>NC_022012.1:14510915-14559664 GCF_000317375.1 Microtus ochrogaster
ACTCAGGAGGTAGAGACAGACAAAGCTCTGTAATTCAAGGCCAGCCTGGTCTACAGAGCGAGTTCCAGGTCAGCTAGGATTGTTACACAGAGAAACCCTGTCTTGAAATATCAAAAATTAAATAACCCTAACCATAGTAAATAAATATATACACACACACAAACATGAGTGCATGCGCACGCGCACAGACACACATAAACAGGATTTTTATCTTTAAAAAAATGTGACTGAAAAGAAAAGCAGCTCTAAGTTTTGAGAAACTATTAGACATAGACCATAGTAATAGATACTTACCCTTTTCTCTCTCTCTCTCTCCCTACCCCCCCCCCACACACACACACAAACAGGCCTGGGTATGGAAGCCCAGGAAGCAAAAGACAGATGGATCACTGTGATTATAAGGGCAATCTGGTGTAATAGTGAGTCTTAGGCCAATCACTGCTACATAGAGAAACCCTGTCTCAGTAATATTAGTAATGATAATAAGGTTAAGGATATTTGAGTCGGATGACCAAAAGGGAGTTCTGAAGTCACATGGAAATGTTTTTTACACTGCTATTTTTAACCCAGAAATAATTTATCAAAATTAAATACTTTTAAATGTATACAAAATTGCAAAATAACATGCCTTTTTCACTGGAGACATTTGATGTAAGATAGTATAAAAATGTTTGTTCAGTCCCTTTTGTCCTATTTTTAAAGTCACCATATTGAATGATACATCATGAAACTGATGGTTATGTATCTAGGGAACTTCCCAAAGGAGCTCTCTTCCACTGGTACATATACTTTGTCTCATGTGGGAGTCTCTTCTTTTTGTTGACTGGGTAGAACAGCAATCTGTACCAACCATGAATGCTTAAGTTGGTTTATTATAACTGTCAGTTAAAGGAACGTGAACCCAGCCATTGAAGTCAATTGAAGTTGTAAAAATCATTTCCTACTTGACTGAGATTTTACTTGAAGTGTAGCTTTCAACAACAGATTTGTGGTCTGCATTAAAACACACATCTTCACTGTTATTTTCCTGAATTCGATGTTCACTAAATGAGGTTGATAGCCATCGGATTACCAGTTAAGTTTCTAGATTGTCATCTTGCCAATTCACTCCAAACCTAGCTTGCACGATGACAGTGACCAAACGGCTTAAGACCAAATTTCCCTTACTGTCCTTCCCACTAATTCGGATGAATACCAGGACAAGGTAATGTCTTGTTTAGTGTGGGCTTTTATTGTTAGTTTGTTTTTGTTTTCTGAGAAGCGTTTCTCTGTGTAGCTCTGTCTATTCTGGAACTCACTTTGTAGATCAGGCTGGCCTCAAACTCAGAGATCTGCTTGCGTCTAACTCCAGTGTGCTGGGATTAAAGACATGCACCACCACGGCTGCCCAGCGTGGACATTTTTAAATTCTTCTGGGCTACCAAAAGTCTGGTTCTCAGGGCCTATAGCAGATCTGCCCACTCCCACTGTGACTCAGTGAATCTAGGCTTCCTCAACTAGCTATAATCAGCATTTTTGTTTCCACTAATCATACTTTGACAATTTTTCTTGCTGGGAACATCTCATTCTGTTGTCACAGTTAGCCCAGATCTCACAGGCTCAAGCAATCTCTTCCTCAGTCTCAGCAGGTAGGACTAAGCCATCAACTCTCATCAGCTAAGTTACTGCTGCAACTTTAATAGGATAAATCCAAAGGAGGTAGACCTTAAAATTCAAATAATTAACAAATGGTTGTCTTACAATGGTTGAGCTTAGTACATGGATAGAAAGAGATCACATTAAAGCAAATATACCAACAAATATTATGTTTCTCTAATGAAATCTAGATAAAAAATAATAATAAAAAGAAATTTTAAAAGGCCAGGCACAGTGGTCCATGCACGCTTGTAATCCAAACACTAGAGAGGCTGAAGCAGGACTGCACTGGGTTACACTGAGAGTGTCGGGCTAGCCTGGACTACAGACCTTGTGTCAAAATGAGTAAATAAAATAATAATCCTAATGGAACTGGAGAGATGGCTCAGAAATTAAGAGTACTGGCTGTTCTTTCAAAGGGCCAGGATTCAGTTCCCAGCACCAACCTGTAACTCCAGCTACAGGTGATCTGATATCCTCCACGGAAATTCCACTCACAGAGAGCACGGATCTACACTCAGACAAAATACCCATACATATAAAAAGTGAAAGTTTGTTTAAAAATATAATAATATTTAATAAAGTAGAAGAGAGATGGCAGAGTGGTTGAGTGATGCTCTTGCAGAGGAACAGGTGTTTCTAGCAGCAACAGGTGGCTCACACCTACCTGTAAGTCCAGCTTCAGGTGATCAATAACTCAGCCTCTACAGAAAGGCATACATATATACAAAGGTACACACACACATCTCTTTTTAAAGATTTCTTTCTTAATGTTTTGCCTGCATATACATATGTGTACCACCTGAGTGGCTAGTGACCCTCCAGGCCAAAAGAGGGTGTCCAATCCTCTGGAGCTGGAATTACAAATGGTTGTGAGCCACCTCATGGGTGCTGGGAACCGAACCCAGGTCATCTGCAAGACTAACAAGTGTTCTAAAACAGAGGCGTCTCTCCAGCCCCAATAAACTTTGTTTTTAAAGCAAAGCCTACATGAGGGACTATTTAACAAAAGAGAGGGTGGGAAGACGCAAGAGATTGTAAGATCAAAATGCAGAGTGGAAATGTATAAACACATAATGAAACCTATTGTTTTCCTGCGGAGGTTTAAAAACCGGGCCAAAGGAGGAGACTAAAGTTAGAGCAAGATTTAACACAAAGATTCTAAGTTTTCCTGACACATGCTCCCCTACAGAGAAAATAATTAAGTTCAAATATGCTACTTTAGAAAAATAAAGCCTCATCCACTCACTAATAGAGTTCCACTTATTCAATCATGTGTATGTACTAATGTGTACCACATGAGTCTAAGTGCCTGGTCTCCCCATCCCCTCATAGCTGGCGTTACAGCGTTAGAAACCACTAATACGAGAGCTGGGAACCATATTCAGGTCCTCTGGGAGCGCCATGTGAGCTCCTAACAACCAAGCCATCTCTCCAGTCCCAAATTCCAGTGTTTTGTAAGCCAGTGCCAGGCTGCCTGTTTTTCACTTGTGACCACTTTATAGTTGGGATGAAAAGAAGGGGAAGGGATGATTTGCGGTCTGCACACCCCGAGCATTTAAATTTTTCTCTTTTTGCCAAAATGGTGCATGGTAGATTAAAGTAACAACAAAACCGAACTCATGGAATGTATCTGTTCCCAAAACGGAAGGATGCTAAAATCTAATCGCTGGCAGTGAGACGGGATAGAAAGACAGTGGAAAGAGGATATGAGAGAGAAAAAAAAAAAGCCCCTCACCCAGAGATTTTTCCTGTCCATCAAATTCCACCCACTGCTCACCAGTAAGTGCCAAGACGGCCAGCTCCGTGGGGCGATGGGGAGCCAAGCCGGGCTCCAACTGCGGAAATCCTTTTCCTTCTGGAAAAGCAAAATTTTTATAAGATCACCTTAAAGGCGTTAGAGGCAGCAAGGTCTATATTCGAACTATACATACACGGGGTGATCAACGCACACTTTAAGCGAGATGGCCCCCGGCCGGAGCCGGAGGACCGCTGGGCCCAAGCCTCTGAGAGGCGACCGGGCGAGACGCGCGGCCCGGGGACAAGCGGGGTCCCCACGAAGGCCACCACAAGGCCTGACTCCCCACCTCGGCCACCGCCCATCGCCTCACCCGTCTCACCAGAGCCCGTCCAGCCAGCCCGCCACCGGGGAGAAAAGAGAACGGACAGAGCTAAGCCACACCGGAAAAGACGGAGACGAGCTGCGGCTCACTTCCGCTTGCCGAGTCGGAATCCTTCCGGAATAGAAATTTCGGTTCCTGGGACTTGGGTTCGGTTGATCCCGAAGCGGAGGTTCAAAAACCGGGCCAAAGGAGGAGACTAAAGTTAGAGCAAGATTTCTGGGCGAGGCTAGCCTTTCCCGATGACCAAAACCATGATGAAGTTAAAAACACAGCCCGGGAAGTACGGGGTCTCAGGAGGCTCACAAACCTTCCCTCCTCTTGGGTCCTGTTCTTCCCGTGTTGATAACCAGATCTGTGAACCGGCGGCCTCTCGCCCCTACTCAACCACAACAGCCTTGAGTTTTTATATCTGGACACCCTGCTAAATTCTAACCGTAGGTGGTGAGACGGGCTAGAAAGACAGAGAAAATGAAGAGGACATGAAAAAGGAAGAAACCCCTCTCCCTGAGACTTCCTGATGGAAAAATTAAAATGTAAACACAAGTGATACAGCCAAAACTTGCTTACAGAGAAAAAGTGTGTTTTCGTAAAGACATCTCCAACTGATATGTTAAAGACAAATTTAAAAACAAAATATCAGAGCCGGGAATGGCAGTGCACCCCTGCAATCACAGCACCCAGGAGCAGGGCAGGCAATCTCCCGCAGATCGAGATCAGCTTGCTCCATACAGCAAGTTCCAGGCTAGTCGGGGGCTACATAATGAGAACCCATCTCAAAACAAAAATGAAAATAATTGCAACAAAGAAAATTTGCTTACTTCGAGCCAAAATGCCTACAATCTTGAATTTCACTGTATTAGCACTCCCCTCAACCCTAAATGTGAACAATGCACCTCATAAAATCATTGAACAATTTCATTTGCAAATGGAAATTCATTAAGAATGAGTAAACCAGTCATTGTATTTAATTCTTAAATGATATTTAAATTTTAAGCTTTGCTTAATCTTTAAACCTTATTATAAATCACATCCTTTGCAAAATAGAACTGAGAAAGTCACAGATCATTCATATATGCACTGATATATCTATAAACATTGAAGACACATCTAAATGAGATCCCCTGTAAAAGACCACACCTTTGTCTGGGGATTGTGTACTGTCTTTTTCCTACAAAACTTTCTGTCCAAATGTTAGTTGTGAGGGACACATCTAAACTGCCACTATCAGCAGTCTGTGGAGCTTCCTTAATTTTTAAAATTTTATTAAAATACAGTATTTCATCCCCTCCCTCTTTTCTCTCCAACCCCTCTGAAGTCTTTTTAATTTTTTTTTTTTTAAGATGGTCTCACTATGTAGTCCTGGTTGGCCTGGAATTCTCTGTGTGAGCAGGCTGGTCTGGAACACCCCTAGATTTCCTGCACTAAAGGTGTTTGGTCACATGTCCCAGTCCTCTTCTTTCAGGGTTTGTTGTTGTTTTGTTTGTTGCCTCCTGGGGTCAAGGAAATGGGAGACCCACAGAAGACTCCAACATGGACAGATTTGGACATAACAGGCTGTATTGCTGAACGATAAGGTCATCCACTTTTATATCACAGTAAGAAGTTAACACCAAACCTCCAGAGTAGATTTGGTTTGTTTTGTTTTGATTTTGACACATTATTTTACATGATACACTTCCCGATTTCGAGGGGAAAGGAATTTTCACAGTCGTGTGCTCTCAACACAGTCAGAGGGAGCTGACACTGAAACAGCCAACTTGTGAAGTCCATGTGAATGTGTGGCCGCCCAGGGACAACTTGGAAAAGTACAGATCTCGTACAGTACCCAAATGATAGATTGCCAGGTACTAGACAGGCTGCTGCCCACGGGCAGCTACAGTGGCTCAGAGCAAAGAGAAATCAGCCTTCTTGGGTGGGAGGTTGGAGACATGGACTATGTTGGGTCTTAATGCCTACTCTTACTGCCTGGCATCTCCAATCCTGTTTTTTTCTGAGTGAAGTATGCTTTCCCTTCTCAACACTCCTTGTCTGTTCTATGCTTCTGTTTCTGCCCCACTGAGTACTTGTTTTTGGTTTTCTTTCCAGTTACACTTACCATGGAAAGGGGAAGGGGAAGGAACAGGCTGATACATTCCTTCTCTGAGTTCTGTCAACTCCAACACCATAGTTTTTATAATTATTTATTTATATTTTATGTGCATTGGTGTCCTGCCTGCATGTATGTCTTTGTGGGAGTGTCAGATCTTAGAATTACAGACAGTTGTGTGCTGCCATGTGGGTGATAAGAATTGAACTGTGGTCCTCTGGAAGTGATGTGGGAGTCCCCTCTGTGCTGTGATTACCATTAATGAATAAAGAAACTGCCTTGGCCTGTTGATAGGGCAGAACTTAGGTAGGTGGGGAGAACTAAACTGAATGATGGGAGAAAGAGGGCAGAGTGAGAGAGACGCTATGGAGCCTCCACTGGAGATAGACATGCTGAAACTTTGCTGGTAGGCCACGACCTCATGGTGATATACAGATTAATAGAAATGGGTTAAATTAAGATGTAAGAGTTAGCCAATAAGAAGCTCGAGCTAATGGGCCAAGCAGGGATTCAAATAATATGAAACTAGGAGGCATTTTGGGGGTCTTTGAGATAGGCCTACTGGAGGGGTACCCTGCCATGCCTGGTGACCTCATTAGCCTGGAAAAAGCTAAATAAGTCTTTGCCTATATAATAATAGCAGTTAAGACAACTTCTTCTTGACAGGGTAAGTTTTTAACATTGTATGACAAAGAGTTGGGATTTGTAAGAAACAATTTTCTTATAAAAGTTAGTCAACCCAAAAGTGTTATTGGGGTTTCTGTCCTGCCCAGTTCCCACAATCATTAAGTCCCAAAAAAATCACACAGAGGTCTATATTAGTTATAAATTGATTGACCTATGGTGGCGCACGCCTGTAATCCCAGCACTCGGGAGGCAGAGGCAGGCGGATCCCTGTGAGTTCGAGGCCAGCCTGGTCTACCAAGGGAGTTCCAGGACAGGCTCCAAAGCTACAGAGAAACCCTGTCTCGAAAAACAAAACAAAAAAAATTGATTGACCTAGTAGCTCAGACTTCTTATTAACTCTTACAACTTATATTAGCCCATTACTCTTGTCTATGTTAGCCACGTAGCTTGGTACCATTTTTGGTGAGGCAGTCACATCTTGCTTCTTCTGTCACAATGCAGACTAGGACTTCCTTCTTCCCAGAATTCCCTGTTCTCATTGACCCACCTCTACTTCCTGTCTAGTTGTCCCATCTATACTTCCTGCCTGGCTACTGGCCAATCAGCGTTTATTTAAAATATAATTAACAGAATACAGACCACTGTCCCACACCAAAAGCTCGAATTTTCTCAATCTCCCCCTTCCTCTTTGCACTGTTTAGCCAATTTTATCATGTTGTAAAGTCCAGCTCCCAGCAATAGAATGAGATGCAGTCACCCCATGTCAGAGATAAAAACAGGCCATTTTGGCCAAGTGTGCACACTAGCCTAGTATGGGTTCTGGCACACCATTTTTGCAAAAAGAAACCATCTTGCTAAATTACTTTCACTTCATTCACATGTTACTTTGTGTAACTGATGTGGGATTCCCCTCTGCATGCTGTGAATACCATTGGTTAATAAAGAAACTGCTTTGAGCCCATAGCAGAGCAGGGCAGAACAGAGCTAGGTGGGAAAAACTAATCTGAATGCTGGGAGAAAGAATGACAGAGTCAGAGAGAAGCCATGGAACTGCCTCAGGAGACAGACACGCTGAAACTTTGCTGGTAGGCCACGACCTTGTGGTGATGCACAGATTAATGAAGATAGATTAAATTAGAATGTAAGAGTTAGCAAATAAGAAACTAGAGCTAATGGGCCAAGCAGTGATTTAATTAATAGTTTCTGTGTGGTTATTTCAGTAGTCTGGGCAGCTGAGAACAAACAAGAGGCCTCCCTACTACATGTAACACTATAGCATGAATAATAAAAGCCCGGAGACAGATATTGGGGTTCAACCTGAAAATCAGAAAAGCAAAGTAGCCAGTCACTGGCTCTTTTAACTATAACTATCTAATCTTCAACCCCCTCAGAGATCCAAGAAGGAAATAATATTAACTGTGTAACCAGAAAGTTTAAGTAAGCAACTTCCAAAAAATGTGAGAAATGTCAGAAACAGTAGGCTGCCTGGATAGTCACGCAGTTTCTCTTCAACACTGGGGCTTCCATCTTTGACCTACAGGCCTAGCATATCCAACAGACTTCTCTGTGAAGCAGGATATTCTGAAGGGTTGCCCCTCCTTGTCTCGACAATGTTTGGCAGTCACTTTGTTACTGCTTGTCCAATTAGGACAGCATACTGTCAGCAGTTCAGGCAAAGGGCATTTTCCTTCCCAGTGGCTTACTTTTGCTACAAAGAAAGTAAACTCCATGTGGAGTATCTTCAATGCCCATTATCTTCTCTGAAGTGGAGTGGTACTGCCAGGAGCACCAGACATGTCTCATTGTCATAACATTGTCATAAAAAAGAGCTTATGTTATTAAAACATCTTAAATGCCATACTCTGTAGATCTCTGAAGTATTTGTATAGGGGAATGTGTTACAACTGTGGAATTGCAGAGATATCCTGACTTATGAGAAGCCAAGCTATACTTAGAGCCACACTAGGACAGCTCTGCAGGCATGAAGCCACAAGAGAACAGCTCTGGAGACTGGAGCCACAATAGGCTAGCTCAGCCCAGGAGAAAAAGTATCCTGACTATCAGAAAGCCAGGCTACCTGGAGCTGGGGTGCAGTGGGGGATGGTCTTTCTGCAGGATACAGCAATCCTGCTCTTCTCCTAGCAAGCCACTACAGCCGAGTTCTGCTCTGTTCCCTCAAGGGAACATCCTAGCAGAGCTATCTGCTTCTACAGCTCCAAGATGTTACTTCCTTTGCTAGAACTCTGCTAAAGGGAAAAACCCCTGCAGAAATAAAGCAATCTTGTCTGGCTCCTGCAGAAAGTTTTTAATTTTTCTACTCAGACTTGCTCAGCCCCCCTTAAGGAGCTTCCTTTTCTGCTCTGCCTTGCTCAGGCCCCCTAAGGGAGCATCTCAGCAAGGTTTTTCGGCTCAGTCCCCTAAGGGATGTCCCAGCCTGGTTCTTCTATTCTGCACCCGTGAATGAAGATCGTCACCCAAGACTCTTTTGAGAAAGATTTATTTAGGAAGGAGGAGTCCAGGAGAGTGGTGCATCTGCCAAGGAGGGATAAAGAGTAGCCATTAACTAACAGGTAGAGAGGCTTCTATAAAACTTTTTAGGGGCAGAGTTTTACTAGGGAGAAGAAGAGGGATTGATTAGTTTAGTTGGTCATGGGCAGAGATGGCTCAGACTTAATGACCAAACTGTGTTTCTTTCATTAGTCCTTTTTAGCTTTTTTACTTTAATCTTAAGACCAGAGCATATTTCTTTCACTGGCTCTGATTCTAGGGTCAGAGTGTGTTTCTTTGACACTAGTTTCAGAGTCAAGGCTTGTTTCTTTGATCCTGGGTTCAAGGATAAAGACGTTTCATTCGCTGACTCAGATCCCAGATACAGTGTGTGTTTCTTACACTGGCTCTGAGTTTGGAGTCAGGGTGCTAAGTGATTGGTTGGTTTCCTACTCCTGTTGTCCCTTTTACTCTACAGTTTGAAGATGACCTGTCTGTTTAGAATATAACTCTGCTTGAAAATATACCTAATGTGACTACAAATTCAATTGTAATAGGTGACTAATTACTAACCTGCATTTCCTTATTATCCTAAACAGCTAATAATAACTTTCATTAACTAGAAGTTTGCGTTACATTGTAAAATGAGCTGTATAAGTACAACAGCTTGAACAAGATTAGAAATGTGTGTATAGTATGTTTTAACAAAATTAATCTCAAATTGTATCAATATACAAAATTTGTATACAATACACAAAAGTCCAATCCAATGTAAAACATTTAAAATTAGTAGTTGTTTTTTAAAAGTAGACTGAATAATGTTTTTATTTTATCATATCTATATTCTCCCTTTTTTCTTTTCAGATTAGATTCAATAATCTACCCTTTTATCCTATCATAGCTATATCCCCCCTTTTATTTTTTGTTTTGTTTTGTTTTGTTTTTCGAGACAGGGTTTCTCTGTGGTTTTGGAGCCTGTCCTGGAACTAGCTCTGTAGACCAGGCTGGTCTCGAACTCACAGAGATCCGCCTGCCTCTGCCTCCCAAGTGCTGGGATTAAAGGCGTGCGCCACCACCGCCCGGCCCCTTTTATTTTTTTTTTAAGATTTATTTATTTATTATGTATACAACATTCCTTCCATGTATGCTCGCAGGCCAGAAGAGGGCACCAGATCTCATTATAGATGGCTGTGAGCCACCATGTGGTTGCTGGGAATTGAACTCAGGACCTTTGGAAGAGCAGTCAGTGCTTTTAACCTCTGAGCCATCTCTCCAGCCCCCCCCCCTTTATTTTTTGAACCAAGAACTTTGAATCTGATTTCCTTTGTGCAGCTTTTTCCTGACCATTACCAATAACTGCTTGTAACCAATCCCCCTAAACAATGACAAATGTCTATAACCCAATGAAAGACCAAAAACCACCCACTCCATCTCTTGGGAATGTGGGCATTGTGTTCTTAAATTTACTTCCTGCTGTCTGGGGAAAACAGCATCTTTAGGGAATCCTGAGAAGAAAAATTTGGGTTAATTGTCAAGTCCTGGGGGAGGTAGCTGTATCATTTGTTATCCAGGCTCTGTGAAATGGGAAAGTGCAGGGCTTGTCTCAAGTCCTGCCTAGAGTAGTCTATGAGGCTGGACCACCTCACCTAGTCACCTTGAAGTTGTTCTGAGCATTTTGTAGTTCAATAGCTGATCTTTAGGTGGTGTTTTTCAGTTTAGTGGTGCTATTATAGTCTTGGAGGAATCGTTGCTGGGGACTTTTGGAGTCTTCAAAGGTTGCTGTTAGGCATGTTAATGGTTCACTGCCAAAACTGATAGAGACTCAAACCCAAAGTCATGTAGAAAAAGATGAAATCTTTTTCTAGAATTAGTTAGTACTCTGTATGGCCATTAATATGACAAAAAGTTTAATATATATATTAATTTTATAAATCTTATGCCTTAATAAAAACTGTTAAAGAGTCAGTATAAAACCAAAGAATTATGAGATTGGCAACAATAAAATAGTCCTTAAATTTTTTGTTTTTCTTCTGTCCCATATCAGGTAGCTCTTCTGACATGACACAGAGATTTTGAATTTCACTTTAATAAGCATACTTCGGTTTAGAGAAGGAAAGAATCACACTCCAACTTCAAAGCCAGCTTTAATCTTTAAATGGACTGGGGCTACAAAAAGACCATTTGCATTATATGTCTACAGAGAACAGCCAAAACAAACATTTGGAAAGATTTATGAAATTGTGTCCTGTTGGTAATGTGATACACCAATAGGCCAATTTACTTTTTTTTGGTGGACATTTTTTCCTGGATGATTTGACCTTTTTTTTTCAGATGTCACATTTATCCAGTAGTCTTCAGATTCTTTAGCTGGATGTCTTTGTTCTCCTGAAAAGACAAAACAAAACAAACAAAATCCTTTCCCAACCCTAACTTTGGCAAGTTATATCAGATCAAATAAAAAGCATTTATTATTTTTATAAGTTAGTTTGGATTAAATGGCCATGCTGTTTGATGAACTATCATCTCTTCTAATTAAGAGGTGTCTCTTGTTCAAATCAAAACTTTATCATGTTTTTATAATTTACTTATTATTATTTTATGTGCATTGGTATTTTGCCTGCATAGATGTGTCAATGAAGATATTGGGTCCCCTAGAAGCAAAGTTACACACAGCTGTTAGCTGCCATGTAGGTGCTGGGAATTGAACCCAGGTCCTCTGGAAGAGCACTTTACCACTGAGCTACTTCTCTAGTCCATCTTTATCAATTTTGATAGTATTCATAGCTTCTATTCTCCTGTGGAAATGAAAGCAAAAATGTAACCCATGTCCTTGTTTCCATTCTGAGGTGAGTACTTTAAAGTATATCACCTGATTTAATTCTATAGTTTTTCTACTATCCGATGACTCTCCATGGTTGTTGTTTCTTTCTCATTATCATTTAGAAATTCAAAGTTAATAAAGCATTATTTAGTCTATTTCTGATATTCTTTATCATTGCTCTCTGTTTACTTAACATATCCTTTAGAGTTCATTTTGATCTTTTTATATAACTGCCTGCCCAGTAGGATTGTGTAGTATACCTGCAATATGCTTTATGTTATAATAAGCAAACAACATTTTCTTAGAGACATATGCTGGCACAATGTCTGTCTTTATACAGGTATACTGATGATGGCCATAATTTCGAACAAATGTGTGATTACTGAATCAGCCTTTTCTGAAATCAAATCAGTTGTCCATTGAAAACCTGAATAGGTATCAGTGGTGTGGTGTACATAATTTAGTTTTCCAAATTCTACAAAATAGAACACATTCATCTGCAAGTTTCATTTCTTTGAGTACCTTTTGGGTTACTTCCTGCATGCAGTGGTGTTTGGTTGTATAGAAGATAAGTAGGACATTTCCTGATAATTTCCTTGGCTTGTTGTCATGTGATGGAAAGTCTTTTTTTTTTAAATCTTTGCTATTGACATGATGGTTTTTTGTTAATACTCTTATAAGTGGAATTATCTGGCTTTTGGGATAGTTGTTAATCTCTCCAAAAAAAATTACTACAAGTCCTTTACCATGGTTCACTTTCTGCCCATTTGTCAATTTCATCATTATTAAAAGGTACTTAATTTCTGTTGGCTCTATTCCTGCTAACTGATAAAGACTCAATTTTCCTCTTAGAATTAATGCAGAGACCTTTTCTACATAAAATTTTTTCTTAATTTTTTTTTGTTTTTTGTTTTTTTGAGACAGAGTTTCTCTGTGTACCTTTGGTACCTGTCCTTGAACTAGCTCTTGCAGACCAGACTGTCTTACCCTGTCTTGGCAAGATTTGACAGTCTTTTTTCTTGTATCCTGCTTTTTCTATCTGGACATCAATCATTATGTCAGCGGTCAATGCATGGATAGTTCCTTACCCAAAGGCCAGTTTACCAAGAAGAAAACAAGCTCCAAAGCCGGGCGATGGTGGCGCACGCCTTTAATCCCAGCACTCGGGAGGCAGAGGCAGGTCGATCTCTGTGAGTTTGAGACCAGCCTGGTCTACAGAGCTAGTTCCAGGACAGGCTCCAAAGTCACAGAGAAACCCTGTCTCGAAAAAGCAAAAAAAGAAAAAAAGAAAACAAGCTCCAAGTGGAGTGGCTTCAGTGTTCAACATTCTCTTGGGAATAGATCGATGCTGCCAGGAGCAATTGTATCTCACATCAACAGAACCCTGAGTTATTTAAATGCCATATTCTACAGCTCTTTGAAGTGGTTGAAGATTACCTATCTAAGCGGAATACAATCTCTATTTATCTAAAGAACCTCATTAATCTAACTATAAGTATGACAAACATGGATGACTATGACCTATAATTCTTCATACCTATATAACTTAAAGACTAAGACTTCATATTAGAATATTAAACAATCTTTAAACAACTGTGCAACAAACGAGGACAATGACCTCAAAATGTAAACAATGTTTAAGTATCTTGATCAGAGGTAGAAATGTATGTTGCAATATGATAAATATATCCTAAAATTGTATCAATATACAAAAATGTTTTAAGCAGAGGTAGAAGCATACATGCATACAATATGACAAAATAACTTTGCCTAGGTGTACAAATATTGTAGACAGAAACAGGAACATATTCAATATAATTTGAATTTGTATCAGTATTCAAGAGTCTATACCAATATAAATTGCCTATAAATAATAACTCACAAGTATTCACTCTATTACTCACTATTATTAGTGTGAGTAAGCTCACACTAATCTATCTATTATCCCATCCAATTTCCTTATCGTTTTTAAAGAGATCCTGAGCTGGGGCTGGAGAGATGGCTCAGTGGTTAAGAGCATTGCCTGCTCTTCCAAAGGTCCTGAGTGACTCACAAAGGTCATGGTGACTCACAACCATCTGTAATGGCGTCAGGTGCCCTCTTCTGGCCTGAAGGCATACACACAGACAGAATATTGTATACATAATAAATAAATAAATATTTTTTAAAAAAAGAGATCCTGAGCTTACATAATTTCCACCCCAGTCCCTAATCTTATACCAATTATAATAAACCCTAATTGATGTCCCTAACTCTGAGAACAAACTTTGTTTGGAAAGGGGATATCATCTTCTAGATTTATTTCCAGCTGTCATGGGGGTGATGTTCTTTCTATAGGATCCTGAAAAAGTAAAATGATGGTTATGTTTCAAGATTATTGTCCATTATAATTGTGAATAGTCTTTGAATATTTAGTAGGCTTTTTCTGAGGATCCTATTTGGAGTTCTGTCCAAAAAAAAAAAAGTACACCATTTCGGCTATCCAAGTTGGAACCATCTTGAGCAGCTGATACCCAAAACAGGTCTTATAATAGTACTATCAGCATCATGATGTCATATTAACCAGGTGGAATTGTTGTGGGGTCGCAGATTCTTCCTGGAAACTTTAAAGATTACTGCAGGAAAATTTATTGTTCATTATGGAAAACTTAAACATTACTTATACAGACATATATTCAATGAAAGGTAAGAAAGAGACAAAAATAGATATGAAGAAAAATAATTTTTTTAATTCTTTCTTTTTTCTATTCTATACCAAATGGCTTCTGACATGAGATAGAAACTCTGAATTTTTCTTTTATTAACATGCTTGAATTTAGAGAAGGACAGAGCTGTTGTCCAATTCCAAAGTCAGGTTTGATTTTTAAGTGAGTCATGACTATTATTATAGTAGGTAGCATACATAGAGAGATATAGATGTGTGTGTGTATGTGTTTAGTGATTTTTTACCCTCAGACAACCTGTCCTCAATAGTCATAATTCTCTTTGGTTGGTGATCCTATTTAGATAATTATCTTCTCCTCTTTAGGCATCTAGATGTCCAGGGGCTCTTGACTTTCTAAAGTTGAGAATTTTTCTGCAAAGTCAAGAACAGAACCCTTTCCTTACCACCTGTATGGTTGTCATCTCTGTGAATGAGCCATCATTTCTCTTTCTCAAGAGGTTTCTCTTTTTCAAACCAAATCTTTATTAATTTTGATGGTATCTATAACCTTTCTTCTGCTGTGGAAACAAGAGTGAAACCCTTTCCCCAACATAACACATCTCCTGTTTTCCATTCTGAGATCAACACATCCTTGAAGTACACCAGCTGATTTAATTCAAAAGACTTTTCTATTATCCAATGTCCCTCTACTGCTGTTGTTTCATTCTCATTAGTGTTAAGAAAATTTAAGGTTAATAAAGCATTATGTAATCTATTTCTGGGGGTATTTTCATCCCTTTCTGTTCAATATATCCTTTATAGTTTGATTTGATCTTTCTATAACTGCCTGACCTGTAGGATTGTTTGATATACCTGCAATATGCTTTATATTATAATAAGCAAAAAACTGTTTCATTTTCTTAGAGACATGTCCTGGACCATTAACTGTTTTTATTTGTGCAGGTATATCCATGATGGCCATAACTTCTAGTAAATGTGTGATTACTAAATCAGACTTTTCTGAGCTCAAAGCAGTTGTCCAGTGAAAACCTAAATAATTGTCAATGGTGTGGTGTACATATTTTAATTTTCCAAATTCTGCAAAGTGGAATATATCCATCTGCCAGATTTCATTCCTTTGAGTACCCTTTGGGGTACCCTGCAGATAGGGGTGTTTGGTTATAGAAAGAACAAATAGGACATCTCTTTTTAATCTCCTTAGCTTGTTGCCATATAATAGAAAACTCTTTCTTTAAACCTTTGCTATTGACATGATGTTTTTATGAAATTCTGAGGCCTTCAACACACTTAGCTTTGGCCTTTGATCATTTATAAAAGTCTGCCAGAATATATGTTTCCTATTTCCTGTTGGAATTTTTGATTCACCTTCCTTGTTTATTTCATCATCCAGAACAGTATGGCATTTTACAGAAAGCTCTAGATTTTCCAATTTTCCTGGTGAAACATGTCCTCCACAGTGACTGGGAATGACTGGGACACTTTTGATTTGGGGGCCTGTAAGAGGCCCACAAGGAGTTTTCCAATGATAACAGGTGCCTTGTCTGTCTTTTGTTTATCTGCACTCATTGGTCCAATGTCTACATAATCCAGAAGGTTCATACCTTTTAATTTTGCCATTTCCAGAGGAGACATTATTTCTACAAATTCCTTGTCTACAATCCCTTCTCAGGTATCCTATTCTACAACAATTGAAACATTGGCATTTTGACGTCTCTTCATTCCTTTGGAAATTGCTTGTCCTCCCCAAGATTCAGTATTATAGTCAAAGATCTCAGTGTTCATTGTATGTAGGACCCATTCATCCATTGGTGCTGATCTAACCTTTAAAGGCCCAAGTATCTTTTTGCATTCTAAGTTGGCATTTTTAAAAGCCAGAGATTCAATAAGTACTCAGCTAGCATCTGGGTCTGTACTCCTATTTGTACAGCCTTAGTTAGTCTTTGTAAAAAGTCACTAAAGGGTTCTCTTTGGCCCTGTTTAACCCTGGTATATGATTCAATTAATTTTCCTAGCTCTTGAATCCTGTCCTAAGCATTTAAGGCTGCTTTGTGGAACAGGGACAAGATTTGTTCATCATAAAAAGCTTGAGCCTGTGGGTCAGCATAAGTACCCTCACCAAGAATTTGATCTTGGGAAGTCTCACATCCTTTTTCTTTTCCCTGTTCTTCTAAAATTTTTGCTTAATTTCTTTTAGATCATTCATTTCTATAGGTATCCATCTACCTTCTTTGGGTCCTTTTGGGCATTTAGAACTTGATGCTTTGTCAGAGTAGACCACAGGGTAAGAAGCTAAAACTTTGGGTAAGTCATCTCTGACCGGTGCTGGTGATGTTAAATCCTGTCCTTGTACCTTCTTTCCCTGTTCATCAGCTCCAATAATTTCCTTAAATTGTTTCCAACTTTTTACTATTGTCTTTTGTAAATCCTGAATCTCCTGGCCTGTATGTATTTCTAGTGATTTCATTGAGGCACATAGCCTCTGGTCCTCATTCTGCACATGTGATTCCAAGGTCTGAAGTTTTTTCTTTAAAGATAACACCTTATCCTTGGACATTATCTGGATAGTGTGTAGATTGCCTTCCTGGAGAGATACTCTGTCTGCTAACCTATCATAACTTTTTAACAGATTTTGATTGTCAAATTCAACAGTATGAATTCTTTCAGATAATTTCTCCTTTGACATGGACTGAATTTTGTCTGTCAAATTAATGTTAACCTTTTCAATGGTATTAATTTTTTCATGTAACTTTTGATTTTCAATGGTATTAACATTAACATTTACGTTGTAAGGGCTGAGTCTTGGTTTCAGCCCCTACCTGGGGTGCCAAAGGTGAAATACTTCTAAGGAGGAAGGAGGAGTAAAATATTTCTATAGTAACTTTACACACATGCTGAGGGTCATGCTCTTTATTGTTCTGCTCTTCACTGTACTCTATTGTTCTGCAATAATCTTGTCCTACTCCTAATTCCTCCTAGCTCCTTCTTCCCGATATTTTTTTCTTCATTTTCCTACATTCTTCTTTTTCCTACACTCTTATCCTTTTACATTTCTGCTAATTTTTGCCAGCTTCTCCCTCCAGCTACTACTTCTCTTAGTCTAGTCTTTCAAACTCTCTCTTTTTCCAGAGGCTTAAAGCAATAGGTAATAGTTGCGGTGTTAGCTTTTCATTGGTCAGAAGCACATTTCTAGGCTAAGCAATAAGGGCAGAGCCATTGCCATGGCAACATAAGGTCCCAAAGCTGTAGGAGCAAAGCTACAACGAGACAAGGGGACACAGGGCCAAATGACAACTTTAAAACACAGCACCATTGTAGTAGACTGGCGAGTAAAGAGCTGACATGCTTTAAGATTAATGTGAGGTTAGCTTGGATCAGCACTTTCCTATCTGGTGGCAGAGGGAATGTAGGACACCCTTGCTCTCTGTCTCTTTGAGAACTATGGCTCAACAACTTTAGACATGCCACAATTCTTTCCTTGGGCATCTGTGAATGCCTCACTAGAGGTCTCTTTACCTTGACACTACCACTGACCAACTGTCTGTCACAGAAGATAATTGAAGGAGGACAGACTTCTAAGTTTATACAAAGACCTATTTGAGAGAGGTTGACCGAGGTTTCTGTCCTGCCCGGTTCTGCAGCCATTAAGTCCCAAAGAATCACACAGAGGTCTACATTAATTATAAACTGATTTGCCTATTAACTCAGGCTTCTTATTAACTCTTATAACTTATATTAGCCCATAATTCTTGTCTGTGATAGCCATGTGGCTTGGTACCTTTTTTCAGTGAGGCAGTCACATCTTGCTTGCTCTGTATCTAGCTTCCTCTGTGTCTGAGTGACGACTGCAGACTGAAACTTCCCTCTCCCCAGAATTCTCATCGCCCCACCTATACTTCCTGCCTGGCTACTGGCCAATCAGTGTTTATTTAAAATACAAGTGACAGGGTACAGACCTTTGTCCCACAGAGAGAATAGGGGTATTGACTATAATTTCTTTCTTGCCAAAAATCACATATTGCTGGGAAAGTCATCAAATATACCAATGCACAGGAGAAATTGTGCCCAGTAAATAGTTAACACACTGTAGTGCTGTGGGAAGAATCCCCAAGCTGAAATGTGAGGGAAAGAGCTCTTCACACAAGAAATCTGCCGTGAGGACGGCTAACACATTCAGAAGGCAGTGTACCTTATCGCCCTACTCAATAAAGTCTATCTCCACATGATTTACATCTCTGATGGGTTGACCCCTGAAGTACTCACTGAGCTCTCACTGAATAATTCTGCAGTCTGTAGCACTACCTGTGACTCCCAACTGTCTGGAACTCCAGTTCCCAACACTGTCTTTTGCCCTCTGAAGGCAGGATACATACAAGTGGTGCACAGTCATTCATTCAGGCAAAAGACCCATATACATCAAATTTTTAAAATATCAAAAAAGGAAGTTCAAATTAAAGCAGTGTAACAATGGCAATCCAAATATCCATTTGAAATATTTTTAATTTTATTTAAGCAAAAAAAAAAGTGTGTGTGTACACATGCATGAACGTCCTTTGGCACTGTGGAAGAGCTTTACACCTTCATATCACGCTTGTTCCTGGAATAAAAGTGGCCATACAGTTTTCCTTTCCTGTGTGTGTGTGCTGTGACTTAGCCTGCCATCACCTTTAATTGTTGGCAACCAGATATCATGAGATTAGTTTTGAATATCTTGTGTGAGTTGTGATTATGAGCTAGCCTTGGATACTGTCCTGATGGTTTGAAATAAGACCTGTGAGCCCTTACAGGATTTCCTCACAGGTGCCAAATTTGGAACATTTGTGAGTCATGGTTGAAATCGATGTGTCAGCCAGGTAGTGGTAGTACACACCTTTAATTCCAACACTTGGGAGGCAAAGGCAGGTGGATCTCTGTGAGTTCAAGGCCAGCCTCATCTATAGGGCAAGTTCCAGGATAGACTCCAAGCCACACAGAGAAACCCTGTTTTGAAAAACAACAAAAAAGTAAGGGAGAAATCTATGTAATACTCACAAGTAACACCACATTCTCACAGTCCAGACCTACCCATCCCAGAAGCTGATTTCAGGTAGTAAATATATAAAAAGTAGTTGATCTTATTTAATGAATTTTACTAAAAACCTTGCTAAACACTTTTTTTTACTTTTATTGCATTTCTGTTTTTCTGATTTTTGTGTGCATGCAGACATGTGTCTTGGTGTGATATGGGGGTCAGAGAACAATTTACAGGCATTGATTCTCTCCTTTCACGAGGTGGGGCTCAGAAATCCAAATCAGATTATTAAGCATGGCAGCAAGCTCCCTAGCCTAATGATCTATCTTGTCAGCCCCCTTACTAAACATACTTAAAAGTCTTATATTCTTGGGTGTGGGGGGGGGGCTGTTGAGACAAGGGATTATGTAGCTCTGGCTGTCCTGGAACTCACTATGTAGACAAAGCTGACCTCAAACTCCCCGAAATATACCTTCCTCTGCCTTCCATGTTTATCTGTTTGGTTAACTGGTTGTTTTTGAGATAAGGTCTCTCTATTAGTCTGACCTTGAGGTCTTGGAATACAAAGACCTTTTCAGTGCTGGAACTAAACACATGGGCTTCCAGTAATTGAGCCGGCCAGTTTCCACATGATGCCACCCACATAAGGGAATGGGCATCAGAGCTCAGGTTTATTTGACTTTTGCTTCTGTAGGATATTAGACCCAGTACACTGTGTTTATCCCTGGTTACTATCTAAAGGAATTAGCTGGGAAAAACTCATGTATAAACCCCTAAAAATACATAAGAACTGTATTGGCTTAAAAAAGGGAATCCAGGGCTGGAGAGATGTCTCAGAGGTTAAGAGCACTGACTGCTTTTCCAAAGGTCCTGAGTTCAATTCCCAGCAACCACATGGTGGCTCACAACCATCTGTAATGAGATCTGATGCCCTCTTCTGCTGTGCAGGCAAACATGCTGCATATATAACAAATAAAAATTTTTTTTTAAAAAAAGGGGGGGGGGTAATCCATGTTTAAAGCCAGACCTGATATGACTGCAGCTATCACAGATGGTATCTGCGGAATTAGCTATGTTGAACTGGGTCAGACACAAAAATTATAATTTTCTCCTTTGAGGATTGGGCTGCAATCTGTTAATCATGTACAGGAAGAAACACCCAAGGTTGAGGTTAGAGCCAGGCATATGGGTCGTACCCATGCCCCAAGCTGGGACTGAAGGCAGGACCAGGTACCATTTCTGCACACTAAATGATACCCAGAAAGAACTCAGGTATGGAACTCTACACAGCTAAGAATGACCTTGAATATCTGTTCCTCCTGCCTCCATCTCCTGACTGCTGGGATTACAGGCATGAGCTGCCACGCCCCATTTTATGCAGTGCTGGGAGTGGAACCCAGGGCTTTATACATATTAAGAAAGCATTCTACCAAGCGAGCTACATTCTCAGCTTCTAGAACGTTTTTCTGACTCCCATCAGTTTTCTTAGAGCCTCTGCCTTGATTCTTTCATAGTGTGGAGTCTGCCCGTGCATAGAAGGATCTCCGTTTCACAGGCCTTTATGATTCTTCATCTGTGTGAACATTGTAATGAATTATTATAGTCCTTGATTACTTTGCATTTTCAATTACTTGTATTTGTGGTCTACCCTAGTCCACTTTTTATTGATGGAATGAACATTAAAAACAAACAATGGTAAAAGCTCATTTGGGGAGAAAAGAGTTTATTGGACTTAGACATAGTCTGTCATTGAGAGAAGTCTAGCAAAACCAAAGTTTACCAGTGTAAACAGCTCAGTGTCCAAGATCTAGGAACCAGTCTTGATCTTCTGGGCTCCAAAGAGCCTGGGCAGCTCCACTTTTTCAGGTCTGCCATCCACAGCACACCTGGCCTGACTACCAACCTGCCACAGTCCTGCCCCCTGCAGTTGCTGGGCTGGGGGTCTCTACTGTCACGAGGCTGTACCTTCCCCAGTGGCCTTTCTTCAGGGACTGACTCTGCCATGAGATGCAACCCTTGCTCACTCTCCATGAGCCCTCCATCCTGCAGTCTTCTTTGTCACCCAGACCATTACCACACGGGAAACTCTTACACATTAACAAGTACAGCCGCCAGCTTAAGATGCAATCTGGACTCGCTCTGGACCACAGCTTCTGTGTGCTGACCCCTGAGGGATTACCTCGGAGATGCTGGTGTCCTTGATCACGGTTGATATTTGGGCTCCAGCTAATTAGCATCAGTTGTCTCAGTGAAGATCACTTCAGAGGCCCTGGTCTCTTGTTAGGATGACCTTCATCTTAACAAGTCAGATGGTCTTCATCTCCAGATGACCAGAAACCACACATTCTGGATTCAGACTATAACATGAAGAGTCCTTTGCTTTCCTCTAAAACTCCGTAATTCAGGCCTCCACCAACAGCACCTCTCTCAACCCTCCTGTCTCCCAAGATCCCATAACATCTCAGTAAGCTCAGAGGATTCAATAGTTTTTTTCTAGCCTAAAGCTCCAAAGTCTTTCACTATGCTCCTCCAAAAACAACATGGTTAGGTGCAGCAACACCCCTACAATCCTAGTACCAATTTCTGTTTGGTCCTGTTGCTATAAGAAACAAAATGACCCAAAACAATCTGGGATGGAAAGGGTTTAATTTATATCTTAGTCACAGTTCATCATTGAAGGAAGTCAGGGCAGGAACCTGGAGTAAGGAACTGAGACAAGAGATCATGGAGAAATGCTGTAAACTGGCTTCTCCAATGCTTTTTTATACTTTCCAGGATCAGCTACTCAGAGGTGGCACCACCTACAGTAACCTGGGCCCTCCCACATCAGCCATTAATCAAGACAATGTCCCCCACAGACAAGCTTACGGGTCACTCTGATGGGGGACAATCCCTCTTCCCAGACGACTTTAGTTTGTGTCACACTGACAACAGCTGACAACACACTGTGCAACCTGATGATGTTTTCTTCTGCACATTTCTGTGTTATGGTTCAGTCTCATCACGTGGCCTGTAAAAGTGCTGATCTGACCAGGCAACCCCCAAGAGTTTATTCAGAAAAACAATATAGTACCACTAAGAATACTAAAAGAGAGGATGAAAGACAATTCAGTGGACAGGACCTATTACCACATAAGCCTGAGACCTGAGTTTGGATCCCGAGGACCCATAGACAAGCTGGCAATGGTCACGTGCTCCTGCACCCCCGGAAATGGTAGGGGAAGGAAACCAGGAGGATTGGTAGGGTTTGCTGGCTTACTCTAAAAACAGCAAAGCTGAAAGTCCCTGTCTCAAAGGGATGAGGAAGAATTTGATAGAGTAGGACAGCCAACGTCCTCCTCTGGCCTCTGAATGTGGTCATGGATATGTGTGGCCAAACACACATGCATGCGCGCGCACGCGCACACACACACACACACACACACTCACACACACACGCACTCACACGAAATAAATACTTTTTTTTAAAAAAAAGTAGCTTGTATTAATGGCACACACAAATCTCAACCTTAGGGCTGTCCACCAAGCCTAAGGACCTAAGTTTGATCCTTGAAACCTACACGACAGGAGAGGGTCCCACTCGCAAGTTGTCCTCCAACCTCCATATAAGTGCTCTGTCATGTTCACATCCCTAAAAAATAAATAAATAAAAATTAAAAAACTATACTTTATATCATATACAACAATAAACTACAAAAGGATCAGGAATCTAAATTTAAATTAAAAAAAAAACCTACACTGGGCAGTGTTCAAGTGTGACCACTAGGTGGCAGTAGCCCAAAGCATAATTTGGGCAGTTGGAGCAGCTGGTGCAGACTTCCACCCTGGTAATCAGAGAGCATAAGTGGGTAGACAGAACTGCCAGCAGAGAAGGCAGTCAGGGAGGAGGCTTGCATGACTATCTCTCTAGGAGTTTCTGGGTCAGATCTGAAAGCATCAAGTGGTTGGGCTCTTCACAGTCACAGGGGTTGTCCTAGCCATGGCTAACAGGTCTAGGGCACAATTTCAATGACTATAAAAAGCATGATGAAAAAGATTCTTGCTTGAAGTTTGAAACAATCACTATTGTCAGTAATCATTCTATCCACATTGAAGTGCAACTATATCTTTGGCTTCCAGCTCTCAGTGTTTTGGATTTACAGGAAAGGAGTACCACTGAATCATATAATAATGGGTTTTAATAGTGAAACCACCATACAGGTCTCCAGACCCACTATGCCATTTTACTACGTAACACACATTTCCTTCTTTTTACTTTTCGTTTCTTACTTTTCATTTTGTATTATGTGGGGTGGGCACATGCATGGATTTCAGAGGACAACTACTAGAGTCGGTTCTGCCCACCACTTGAGCTCCAGGGGTCAAACTCAGGTCATCAGCCCTGGCAGAAGTGCCTTTACCCACTGAGCCATCCTGCCAGCCCTGCTTTGCTTTTTATAATCCCCCCTCCAACTGCTGTTGATGATAACCAGAATCAGTGTGGTAAATGAGATCTTATTTGTACTCTGCAGGGAATCTATACCTTTGCACATGCTAAATACATAAGATACACTACAACCCTCTTGTTACACATGCTAAGTACATAAGATACACTACAGCCCTCTTGTTACCCATACTAAATACATAAGATATACTACAGCCCTCCTGTTACACATGCTAAATACATAAGATACACTACAGCCCTCTTGTTATTACACATGCTAAATACATAAGATACACTATAGCCCTCTTGTTGTGGTTTGGATTTATTTTCCCTATTTAGTGATTTAACCATTTTTTGTTGTACTTCCTGCTCATTTGTATGCCTTTTATATATTTGAGTTTTATTGTTGCTCTTGAATTCACAGGTTTTGTATGAGGGTATGTGTGTGTCTCAGGCTGGGCTCAAACTTTTTATTTGACCTCAAAATTTTTTAAAAACTAGTAAACAAAGCAGCAAGATGGATCTCACTACATGGATCTGCCTCTGCCTCTCAATTGTTGCTATTAAAGGCATGGGACACCATATATTAATTTTGATTTAACAGATAATAATATTAGCCATTTTCTTTTGTATGGTCATTGGTGGGACAGGTAATTCTACTTGTTTTTCTGTATCTGGGTTCTTTCGATTCTAGGGTTGCTATAGAGCTTGTTTTCTCCTCTCTGAGTAGCACTGGAATGACCCTAAGGAGAAGACCTCCGAATCAAACTAGAAGAGCTGGAAGGCTGAACTGCTTGACAAAGAATTCACAAGTCTGCGTTTTTTAAAGATTTTTTTTAACTTTTTTCCTCATGTTTCTCTGTGAGTGTATACAGCAAGGTGCATGCGTGGAGGCCAGAGGCCAGCGTGTGCCGGTCAGTCCTCTCCTCTCACCAAATGATTCTGGACACTGGACTCAAGCCCTCCGGATCGGCACTAAGAAGCCTTTACTTTCAGAGTTCTCTCACAAGTCCTGGAAAGTCATTAAAATAACCAGGTGGTGCTGGTACACGCATTTAATCTCAGTACTTGGTAGGCAGAGGCAGGTGGATCTCTGTGAGTTCAAGGCCAGCCTGGTCTACAGCGTGAATTCCAGGACAGGTTCCAAAGCTACAGAGAAACCCTGTCTGGAAAACAACAACAACAAACAACCATATTTTTATATGTTACAGAGTTCACCTGTGGGCTTCAGAGGTGGCTTAGCAGTTATGTATCTCCCCATTACCACAAATTATACAGTCAAGTTTCCCATATTTGGGGGAAATGCAGGGGTCAAAACATTTAGAGTACAATGAATAGGCCATGCTCTGTGAAAACCACCTTTATGATCACAGTATCTCCCCTGCCAGGTATTTATGTTTTGTGTTTGAGACAATGTCTTAGTTACTATTCTATTGCTGTGACAACCATGACTAAGGCAAATCTTATTTCAAAAGCAGCAGCAGCATTTACTGGAGGCTTGCTTAGTTTTAGAGGGCCAGTCCATGATCCTTTATTTTGGGGGAAAGCAGACATGTGTGTATGTCACTGGAGCAATAAATGAGAGCTTTACATTCCGATCTGCAGGCAGCAGGCACAGAGACTTACTGGGATTGGCACGGGCTTTTGAAACCCACCTCAAGTGACGCACCTCCTCCAAGGCCATCCCTCCTAATCCTTCTCAAACCATTCCACTAATTGAGGATGAAGCATTCAAACGTGAGTCTTTCTCATTCAAACCACCACAAACAGGAACTCAGTTAGCCCTGGGCAGCTTCAAACTTACCAGTCAAGGGTTACACTAATTGAGGATGAAGCATTCAAACAGGAGTCTTTCTTGATGGAGGAAGGTCATTGGTTGATTAAATAAAGAAGCTGCTTGCCCTGATAGGTTAAAACAGGAGGGAGGAGTAAACAGAGCAGAATGCTGGGAGGAAGAGGAAGTGAGGTCAGACTCGACACCTCTCCTCTCGGGGGCAGACGCCTCAGAGAGACACGATGCTCCACTCTTGCGGGCAGAGGAGAGAGCTCTGCTCTCTGAGGCACACGCGATGAAGCTCCAACGCAGGATGGACGTAGGCTAGAATCTTCCCGGTAAGCGCACCATGGGGTGCGACACATATGATTGGAAATGGGTTAGTCCAGGAGCGAGAGTTAGCCTAGAAGAGGCTAGATAGATGGGCCAAGCGGTGTTTAAAAGAATTATTTAAAAGTAATTATTTCGGGTAAAGCTAGCCGGAGGCGGCAGGGGTGCGGCCGGGGTAATGGGGACGCAGCCCCGCCGCTCCTATTACTACACTTTCTCATTCAAACCACCACAAACAGGAACTCAGTTAGCCCTGGGCAGCTTCAAACTTGTCACGTCAAGGGTAACCTTGAAGTCCTATCCTCCTACTTCCTCCTGAGTCCTGGCAAGACAGGGAATCTACCACAACACTCAGTTTTATTTTTGTTTTGAGAGGGGATCTCATGACACCCAAAATGGCCTCAAACTCAAAATGTAGGGAATACTGGCCTTGAATTCCTGATCAGTCTGGCCTCATGCCCTCAAGTGTTAGGATTATATTAGTGTGCCATTATTTTCATGCTATTTGTTTAACTTATTATTATTATTAAAAAATTTCCACCTCCTCCCCACCTCCCATTTTCCTCCCTCATCCCCCCCACGCTATTTGTTTTTTTAAGATTTTTTTTTCAGCAGGGCGGTGGTGGCGCACGCCTTTAATCCCAGCACTTAGCAGGCAGAGGCAGGTGGATCTCTGTGAGTTCATTGCCAGCCTGGTCTACAGATCAAGTTCCAGGACAGTCAGGGCTACAGATTTATTTCAAAAAAAAAACTTATTTAAAAAAAAAACAACCAAAAAAGAATTTTTATTATTTTATGTGCATGACTGTTTTAGCTACATGTATTTATGTGTAGCACATGACAGTATGATGTTCTCAGGAGCCAGAAAAGGACATCAGATGAGCTGAAATTGGAGTTACAGGCATGCTTGTGAGCCACTATGTGGGCACTGGGAACCAAATACTAGGCCCTCTAGAAGAGCAACACGTGCTCTTACCTGCTAAGTCATCATTTTAGCCCCACCCCTTGATTTTTAAAGATAGGATATTAAAGAAAAATGTTAAAAAAAAAAAAAGAAAGACAAGATCTTGCTGTATAGCACAGGTCTTAAACTCAATCCTACTTCTACCACACAAATTGTAGGATTATAGAAACAGGGGCCACTGCAATCAGACCTGTATGCAACCAAAGCATTGAGTAGTCTAAAGGTTTATTCATTGATTATTACATCTATTTGTTAGAACTAATGCACCAAAGTAACACACCAGGTAGCTTAAACATGATTATTCATTTCTTACAATTTGGAGGGTGGAGATCAAAGATCAGCACAGCTCAGGTAGTTTCCTCTGGAGGCCACAAGCAGAAACTCCTTGGGAACAATGTGTCTCTATTTGCAGAAGGCTGAAGACTTGCTACCATCTTCTCCGTGTGCATCCTGCTGCACCTTAACCTTCTGAGGACATCAGTCACTCTGCCCTAAGGGGCTCATTACAACATTCTTTTCTTTTCATTGTCTTTATGTGTATAATAAGTGTTTTGCCTGCACATGTAGGTGAAGTCTATGTCTGCTGAGCGCTTACAGAGGCCAGAGAGGGTGCCAAATCCCCTGGAAATAGAGTTGTGGATAGCTGTGAGTCGCCATGTGAGTGCCGAGTGAACCCATGTCCTCTGCAAGAGCAGCAGGTGCTTCTAACTGTTTAAGCCATCTCTACAGTCCCTCATTTTAATTTTTAAAATGTATTATTACTGGGGGCTGGCAAGTGGGCTTGGGTGCCACAGCATTCACGTGGAGATCAGAGGACAGATTTTAAGAGCCACTTCTCTCCTTACACTGTGGGGAACCAGGGATAGAACCCAAGTTGTCAGGATTGTATGTAGAATGCTTTTATCTTCGGAGCCATCTCAACAGCCCTCAATTAAGTTCTTTAAAAATTTACTTATGAGCCAGGCGATGGTGGCGCACGCCTTTAATCCCAGCACTCGGGAGGCAGAGACAGGCGGATCACTGTGAGTTCAAGACCAGCCTGGTCTACAGAGCTAGTTCCAGGACAGGCTCCAAAGCCAAAAAAAAAAAAAAATTACTTATGACTGTGGCATACGTGGGAAGTAAGCAAACATACGGAGGTCAGAGGACAACTGTAAGGCACGGGTCCTCTTACCCTGTTGAAGCATGACAAGGTGTCTCGGAAGATAGCTGGCCTGTGAGCTTCCAGGCGATTCTCCTGCCTGACTCCTATTTTGTAGGATTGTTGGCGATACAGATGAATGCCACTATTGTCTATTTTACATGGATACAGATCAAATTCAAGATGTCAGACATTCACAACAAGTGATTTTATCCACTGAGCCATCTTGTCAGCAATCGTTTTAATTTTTTTTGACCTGGAGTATTTGTGTTGCCCAGTTTGGTTTTAAATGTATCCCCCATCTTCAGCCTCCTGAGCAGCTACCATACAGTACTGCTTCAAGCTATGTATATAATTTTAACAGTTTCTCTCCACTGTGAGTTCCATCATGTCTTCAAAGTAAACTAGAGCAAATCATGGCTTTCTCACACAGCTTCCATCAGCCAGGCTGCTCACTGGTGAGTTCTTTCATGCCTCCGAAGGGAACGAGGGTGACTGTAGGCTCTTCCACACTGCTGACACTTATATGGTTTTTCCTCAGTGTGAGTGTGACTTATTTCATGGATTCGGAAGGAACTGGGGCAGATGAAGGCTTTCCCACACTCCTTACATTCGTAGGGCTTCTCTCCAGTGTGGGTTCTTTCGTGTATCTGGAATGAAGTGGAATGACTAAAGGCTTTTCCACACTGTTTGCACTCATAGGGTTTTTCCCCAGTGTGGATGCGCATGTGAATTTTAAGGTGAGTGGAATAGTTGAAGGCCTTCCCACATTCCTTACATGTGTATGACCTTTTGGCACTATGCGTTCTCATGTGATTGTTAAGACACGAAGGATACCCAAATGCTTTCCCGCAAATCTTGCACACGCATGTCTTCTCTTCAGCGTGCATCTTCAAATGTCCATTCAGATTTGAAGAAAGAGCAAAGGCTTTGCCACATTTGACACACACAAAAGGCTTCTCTCCTGTGTGCGTTCTTACATGTTGAATAAGTCGTGAGGATGTAAGGAAGGCTTTCCCGCACTCCTTACATTCATAAGGCTTGTCACCATTGTGAGATCTTACGTGTATACTAAGTCCTGAGTACTGAGTGAAGGCTTTCCCACACTGACTACACACATAGGGTTTCTCTCCAGTGTGAGTTCTTCCGTGTATCTGAAATGAGTTGGAGTAATTGAAGGCTTTCCCACACTCCTTACATTCATAGGGCTTCTCGCCAGTGTGCGTTCGCATGTGAATGTTTAGATATGCAGGGTATCTATAGCCTTTCCCACATTCCTTACACCTGTACGGCTTCTTTGCATTGAGAGTTTCTATGAGCACAGCAAGTCTCGAGTTTATAAAACTTCTCCCGTATTCATTCCAATCATAAAGTCTGTCTCCACTGTGAGTTCTTCGATGTGTTTGAAGATGTGTCTGATTAATAAAAAACTTCCCACAGTCAATGCATTCTAAAGACTTCGCTTGTGTGGCAGTTTTTCGATCAACTTTAACTGGGGTCGTAGAGGCTTCCTCACTCTCACTGAGTTCAGAAGGTCGCTCACCAGCGCAGCTTTTCTTGGGAAGCATCAGGAAGTCTCTTCTGTACTGACCGCAATCATTGTCATCCCGTGCCGCTTGAGTTTTCGGATGTGTCTGAAGGGGTGAGAGGTCACTGCAGAAGGCTCCAGACTCCGTCCAGTTATGGAGCTCCCCTCCACTCTGGCTTCCTGTTTGCTGGTAAGAAGGAAGAACAACGTTTTGTTTTTGCAGCCAATTGTTAATGTTATAAGCATTTGATAATAAAACATTGTAATTATGGTTATTTCCACTACCTGGATACAGTTCATACTAAGTGGTGGGATTAAACACTTTCTCCAGAATGCTGTGTCATCTGCTCTAATCTTTAAAAGCTTTCTGCACCAGTCCAAGAAAAAGATGTAATTTGTATGAGTTCTGAAGCAGTGAGTTTCACTACACATTGGGGACACAATTTCATATTATTTCTTCAGACATTTGTTCTTGTATATTATCTACTTCTCTCAAAGCTCCTTTCATGGAATTCCTAGTTTTCTCCCTCGAAGAGCTTCACACATGCCAAATAGGTACTCTACAAGAGACACATCTTTAGCCTCTAGTTTCCTTTGAGAATAAAAACAAGATAAAATTTTTATTCTTTTGCAACCCACTGGGCATGTTACCCCTCAAAAAATCCTGTTGGAATGCCGAACATTTGGTTTCAGGCTGCATTTTCCATTCTGAAGTGAAACAGAAAAATAAAGGTAGGAGTATGGAGAAGGAGGTAGAAAGCAGAAATTAAAAAAATAAGGCTTGAGCCGGGCGGTGGTGGCGCACGCCTTTAATCCCAGCACTTGGGAGTCAGAGGCAGGCGGATCTCTGGGAGTTCGAGAAAACCACAGAGAAACCCTGTCTTGAAAAAAAAATAAGGTTTGGGCTAGAGAGATTGCTCAGTGGTTAAGAGCACTGGCTGATCTTCCAGAGGCACCCACATGGCAGCTAACAACTGTCTCTGACTCCAATATCTCACATCCTCACACAGATCTCAGTGCAGGCAAAATACCAATGCAAATAAAATAAAAATAAATTATTTTTAAAAATAAGGCTCATTTATTTTATTTTGAATTTTAAAAGGTAGAAAAAGTACAGCCAGATGAGGCTTTTTTTCTGTTTTATTTTTGAGACTACACAGCCCACACTGTGCTGACTTCATAGCCATTCCAATTCACATTCCTGAGTAGAAGGACTACGGGAATGTGCCATCATGTCACACAAAGATAATGACACTGCATCGAACTTTCAGGTCGTATCAAAAGTTGATTCTATAAAAATTAAAAGTATGGTAAACAGAAAGAAATTATCAGGGAAAGAGAGTAGAAAACTTCTAGAAAAAGAGCATCTCTCAAAGCACTAAGTTTAGGTAAGCTAAAAGAATATTGGAAGTTGAAGATTTTTCTTCTTGCCTCAGAGTTCTGAGACAAATTTTATCTTGAAGAACTTCATTATAGGAGCTTGATTGGTTCAACGGATAAAGTGCTTATTACACAGTGTGAGGGCCTAAGTTCAGATCCCCAGAACTCACATACGGCTGCCTGTAATTCTATGACAAGATGGTAGATGAAGACAGGAGGATCCCCAAAGCTTGCTGGCCCGGCACATGCAGTGGCAAACAGAGGCTCTGTCAAATGAGGTGGAAAGTGAGGATAGACACCAAAGGTGCCCTCTGACTCCAAAACACATACGGTGGGAACATGTACACCCCCCATACACGAGAATTTTAGATCTTCTGTAAAATATTCATTCGCCCCGTCATTCGCTTACTGAGTGTGTATGTGCAGACATACGCAAGCGTCACAGCACGCATGTAGAGGTCAGGGGACTCTGGGCGTTGGTTCTCTCTTTCTACTGTGTGGGTTACAGGGATTGAACTCAAGTTGTCAGGCTTGGCCGCACATGCCTTTACCTACTGAGCCATCTCTCCAGTCCAACACAAGGGTTTTGTTTTTATTTTAAGTTTATTTCAATTGCAAACATACTAAACTTTCATTAAATAGAACTTCCAAGCCCAGTGATGGTGGTGCATGCCTTTAATGCCAGCACTTGAGGCAGAGGAAAGTGGATCTCTGTGAATTCGAGGCCAGCCTAATCTACAGAGTGAGTATCAGGATAGCCAGGGCTATACAGAGAAACCCTGTCTCAGAAGAAAAAGAAAAAAAATTAATTTCCATGAATACTGACCTGGGAAAACTATGTTCTGACATGTTCTAAATTCTTCTTGTTCCAACCAAGAAACTAGACTGGGTTTGATGAGCTGATATCCTGTGTACAAGGTAAGACACACTGATGAGAAGGCTTAGAGAAAAAAATGACAGAACTTCCCAGGGTTTAAGAATTAAGAATTTTTGCTTTTTCTCCAGTGCTTGGAGATAAGTGCTGGCTTCAAGCTCACAGAAATATTACTCTTATTGAATTCCAGAAGTGTGCACCAAACTGCCAGGAACTAGATAATGATAAATATCTAATGATAAATAAATAATAAGTAATGATAAATAAAGAGAAATAATTTTTAAGGTGCTAATTATACAAGTATCACCTGTCTATGCCTCAAAGTTTAGCTTGCTCTGGAGCCTAAGACCCCAGTTAATTTAGTCGTATATACATTTACAAAGTACTAGAGTTTTCTTTCTATAGTACTGGAGGTTGCACCCAGGCCCTGCAAGTGATAGGTGCTCGACCACTGAGTCGTATCTCAGCCCAGCACTTTACTTTTACTAGAACAGAAAGTAAGAACAGCTGGGAAAATATGTTTTAATGTACTGGGGTGGTTCTCAAAAAGTCCAGGTCTCCATATATTTTTTGCTGGGTGATGGTGGTGCATGCCTTTAATCCCAGCACTCAGGACACAGAAGCAGGTGGATGATGTAGGATGTCCTTCTGTATGTATTGCTTTTATTGGTTGATGAATAAAGCTGTTTGGGCCAATGGCTTAGCAGAGTAAAAACAGGCAGGAAATCTGAACAGAGGTCTATAGAGACAGTAGACAGAGTCAAGGAGACACCACGTAGCTGCCAAAGAAGTAACATGCTGCACCGATAAGTCACAGCCTTGTGGCAATACAGATGAATAAAAAATGGGTTAATTTAATACTCAGAGCTAGCCAGTAAGAAGCTCAAGACACTGGCCAAATGGTGTTGCAATTAGCACAGTTTCTGTGTGGTTATTCGGGTCTGGGTGGCTGGGAAATGAAAGTACAGTGTCCGTTTACATGGGAATCTCTGAGTTCAAGACCAGCCTGGTCTACAGAGTGAGTTCTAAAACAGCCGGGGCTACACAGAGAAACCTTGTCTTAAAAACAAAAAACAAAAGAGAGAAAGAGGAGAGAGAGAGAGAGATCTGCAACAAAGAGATCTTTGTTCCTCTAGAAAAATTAACCACAAGTGGCTCATATATAGTATTATTAGTCACAGTCATCAAGATAATTAAACTTTCTAATTTACTTATTATTTTGTATGTGTGTATAAGTGTTCATGTATGTAGGTGTGCTTCTGTATATATGGTGGCTAATGTCACACCTAGCCTTTACAGGAGAGCTGTGGCCCTAACTCAGGTCCTCTTGCTAGAGCAGTAACCATCTTCCTGAGTCATCTCCCCGAGCCCTTCTTAACTAACTGCATGTGTTTGTGGATATGTATGTGTGTGGTATATGTGCATGTGGTATATGCATGTGTGTGTGCAGTATGAATGCCTGTGCCCACATGCAAAGGACGAAGTGGGGTGCTGGGTGCTTTACTCTAGGGAAGTCTCTCCTGGAACCTTGGCTTGTGTTTTCCCTGTGAGACTGGCACCCAGCGAGCCTCAGTGATCCTCATTTCCAACCTCTCCTCAGTGCCACACCAGGATTACAGGTGCATGCAAGACCACAATCCACTTGTTAGATAAGTACTGGGATCCCCACCCCAGGTCCTCAAGCAACTGCTCTTAACCGCCGAGCATCTCTTGAACTCGAAGAGAATTTATAGACACATAAATGATATAAGATTATACACTGAGGTTTCTAATTTAGCCAATCAATGTAGAGAGGGAAAATATATACTTTCTTTTTGAGGTGGAGGACAGGGTTTCTCTGAGTAGCATGGATATCCTGGCATTCACTCTGCAGACCAAGATGGCCTCAAACCCAAAAATTTGCCAGCCTCTATCTCCTAAGTGCTAGGACTAAAGACATGAACCACCACCAACCAGAAAAAATATATATTAAATATATATTAAACTTTTTGAGAACCACCCCAGTACATTAAAACATATTTAAGGTGGTATACACCTTTAATTCTAGCATTCAAAAGACAGAGGCAAGGCTAATATTTGTGAATTTGAAGTGATCCTGTTTTACATCTCAATTCCAGGCCAGCAAGGGCTACACTGAGAACCTCTGTCTCAAAATACAACAAAACAAAACCAAAAAACAAAATATGCATTTAGGGATGAGGCTGTGTCTTATTCAGAGCTACCATCACCATTCCTAAAACACAGTCAGTCCATGGGAGGCTGCAGGGAGCAACAGCAGTCTCACCTACTGTGGCCAGGTTCCGGTAGTTCTCCAGCATCACGTCTCTGTAGAGGCTTCTCTGGGATGAGTTCAGTGAGGTCCACTCTTCCTGGGTAAAGTCCACAGCCACATCCTCAAAGTTCACCAACTCCTGAAATATTGAACACATGCCATGCTGGTCTTAGCCAATTAAGATCTTTGTTAATGAACATGGGAGGATGAGGAAGTGGAACCCAACATCTAAGAAAATTCTCTGGTCTCTAACACCAAGGTCCAGTGGCTTTACAAACTCCTCTTTAAACTCACGTGTGTGTGTGCATGGTGTGTACACATGTAAACTGATAGGAACACTTGCCTGTGCAAGTTCATGTGGGATGGCTTCCTCAGTTAATTCTTCACCTTATTTTCTGAGACAGGCCTTTTAATTGAACCTGGGAACTGCTGTTTCGGCTAGACTGGCTGATCAGTGAGTCCTGCAATCTACTCATCCCCACCCCAACCCTGAAATTACAGACATAAGCAGCCACGCCAAGTTTTACATGGGTACTGGGTCTCAAAACTCAGGTCCCTCTATTTGTACGAAGCCCTTTACCCACTGAGGTATCAAGGACCCCAGCCACCTTTTTACATTGCTGGAGACAGAACCCAGAACCCTGACTGAGCATGCTAAGCAAGAACTCTACCGCTGAGCTCCATCTTCTGCCTTATTCTTGCTCTCTTATTTCCTCAAGTTAAATGTCACTGCTGACTAGGAACTGGTACCAAAAGTACACAAGAACATCATGGTATTTCTCTGTATTAGACACAGTAGCCAGCACCTCCTAAAGATGTGATGAGTGTGTACACATGAGTAAATGTCTTAGAAAAGGAGGCTATCTCACCTATCTTATCATCTGCCAGGGAACTCAAAAAAGGAAGAAACATTCAGTTGGTCAGGGGCCAGCAAGACAGCTCAGTGGGTAACGTTACTTGCTGCCAAGACTGATGACCAAGTGTGGACCTCAGACACACATGATGCAAGTAGAGCACTGACTTTTGCAGTTGTCCTCTGAATCACACACACACTGTGGCATGTGCTCTACACACACACACACACACACACACACACACAAATGTAATAATAAAAGAAAAATGATCTGACACCATGAAGGTAAAGCTAAGATCAAGATTAACTGTAAATTTCCAACTCACTTAATAGGAAAGGTTTTGTCATAATCACTGGCAACTTGACACAAACTAGACACATCCGAGAACAGGGAGTGTTAACTGAGGAACTGCCTTCATCAGATTGGCCTGTGGGCATTTTCTTGATTTCTGATTGATGAAGAAAGGCCCTGTCCACAGGTGAGTGTGGGGTGTTTAAGAAAGGCAGCTGAGCAAGTCAGGATCATGAGACAGTAAACAGATTCCATCACTGGTCTCTGCTTCAGTTCCTGCCTCAAGTTCCGGCACTGACATCTCTCAGGGCTGGATTATGATCTGAGAATTGTAAACTGATGGTTTTTATCATGGCAATAGAAAGCAAACTATGACAGGGTCTCTACCCCGGGAAGCCAGAGCCTTAGGTGAGTGAAGCTCTATTTGCTGTAAACAGCTCTAGAGACAAGTTTGTTCAGAGGAAATTGTCTGTAGGTGGAATGTTTTGAATGTGTGTGCATGTGTGTATCTTTTTACCTGATAATTCGTCAGGCAGTCAATCAACATCCTTTGTGCTGATACCTTCTCTTCTTGAAGGCAGACTGAGTCCCCTGAAAGATCTCATGGAAAAGGAAGCAGGTATGAATACTGAGTGGTGCAGAGTCTTATCCAAAGGCACAGGAGTCATTCCACCCTAGTACAAAAGCCTCACATCATCAATATAACTATAGACTGACGTCTCCTCCCTCTCTCCTGGTCTCTATCTTTCTTGTTCTGTGCTTCTCAATATTGTTCTCTCTCTCCTTCCTCTCTCCCTCATTTGTTCCCCACCTCTCACACACACACATTTGAGAGCCCGTTCCCATCCCTACATGCTAAAGAATGCTAGCGCAGTCCTGTGTCATCTACAACCTGAAAGAAGGATGCAAGGAATGCTTCTTACTAGGGCAACTCTATTAATAGCATCTTCATCTCATAAGGAAGGAAGCTTTATGCCCTGAAGACGCCACTTTATCAGGGTTGGAGCTGTAGCTCAGTCAGTGCAGTACTCGCCTGGAGAGCATGAAGCCCCAGGCTCCATCTTAGAATAAATGGGTATAAATGGTGCACACCTGTCATCCCAGCTCAAGAGGTGGAAGCAAAAGGATCAAGAATTCATCATCAGTTACCTAGCAAATTCAAGGCCACCATGGGCTACATGGGGCTCCATCTCAAAAAAAGAAAAATGTTGGGGGATAGGGAGATGGTTCAGTGGCTAAGGACTCAGGTTCAATTCCCAGCACCCACATGGCAGCTCACAACTGTCCAGTCCCAGGAGATCTGACACCCTCTTCTGGCCTCAATAGGCACCACACACACACACACACACACACACACACACACACACAATGCATAAACAAACACTCATACATATAAAAATAAACAAAATCTAAGCCAGGCGGTGGTGGCACACGCCTTTAACCCCAGCACTCGGGAGGCAGAGGCAGGCTGATCTCTGTGAGTTCGAGGCCAGCCTGGTCTACAAGAGCTAGTGCCAGGACAGGAACCAAAAACTACGGAGAAACCCTGTCTCGAAAAATCAAAAAAAAAAAAAAAATAAACAAAATCTAAAACAAAAATGTACTTTATCATTACTATAAAACATATAATGAAGACTGCACCTTTACCCCAGAGGTGCTACAAATATTCCTGTGGGCCAGCAAGTGGGTTTCAACCTGTTTTCAATTCCTAAGGCCTTACCGTGGGAAAAGTCAGTGGCTGCCATCCTGTAACGCAGAAGTGGGTCTGGATATTCCTTTCACTGGAGCTGCCGTCACTGTAGTGCAGCTGGTGAGTTTCAGAGGACAGTGGCACTCTCCATTGCCTGTTGTACACAACTATCAGTGTTTCTGCAGTATCAATCACTAATTAACATCAGTTACTTAGACAATACCTATCAATTATACATTAACTATATGCAGGAAGTACACAGGAAGATCATTACACACAGTGCTCTCTGAAACATGAATTCTAGTGATACTAGCTGCAATTTACTGAGGAATGCTATGTAGCAACTGTGCAAGGAGTGTGTGTGTCCATGTGTTCAATTAATCATTATAATCACCCTTCACAGTAAATACAACTGCCCTTAAAAGATCTATATTCAAAGCCTGTAATGCCAGTGCTGTACACTGGATATTTGTTGCTCTCATTGGTTTGATAAAGGACTCTCACTGATTTAACAAAGGACTAAATGGCCAATCGCTAGTCAGGCATAGGTTAGCAGGACTTGTGGACAAAGAGAGAGAAGGGGGATGAAGAAGGGCAGAGTCACCAGCGAGATGCAGAGGAAGCAGGAGATGAACATGCTCTGCTAAAAATAAAGGTACTACCACGTGATAGAGCGTAGATAAAGCTAGTTAGTAACAAGGCTAAGCTATCAGCTGAGCATTTACAATTAATAACAAGTCTCTGTGTGGTTGAGAGCTGGCTGGTGGAACAGAAAGCCCTGCAAACATGCCAGCCCTTGAGAGGCTGCACCAGGGAAATGGCTGTGAGTTCAAAGCTAGCAGGGATATAAACTTTGCCTCAAAAAAAAAACAACAAAAAAAAAAAACCCAAAACAAAACAGGGAGTTGGCAAATCGGCTAAGCCAGTAAGGCACTTGTGTCCAGACAATGAGCTTCACAGCTTGAGTTTTATCTCCACGACCCATGTAAAGGTGGAAGGCACCCTTCTCCCTACATCACACACTATACACACAAAGAAAATAATTAGAAAATTTAAAACAGAACAAAACAGGAAAGGATCTATATTCAGAGAGCATTAGCAATTGCTCATTTATCATCTGGTTCAGAAACGATGATGCAGGACTTAAAGGCAGGTAAAGGTTTCTTTCATTACTATGCAAACTTGCCCTCATCTTCAACAAGTGGGAAAACTATATGTACAACAAGCAGATGGTTATTTTCTTATCTGTGTGTACACCTTCTGTAAATGTGCACACGCAGAGGCCAGAGGTTTCTATGCCTCACCCCATCTTTCTCCACCCATTCATTTAAGGTGGATGTTTCCCTGAGCCAGGGGCTCACGTTTTCTCAGCTGTGCTGAAAGCCAGAAAGCTCCAGTGGTCCTGTCTCCATCCTCCTTAGGACTGGAGTTACAGATGTTAATTGGACACATAGTTTTATATACGAGTGCTCAGATCTACAGCAAATGTACTTGAAAATTGAGCCATCTTTATGGTCCCAAAATAATCCTTTTGTTTTCAGGTAGATTTTTTTTGGTGGTGGTCTTTGATCCTGTTTGACAGGTGTGGAGGATGGAACTCAAGATTCATACAGGATAGACAAGAGTTCTACAACTGAGCTATATCTCAATCTTAAATGTAAAGGTATTTGGGCAAGGGGAATCTCAAATCATAATTTAAGCAGTAAGCAACCTCAGCAAGGTCTTGGTAGGAAACTCAAGCCTTCTCCTCCTAGCACAGGGATGGCTAGAGCAAAATTAGATCTATTCAACACCTTTTTTTACGGGTCTTTTCAAAGAACCATCTTTTCAGTTTTTGTTTAAGGGTTCCTGTTTGCCTGTCTGAAACAAAATTAATAATAATAATAATAATAGTAATAATAATAATAATGTAGAAATAGTGTTTCATCGTGTTTAATTTTTTCACCAGTTTGCTTTAATTTCATTCTCACACTTTTCTTCCTTTTTCTTCCTCTTCCTCCTTTTCCTCCTTTTTTTTCCCCCCTGAGACAGTTTTCTGTATAGCCCTGGGTAACTTGGAACTTGTTCTATGGACCAGGCTGGCCTTGAACTCAGGGATCACCTGTCTCTGCCTCCCAAGTTGTTTTTAAAAAATAAAACATAACAAAAAAAAAGCAAAAAATAAAACAAGGTCTCATGTCCTAGGCTGACCTCAAACTCACAATGTAGCCAAGGTTGGTCTTGCACTTCTAATCCCCTTGCCGCCATTTCTCAAGTGCTAGAATTAGCACAGATGTGTGCCACCATGCCCAGTGGATGTGGCAATGCTGATCAAACCCAGAGTTTTGTGCATGCTAGGCAAGCACTATACCAAATGATTTATATCCCCAGCCCTCCTTTTAGTTCATCATTAAGCATTATGTATCTTAAAAATAATTCTGTGGACTGGAGAGATGGCTCAGCTGTTAAATCCTAGGTTCGCAACCAAAAATATAAAAAGCATTTTTGTTAAAATTTAATGGCAATCATGAATGAATCAAACCCTGAAGAGCAGTCCAAATTATATAGTTACACAGTTCATTATCAATAAATCAAATTATACACTCACAGAAACCTTACACAGGCCCTATCCATAGATCAGACTAAAATATTGACTCTAAGATATAATTAAAAGTCAAACACATCTTTGTGGGAAGAAGGGAAGCATATATCGTGTGCACAAAGCCTAGGGGACATGGGACGTCCAGTTCTACCTCTTTCCACCACATTCCACCGAGACAGCATCTCTCACTGGACCCCCAGATGACCGGTAGCCAGTGAGCCCCGGCAATCCTTTGCCTGTCACACCACTGGGCCTACAGGTACCCAGATGACTATGCCATGGATATTGGGAGTTGAACTGTTTCTCACGCTGTACACGGTGTTCTCACTCACTGAGCCAACTCTTCAGTTCAAGTGTACACATCTTAAATATGCACTGGGGTTTTAATAAAGGCTTATGTCCTAACACATTCCTAAACAAGATAAAAGCATCTCCACAGAAAGACCACAGTCCTCCCTTTCCAGTTCCTTCTTGAATGTGTGATTTCTGGCTTCAGTCTGCCAAGTACTTGGGTTACAGGTCTGTACCACAATGCCTGGCTCCCAATCAAGCATTTGTTTTCTTTTGTCTACCAGATATAATAATACGTAGTGAAAATGGGACAAGCTGTTCATCTTTTCCAAATGTTGACTGTGGAGGCAAAAAAGCCAGAAATTCCTTTCTCTTGCTCCAGTGCCCTGTGATGCCCTGTTATCTAACAAAAGCGTAACTCTTAGCTTAACCGTGGCATCTCACCCCAAATGGCCAATGTTTTCTTCCCTTTTTATTAAAAATGGGTTTTCTTGCACCAATCTTAGAATGGACAAATGGTGTTTATAAAGCTTACTATCTAGCAGGATGCTGAAGTGTCACCTTTTATCTCAATGACCCCCAAACAAATGGCCCAGGATATAAGTTAGGTTAATGTCTCTTAGCTTCTACAGAAGGTACCCATTCTCTCTGAGGCAGCAAGTGCCTGAGAATTTCTATGCCGTGTTTGTCAACAATGCATAGTAGTAGTGTGTGTTTGTGTGTGCATGTGCATGTGTGTGTATGTATGTATAGGTCAGAGGCCAACTTTCTGGGGTTGTTCTCACCTTCCACCATCATGTCATAGGACCACATTCAGGTTATCACCCCACGGAGTCATCTCTCTGGCCCCAGAACATACACTCTTCATTAAAACTTTGTGTCAATTTTCACCTGGTAAATACTTCTACTCCCATGCCTAGAGCTCCCTGCTCTCATCATATTTGAACTATCTTCTATTTAAGAAAACACCCGGGGGCTGGAGAGATGGTTCTCATAGAGGACACACTGTCTGTAACTCCAGTTCCAGGGGATCTGGTACCCTCATGTAGACATACAAGCAGCAAAACACCAATGCACATAAAAATGAATGAATCTTTAAAAAAAAACACCTGGGAAAATACATTAATATTATCTTCTGGAATTAAGAACTTGCCTTGAAAAATGTGCTATGTACATTTTGTATGATTATGGGCTAGGTATACATTTTAAACCTTAGTATTTCATGAAAAGCAAAACCTCATAGCACCTCTAAAAATGCTTATAAGCTGGGGATGGTTGTGTACACCTTTAATTTCAGTACTCATGGCGGCTGGAGGATGGCTCAATGGTTAAGAGCACTGACTGCTCTTCCAGAGGACCCAGGTTCAATTCCCAGCACCCACATGGCAGCTCACAACTGTCTAAAAATCCAGTTCCAGGTGATCTGACACCTTCACACCAATGCACATAAAATAAAGATAAAAAAATCATAACTTCAGTACTCATGAGGCAGAGGCAGAGGCAGGTAGAGCTGTGTGAGTTACAGGCCAGGCTGGTCTGCATAATAAGTTCCATGCCAGCCTGAGCTACACAGTGGTTAGAGACCCTGTCTCCAAAACAATTTTTATATATACCAAAAAGGTGACTGTACCATCAGCAAAACAAAAAGCTCCAGTGTTTTGTACCTCCAAGCCTATGTCTAAGATCCTAACATGAACTTCAGATTTAAATCGAGGGCAAGAGACATGCACAGCCAAGCAGTTCTGCTAAGTGTGCAGTTCCCCTCATCACGATAGCTCAGGCTCCCATCCCTGCTGCAATATGATCTGACCTCTTTCCAGGATACAACCCTCTCCCTGGCCCCACCCTATCCACCCACACTGGCTCCTAGCCTGTTCCTTCTCCCAACATAAAAATCTTTCAGAAATACCAACTGAAGTGAGTATATGCTTTTGAAAGTCTATTTTTAAAAAAAGGGGGTAGTCACCAGTTTCTCTTTAGAATACCTTTATTCCCACCAGGGCAATTAGAGATCCTTCTGAAATTGTACAACTAAGTACTAACTAGATTTAATTAAATGATTTTCATAACACAATATAAATTTAAGTTTCCAGGACATATATTAAGAATGGGAGGGTGAGAACGATACCTTGTTTGTGCACTCAACCACAGCACAGCTTGACTTGGCTGCTGCACACACCAGTGTCCAATGTGAGTTTTGCTTTGCTGTTTTTTTTTTTTTTGGTTCTTCAAGACAGGGTTTCTCTGTGCAGTCCTGGTTGTCCTAGAACTTGCTCTGTAGACCAGGCTGGCCTCGAATTCAGAGATCGCCTGCCTCTGCTCCTGAGTGCTGGGATTAAAGGCGTGCGCCACCACCTAGCTATGAATTCTTTTTTAATAAGTTTTGTTTTCCCAAATGTATTTTGAGGGTTGTTTGCATGTATGTATGTGCACTATGTGTATGGCTGGTACCCAAGTTAGAAAAATCCAAGTATTGGATTCCCCTTGAACTGGAGTTACAGATGGTTACAAACCACAACATGGGTGCTGGGAACCAAACAGTGGTCCTCTGCAAGAGCAGTAAGTGCTCTTAACTGCTGAGCCATCTCTCTAGCACCCCCACAACATGAACTGTTAGTGGTTTTTGGTCTAAGAGTGCAATAATAGTATTATTTATTATTGTGTGTTGTGGCGATTGGTTATGACTGAACATGTGGAGGTAGAGGGCAACATTCAGAAACAGGCTCTCTCACTCTGAGCTCCAGAGATTGAACTCGGCCTGTCGAGACTTGGGAGCAGGCACCTTCAGTTGCTGAGCCATCTCAATGGTCCTTTATATATTACATTATTACTATTGTGTGTGTGTACACTCTCACGCACACATGCCTGTGTGCAGGTACATGTGCCATGGTATACAGAAGGTAAGCAAACAAATTTGGGAAGCTGGTTCTCTTCCAACTGTGGGTTCGAGGGATTAAATTTAGATCAAGTTCACACAGCAATTTTTACCCATAAGTTTTACCCACTGAGCCATCTCACTACCTTTTTAAAGTTATTACTACTACTGTTTGTATGTGTACGTATGGGGTCCATGGCACCCATGTAGAGATCAGAGAACAGTTTTGGGGAGTTGGTTCTCTCCTTCCACCATGTGGGTCCCAAGGATTGAGCTCAGGAGGTCAGGTTTGGCACCAAGCACCTTTACCATTGAGCCACCTCACTGGTCTTTTTTTGATCATCCCAAGTGCCAGGATTATAGATGCACCTTTATTCCTGGTAACTCAATTTGTTGTGGTGTGTGTGTATGAGCATGTGTGTATGTGCTCACGCACCATCACACATGTGCACAAAATAGCAAACACACCACATGTGTCCAAGTGCCTGTGGAGGCCAAAAAGGTGTATCTTGAAACTAGAATTACTGATGGTTGGGTTGGAGAGATGGCTCAGTGGTTAAGAGCACTGACTGCTCTTCCAAAGGTCCTGAGTTCAATTCCCAGCAACCACATGGTGGTGGCTCACAACCATCTGTAATGAGATTTTGTGCCCTCTTCTGACCTGCAGGAAAGACAGAACACTGTATACATAATAAATAAATCTTTAAAAAAAAGAGTTACTGACACCTGACGTGGATCCTCTGGGAGAACAGCAAGTACTGCAAAGTCATCATTCCAGCACCACAGCTCGGTACTTTAAGCAGCAACTGGGAAGCCAACACTCATCGCCTGGGTTATGCAGATATAAAAGATAAGCAGAACCGACTAATTTAGCTCCCACAGGTTTATAAATCTAACTGGAGAGCCATGTATGACAAAGTACATCTAGATTCCTACTATTTGAGGGGGGTGGCAAGAGGCCTGGTTCAAGGTCATTCCTGGCTATACAGTAAGATTAAAGCCAACCTTGAAAAACGAACAACAACAACAAAAAAAAAGGCAAAACAAATTCCACATAACTAGAAAAAGTACCATTAGACATATGACAAGGTTTGGAACCCAGTCCATAACCAGACACTCCGTTTCGCCATCAACATCCAAAGAAACAAACCAGGCACCTCCATCTAAGTCCAACATGTTCTCAATATTGACAGCCCAGGATGGTCTTGAACCCTCTTCTCAGTTTCTGTACTGGTAGAATTATATACCTGTGGTGATTTGGTCAAGATTAAGTGTTGGATACATTAGCTACTAAAACATAATTTTGGAGCATCCTTGTTTGTGCCCAATAAGAAACATGCAGATGGCAGGATGCAGCTGGAATGGCACGCTCTCTCTCCTTCCACTGTGGCCATCAAAAATTCCATCTATGAATAATCATTCAATAAGCACTAGAGACTTTTAAATATTTACTATTGTGTGTGCATGTATAGGCACGCACATGGGGTCAGAGGACAACTTCCAGCAGCTGGTTCTCTCCTCCACTACTGTGGGTTCCAGGGATCAAATTCAGGTTCCAAGTCTTGGATGACAAGTGCTTTTGTGCACTGAGCCACCCACAGGCCCTGAACTAAACAACCTTACCAAAAGCAATGTTCAGGATGATGGGTTTATCTGGCTTACAATTAGAGACTATAGTCTGTCACCAAGGGAGAATCTAGGCATGAATTCAAGCAGCTATTCACTTCACACTGACGATCAAGAGCAGAGAAACAAATGAATCCTTGCTTGCTTGCTCTTCTGTCTTGTACAGTTCAGAGCTCCAAACTAGGGACTGGTAGCACCCTCAAAGGGCTGGAACTCCCTATAGGAATTAACAATCAAGACAATGCCCCTACACCAATCTGATTTACACAGACGCTCTTTCCAAGTGATTCCAGGTGGACAAGTTTACAATTAAAAGTTAACTGGCACATCACAAAGGTTAAATGAGGTAGGGATGGGATGGCAGAGTAGAAGAGGGAGTATGGAGAAAGACATTAAAAGTCTTTTAAAAAGCATTATATAGATGCCTACCTTCCTAACATATATACTTACATAAAGAGTTTAAATAGAATTACCCTGTAACCAGGCAACAATGTCCCTACTGGATATACCACAGTCTAACAAAAAACTCAGTGCCAAGAATGGATTACCTCTTCGGGTGGTGCTGCACAGACCTCCAAACATTACAGACTATTGCCATTGCTCTTGGTTACCCTTCAGAACTTGAGAATAAGACCCTATTGCTGAAGACACCACATACTTGAGTCACAGAACATGAAGAAAGTAAACTTCTCTTAACCTGGAAACTTCATCCCTACTGACTAGTTCTTATACTTCTGAGAGCTAGGTTTGCTACTGGGGAAAAGGGGGAATAGCCAATTTTTTTTAAATATGTAATTTATTTTTATATTATGTTCATTAGTGTTTTGCCTGTATTATGTCTGTGTGAGGGTATCATGTCAAAAGCCCTGGATCTGGAATTACAGATAGGTGTCATCTGCCATGTGGGTGCTGGGAATTGAACCCGGGTGATCTGAAAGAAGAGCTAGTGCTTTTAACCTCTGAGTCATCTCTCCAGTCCTGGAATGACCAATCTTATCCAGCTGTGAAATCTGCAAAGCTACAATAATGACCACCCTGGCACGATACACCCACTGATGCAGCCACTAGTGGCACAAATGTATGGGAGTAACCAAACACTTTCTGGTTGGATTTAAGGCCATCTGCACAAGATGGAACCCATACCCATTATCAGAGTCAAGAACCTGTGGTTATGCTGGGCGGTGGTGGCGCACTCCTTTAATCCCAGCACTCGGGAGGCAGAGGCAGGCGGATCTCTGTGAGTTCGAGACCAGCCTGGTCTACAAAAGCTAGTTCCAGGACACGCTCCAAAACCACAGAGAAACCCTGTCTCGAAAAACCAAAAAAAAAAAAAAAAAAAGAACCTGTGGTTAATAGGCCACAGACCCTAGGAGGAAACCTACCACTATCACTGTACTAAATAGACATAAATGAATAAACCCATGACTTATCACCATACCCACAGTTAGTGCATCTCTGAATTTTCATCAGAGACGCTTCTTGCAGTAGATGCAATCAACACAGAGATCTTCAACTGGTCATGTTGCAGAGAATAAGAAGCTGTGGAGTGCTTAGCCCTTGGTGAGACATCTATATGACACCCTTCCCCTCAAGGTTCAGGAATCGAGAGAGAGTAGAAAGGACCAGAGGCCACAATGACTATAATGAAAGTGTTTTCCAGACACACCAGGGCACTTGCACAAATGAACTCACAGTGGTTGTGTAACATGAGCAAGACCTCTGCAAGCTCAAGCCAGACAAAATCCCAGCACAGAGCGGAAAGGTGGCGTGACGTCTAACACCCAGCAGAGGATGAATGGCAGCTTACAGGAGGAATCAGCTGTGAGTATAAAAGTGTGACCTCTTGTAGGCTGTCCACAATTCAGTGGCTGGAGTATTCGGGCTACACAAATTGGACAAGATGAGAGATGAAGAGGAGGAAGAAGCAGAAACAGAAAAGCTGGGTGGGAAGGGAGATGGGAACCGACCTGGAGAAGCTGTGGAGGAATGAATAAGATCAATAGACACCATATTCATATTAGACTCTCAAAGGGAAAGAAATGAAAACAGCAGCATGGGCAATCGTATGACAGGCCAGATTTCATGTTGCCATTGAGGAATTCCCAAACATTATTTATTATAAGGTGTTAGCTGGAATCTATGGCTTGATTTTGACAAAAGATGTTGAATTGGGGGCTGGAGAGATGGCTCAGAGGTTAAGAGCATTGCCTGCTCTTCCAAAGGTCCTGAGTTCAATTCCCAGCAACCACATGGTGGTTCACAACCATCTGTAATGAGATCTGGTGCCCTCTTCTGGCCTGCAGGCATACACACAGAGAGAATATTGTATACGTAATAAATAAATAAATAAATAAATAAATAAATAAATAAATAAATAAATAAATAAATATTAAAAAGAGATGTTGAATTGGTGTAAATACTTGAGGCTTTTATTTATGATACATCCTGTAACACAGAACTAAATATATTAATTGCTTCCAAATTTACATGCCAGTATGTTATTCACAATCAATCAGCCTGAAAAAGATGATTATGAGACAATATTGAGAGAAACCATATTTACTTAACTTTTATTATAGTATATATGTATATATATATATAGTTGAAATTATTCAATTTCTTAGTTATTTCTGTTCACCTGTTATTGTACCGAATTTATAAATTAATCACAGAAAATAATACACACAGAGTTCTATACCCTTTACAGTTTGAGGTCGCTACAGACATTCTTAGAAAGTATCACTCATGGGACCTGGGGAAGATTCAGTGAGCAAAACACTTGCTGTGTAAGCATGAGGACACTGAGTGTGAACCCTGGCACCCATGTGAAACCCAATAGGTTGGCACACGTCTGCAACGCCAGTGCTGGGGGGTATAGGACAGAGACTTGTTAGCCAGATAGTCTAGCCGAAATGATGAGCTACAGTTTTAATGAGAAGCCCTATCTCAGGAAGGCAGAAGACACAAATGTTGACCTCTGAGTTCCATGTGTGCATTTAAACACATAAAAATACACATGTATATATTCACAAAATACACAAATAGTTAAATGATTTTAAAACACATTTATTAAAAAAGAAAGTCTCTCCTATAGATAAGGAACCATTATATTGTTCATTTTACTCAGTAACCCACAGATGATGGAGGGAGGCACCCATTGAGAAAAGAACTCACAAGACTACTATATACACTGGGTTTTGGTTTCATTATGGAAAACATGGGAAAATGAGCAAAGAGAAATATATGTGCTGCTTACTGGGGCCCCAGTTGAGACCAAAGATGCTATTATGAAGCGGGAAATGTACTCACAAGATGTAGTAATATGAGTAAAGTATAGATACAGACGTGGAATTCCAGCACTTAGGAGGTAGAAACAAAAAGTCCCTGAGTATAGGGTCATCCTCAGCTACACAGGGAGTTCAAGGCCAGCCCGAGTTCTGTCTCAAAACAAAACTGAGTATGATATTATAGTTAACAAAGGGGAGCATGCTTAACAATTGTTCCACAGTTTACCTGTGAGAACAGGATAGCTGGTTGACACAGCATTTAATGTGAAGGCCAGCAATGCACTCTACAGTTTGAACAGGGGTGCTAGTTCCTGCACTTGGCCTTATTAAGCAGCAGGATCATACTGAGCTGCACGACATCATAAAGCAGCAGTATTCTCCTTACAGCACACAAACTCTCATTGCTATGCACACATCAAACCCCAGCTGCTCCTTGTAAAGCCTTGGAGTCTGAGAGACCTCCACCTGGGTACTGGGAGCCATTGTTCCCACAGCTATAATTTACAAGAGCGCCCAGATTTGATTCAACACAAGCTGGAGCCTTAATATCCACAACCTGGACAGCTGGGTATGGAAATCAAAGACTCAGCATTCGTGATAACCTGTTCTCAGACAGCCTGGTAGGTATGTCATTTGTTGTCTTAATGTATGGCCCAAAGCTGAGAAAGGCAGCTTCTTCTATCAGAAGAGTAAGGCAACAAAAGGTTATTTGGGACAGATAATCCACAAGGCAGGAGAAATACTGACAAAACCTCTAAGTGAAGAAGTATCGAGGGCACTAACAGGATTAGCTGTTAGTTTCAATTTGTCAATAAAATTTTAAAAGAAAGGATGTATTCCCGCCAGAACTAACACAGCATGGCCAGCAAGGTGGATCAGTAGAAAAAGGTGCCCACCGTCAATCCTCACAGGCCCACAGGGTGAAGGAGAGAACCAACTCTCACAAGCCGCCCCCTGATCTCAACACCCCTCCAATAACTGTAATTAAAAATAAGAGGAAAGGAGGAGTGAGTAAAAGACACTGCCTGTACGTGTGTGTAACTGACAGTGTGCCGGGGCCAGTGTGTGTGTAACTAACAGTGTGCCAGGATCAGTGTGTGTAACTGACAGTGTGCC
>NC_022012.1:14560534-14590310 GCF_000317375.1 Microtus ochrogaster
CAGTGTGTGTGTAACTAACAGTGTGCCGGGGCCAGTGTGTGTGTGTGTAACTAACAGTGTGCCAGGGCCAGTGAAATGGTTCAGTGAAAAGCTGAGTTCTAACCCTGTAACCCAGAGGCTTTTAACAGTCAATTTCCATAAATGCTGTGGGACTTCTATATGAGCACAAGCACCCCTACACACACAAACACACACACACACAAATAAAATAAATGCAAAAGCCAAGCGTGCCAAATGAAATCCTGAAAGGTGCTACCAATGTCATACCTGACCTAGGAAAGTGTATGCAGTTAAGATGCTGTCTGAATGGACTACCTATGTGTGACGACAAAGTTGCTGCGGTGCCTCAAAGGCGTCCGTGAAGGTTTACTGTGCTCACACTGGAAGAGTGAGGCACACTAACGCTAACAAACTCTTGAAATAGACAGAGGGGCTGGTGGGATGGTTCAGTGAGTATAGGGCTTGCCACGCCATCCCCAGAACACACATCAAGGGGAAGGACAGGGAGAAAACCAACTTTACACAGCTGTCCTCTGACCTCACACACCCATGTCACAAACAAAAATAATTAAATAAAAAGAAATAGTCACTAAAAGGAAAACATCAGCTAATATATAAGCAAAAAATGTTTACAAGTTGTTGACTGGATAAAATTAGAGCAATATTTAATATTGTATATGGGGGCTTTGATTATAGAACCATAACTGAGGCTGCAGTAATCCACTGCAAGGTACTATCTATGTATCTCTCTGACCTATGGAAATAAATTATATGAATTTTAAAGTAGATCACAATATAAAAACTGTTTTATTACTTTACTTACATATGATAAAATTTATCACATATTCACTTTATATTGTTCACATTAAAACACAGACATATAGGATTATATAAATCTCAGTAGTCATGAGGCAGGAACAAGAGGAAACATGGATTACATAGTGAGCTCAGGGCCATCTAGGGCTACACAGCAGGAATCTATCTCAACAATCGTAAATGAAACTGTAAAGACTGATGTAGTCACATAATCTACTAAATTACATTGTTATTTAAGCTCTTCAATGGAACTCACTTTGAAATCATTAACTCAAGGTGGACATACCTGTACTTACAATGCTCATGAGCCTGAGGCAGGAGGAAGGAGGATAAGGCCGGCGTACACAACACAGCAAGATCAAATAAGAAAAATTAAAAAAAAAAAAACAGCTAAAACTTGATGTTTAAAAACCCCTTTATTTTACTCAGTTGAGTTCCTAGCCAGCAAAAATGTTGCTTGGGAAAGGAGATAGGAGGGAACTGGAAGGAAGGGGCAGAGAAAGAATGATTCACCAGAACAAGACTGCAAAGCAAACGTTAAATGACACCAGAAACAATAGAGATTCAACACAGACTCTCACTATGTAATGCCTCCAACTTGTAACTTCCTGCCTCAGTTTCCCCGGTCCTAGTAGTGCAGATCTATAACACTCCATGGTTTTGTTTGTTTGCCTCAGGTCCCCAAGCACTGGAAGTACAGGCCACCAGGGCAAACGCAGCTTCTCAGAGTACAGCCAAGTGCTCTTCACTTGAAATGGCCAAGGGACTTCCCTTGTCAAAACAAATGTCTTGTACTTAAACTAAAATTCTGTTTCTTATTTTCCCAGAAGAAGTTTTAAATGAAGTTTAAGACAGATTGATTCAGAAACTGCTATATAGGTAAAAGACCTGGGAAAAGGGGAAAAAAATTAATATATGTTAAAATAAAATGTACATGTCTTCTGACCTGAGTGACAATACACCTCCATAAAAACAGGAAAGGGGGAATAAGAAGGCTGGCAAGCTGGCTAAAGGCACTTGCAGCATATTCCTGTCTACCTGAACTGAGTCACCAGAACCCACATAAGAGGAAAGAATCAACTCCACAAAGTTGTCCTCTGACCACAACCATGTCACCATCACTGAGGTATTAGCATGCACACATACTAATAAAACAATACGTTTCTAAAATTAAAAGGGCAGGGACATGTATTTACTGCACTTAACTAATGGATGTTAAAAAAATTAAGTGGGGTGAGAGCTGGGGCACAAGACATTCCTCTTGTTAAACTATAAGGAAAAACATCTGTAAAACCAAGTGTTGGGGCTGTGGCTTGGTGCAGAGTGCTTGCCTAGCAAACCCAAGTTCCTGGCTCCAACTGCCAGCACTGCCAACAAGCCAAGTGCTGTGATGGTCAGTGTCTGTAGCAAGCACCAAAGTTAGGACCACAAGAAATGGATGCCTCCCTAATAAAATACAATCCAAGTATGGAGCATCTACAAATTATCTTCCCATATCTTTTGAAATCTTGGAGTTGGCAATGGAAAGCTGTAGTACCCGAACTTACCGGAAGCAAGATGTGACTATTAACCCAGCGCCTGGGAGATGGTGAGTGGTAGGAGTATAAATTCAAAGCCAACCAAAGCCAATAATGAGCTTAAGACTTAGCCTGAACTCCATGCTTCAAAGAGAAAAGCAGAATGCTGTGTCTAGCTGCTCACCATGCACGGCAGCTTGCCTACTGCTGCAGACAGCCAATTACTTGGAAATCATTATGGCTTATAAACAAGTATAATATAGACATCTTTTGGTTTTATTTTTTGACACAAGGTCTTGGTATGTAGCTCAGCGGGACCTCAAACTTGCAGTGACACTCTTTCTTGCCTCTACCTTTCAATTGTTGGGACTGCAGGTGTCTGCCACCAAGTCCAGCACAACATAGAATCATGAAGAGATCATACACCTCCAAACACCCAGAAGCTTCTTCTTCTCGTTGTTGTTTAAACAATGTGGAGAATTTCGAATGTTTATAGATCATATATCACATGGCACCATTGCTGATTTTCAGTTATTTTTTGCGGTGCTGGAAACTGAGCCTAAGGCTACACATGCTAGGCAAGTGTTCTACCACTGAGCTATATTCCCAACCGGTTTTTAACTTTCTTCTTTTCTTTTTTAGAGACAAGATCTTATGTGATTCGGGTTGGCTTACAACTTACAATATGACCAAGGATGACCGTGAACTCCTAATCCTCCTTCTTCTATGGATTAAGTGTGGAATTACAGGAGAGTGGGCTACTACACACAGTTTATGTGGTATTAGAGAGTCAACCTAGGGATTTGTACATAATGAGCAAAACTCTATCAACTGAGCTGCATACCCAACTGTTCTTTAGCTTTTCTTGATCAAAATCTAGTAATTTTGTTGTGTTTTTCAAGACAGGGTTTCTCTGGGTAGCCCTAGCTGTTCTAGAGCTCACAGAGATCCTCTGCCTCCCACGAGCTGGGATTAAAGGTGTGTGCCACCACCACCCTGCCACATCCCCCTTTATTTTCAGTTTACGTCTTAGCAAACAAATCATCATACAATCTATCTATCTATTAGAAGAATGTGCAAACAAACTTCTGCAAAGAGGTGGATACACCACAACATATCTGGATCATCAAACATGCAAGTACATTTAAGATTTTTCTTTAAAAGAGAAATTGGGGGGGGGGGGGAGACGTGTTGTAAGAAATAAAACACTAATTTATCAATCTTAACAGTTAATTCTACAACTTTTCATAAAGCTTTCCACACTTCTTCTGTGAGGTCCACATTTTTAAGCAGTTTGGTGCTGAACAGGCCTAAGAACCAAGAAAAAAAAATGTGTAGCATGCGCAAGGCCCTGGATCTGATCACCAGCGCAAAGGTGTAAAAGGGATGGAGAAACAAACACAGTTCTAGAACTTTAGATGAACAGAATAGCTCACTATTGTTGCTTGTTGGATTTTTGCTTGTTTTTTAAAACAATGTTTCACTATGTAGCACAGGTTAGACTGAAACTCTCTATATACAACAGGATAGCCTGGAATTCTTAGAACCCCTCTTGCATCCTTAGACTTAAGACATGCACAGACATCGGGCTGGGTTTTCTTAAGTGGACTTGAGGTCTACCAACGTTTAAACTCACAAAATAAAGAATGTATTCTAAATAACTAAAAAGTATGTCTTTCTATCTGAAGCTAATGGGCAAAATAAAACACACATACACACACACACACACACACACACACGAGAGAGAGAGAGAGAGAGAGAGAGAGAGAGAGAGAGAGAGAGAGAGAGAGAGACCAACAATAGGAGTCAAGTTCTCACCCGAGACATTCGTTTCTAAATTTTTTTTTTTTTAAAGGAATAAGGCCTTTTCCAAAAGGCGTCTTTCACTAAGTGCTCACCAAAGGCGCTGAAATCACAACGTTTATGACGCTGGTCACTCCAACTACTCCAGCGAAAATTCGTGCCCTTCTGAGAAAACAAACAAAAACAAAACAGCCAGCTTTTTTTTTTCCCATAAAAGTTGCTCTGGCGGCTTTTGAAGAGCGGGCGCTGCGGACACAGCCAGGACGCGCCCTCTGCGGTCTTTCCCACCCCGGGGACTGACAGCCTGAGAGGCCTCAGACTTGGCCACTTCCGGAGGCGCCGAGGCGCGTAGAGCAGAGCTCAGCACCCTGACCTTTGTCCTCCCCATCAACCTGCAGGGAGTCCCTGTCCTGCGGAACTCACAAAGGCCATAGCTCTCCAGGGAACTACTCAGGGCAGAGAGCCACCGGAAGAGACGATCGCGGTATTACGTCACTTCCGCTCGCGCATCATTTGATGCAAAGGCTGAGCTCGGATCCTACTTTGTTGTACGATTTCTGGTTTCTTTGCAGCTAGGGCGGAGGTGCTGTAGTGGCTTCACAGCGGGAACTGGAGGCCAGTGGTGGCCTCGTGGACAATACAGAATTAGAACCTAGGATGTGGACCGGAGCGGAAGTCATCGGTGGCACCCTGGCCCTGTAATGTAAGCGCTTCCACCACAGGCATTCCTGTGCAGACCCCGCCCAAAGAAAGCTCATCAGAAACTTTCTGCCTGCTTCCCTCGCGTTAAAGCCCTTGCTTTCCAGAGCTCATTTGAGTAGGAACAGAAGACAGTTGTCGCTTCTGCCATTATCTGCACCTCTCAATGTGTTGAAATTGCTTTTAGTAGGTTGCAACCTACAGATCGACCCTACGTCACCCCATTCCACCAGGCTCGGGAACCCCTGGGAGGAATTTGAGATGCTAGAGGTTTTTGAGTGGGAAACCTACTGGGGTTTTAGCATTCTCCTAACCCTATCTGTATCTTTCCCAGCAACTGTTTTAATTACCGGTTCTGATAAATGCCCTGGGTGCCTAAAATGAACTCAAACCTTGTCATCTCAGTGAATACCGTCATCCAAACGATTCTACACTGTGGAATACTGATGCTCCCTTGAGACACGAAGAGCCAGTTTATTTTACAACCCCACAGTTCAGTAGTTTGAGAACTGCAAAGTTAGAAGTCTACTGAGGAACCTTTAGCACTGAATTTTATTGACTTCTGTTGGTTTAAGTGAGTCATAAAAAGATTATTCCACCTTCTGATGAACTTCAAAGGATTTATGGTTGTGATCTCTCACAGGATGTAATGGGCCTTTTGTCAAGAGACCCATTTTGTGTGCACCCCCCCCCCAGTCCCCACCATGGATTTGTTCAGTCAGGGGCTTGTGTTGCCATAGAAACAATATGCCAATATGATTTCCCCACAAGAAACCACTGCATACTTAAAATTGAAGTAAAAGCTCTTTACTAAATCACACTGCCAAATGGGGCTATCGCCCAAGTAAGAGCTGGCATCAAGTACACAATTTCACTAATTTATGTACATCTTAGGGTATTTTATACACTGTCATCCTTAAATCTTTTAGGTCCCAGCCCCAGGTTTCATTTCAAACATTTAAACAGAGACTGGAGACTGCAAGTCTGGCTACCTAAGCAGGTGGGAAGACTCACACAGCAAAAATATTGCTAAAATTATTGAAGCATGCCAGTATTGTACTTTTCAGATGATGTGACCTAGGGTCCTGTCCTTCTGGCAGAATTATGCTTTTCTCAAGAACAGAACTTATAGCTGTTATCTGTTGTGACCCTGTGCTGCCCCCTGCACCTGCCTGTTAAAGGTATGTTTTTTGGAGATGGACTAAGGGCTGACTCAGACAGTCCTGGTGAACAAACATTTACACACAAGCATTGCGAATTTGCATTTATCTAGCAGGCTTGAGTAACATACTTGGGGTATTTCAGGGAGGGGGCAGCAGCACTTTCTTAGCTAAGTTCACTTTTTGCAAATCTATTACTAATAAATCCTCTATAACATCAATTCTGTTACTTTGACTTTCTTCTATGGCAGTGTAGGTCTCTGCAGCTGTGATGCTCAGGAAGAGAACGTTGGCTGTATGCAAACTCAGTTAGAAAGAAACAATATTAACAGATTTTATTTTAAAACTGAATTTAATGTTTTAGAATAGCAACTAAAAGCAAATGGAGTACATAAATTTCAAGCACTGGGTAAAATTTCAATGAAAACATCATTACAAAGAGAAGGTACATGCAACAAATACAGAAGAAAAACAAGTTGCTAAAATTCCAATTTGTTACTAATTGCATTATACATAATGATCTAAAAAGAATTGTTAATCTGGATTTTTCAAGTATTCAGAGTTTTAAACTTCAACTAAAGTATGTATAAAAGACATCTACAACTGGGATATAAGTCAGTGGTTAGCATGTGCAAAGCCCTAAGTTTGAATCTTAGCACCCCCCCCCCAAATTTTTGTAACTAAGGATACAAAAAGAAAGCTTATATATAGCCATGTAAATACCTACCAGAGTCAATGGAATAAAAACTATATCAGAAAGTTTAAATATTTCAAGACAATTCTGCCCTCCCAAATTATTTATCAGGCCCCCAACTCCACCTCTGGTTGCATTTGATTTTGTTTTTTCTATTTTAATCAGGCTTTTGTATTTTTAAAACAGTGTTTCACAAAGTAGCCTAGGCTCAAGCTACCCTTAAATCTGTGATCCTCCTGCCTTGGCTTCCAATCCCTAAGATTACAGAGTGTGTCAACACACTCTGCTTGAGACAGATACAGTCCAAAAGAATACTGGATACTTTCAAGGTTAACTCAATGTAAATACAAGAAATCACTGCAGAATGAAGATAGACTCAAAGTAAAGTTAGTTATACAACCAGGAAATATTAGGAATACAAGAAAAAATAAATTTTTGTTTCATATGTCAAAATGAAAGCATACCTATGAAAAATATACTCAAGAATATTTTAAATAATAGTGTAAATATTAGGTGTCCTATAAACATAAAAGATTCCAAACAATTTAAGAAGACAGAATACGGGTACCCAAAAGTATCAATTATTCTAGCTCAGGAGAACTCAACAAATTGGGGATCTAGAAAAGTGAGGAATACACTTCACTGTAGTATATGACACTGTTCTAATCTACAGACTTTTAGCTGTAAAGTTTGTTTTAGTGGTGCTGAGGACTGAGGGTCTTGAACACTGCTAAACAGGCACTCTACCTGTTCCATACTCCATTTCTTCTTGCACAAGGAGGACTTCTATGCAATGTTACTCAAGGATAGCTATGATAATCTTTATGTGAGTAAATAGCTTAAATTGTAGCTCAGTGGCAGAGTGCTTGCTAGTCCTGGGTTTGAGTCCCCAGCAATCACACAAAACAAAAATGATCCTTATGTCCAAGTTGGATATATCTAGGAATTTAAGGTTAATATAAAACAACTAATATATCATCACTATTAATAAATGACTGCCTTTATTTTAGAGTCCGTTTACTCATTCCAGTATTTATTAGGCATTATGAACCAAGGAAATCCTAGGTACTTTACTCTTACCAGCAAATGAGTATGGTCATCACAGAGGACATGGGAAAAGCAATTCATGAATCCAAGAGGAATTTTACTTCACAAATAAAGAAATACTATAAAATCATTATGCAAAATTCAGATATTAAAAACACCCTTCTATCTAATAAGCAAACCAGTATAATGGAGAGCATATATCATTATAATGCTACAGAAAAATATGCTTTTACTACTTTCACTAGTGTCCTGGACATCATACTCATTTCTGTAAAAAAAAAAAAAAACTAAAATAGAAAAAAAATATACCATTATTATCTACAGATATGACTACCTATCTGGTAAATCAAAAGAATCTATACGTACTGTTGACCCTCTCAAATTCTGGTTAAATATACACCGCACATGATTGTCCAGGTAGGGTCTTTAGAATTTTATTTGATAGTCGAGGGTAACAAGGCTGCAATCTTATCAGAGGAGGAAAAAAGCCTCATCTCAGGCTTTGTCATGTGTAAGTGATCGCATGCCAGGAAGAGTCTGCACCGGAGTCAAGCATGCTATTATTTTTAATGTGTGTGTATGTGCATGCTGGTGTGTTTACACATTTGCATGTGGCATGTGAAAGCCAAAAGATACTATCAGGTGTCCCCAATCACTTCCCATTTTATTTATTGAAGCAGGGTCTCTTGCTGCACTGAAGCTCATGGATTCAAGTAACCTAGTTACCTAAATCACCTGAGGATTCCATTCCCATCTTGTTTCCCAAGCATTGGAATTACAGGATCCAAATTCTGGTCCTCATGTTTGCATGGCAAGAGCTTTTCCCTCTGAAGCATTGCACTAGCTCCCATGCTCTTCTTGTATGAGGAAATAATTTGCTTTACATTATCTGTCCAGGGCTGGAGATAAAAACTAGCTTTGCATATGCTAGGCAAGGACTTTTACTACTGAGCTAAATCCACAGCCCTAAAATTTTATCCAGAAAGTGGTGAGCTAATGAGAACATACAGTAATACATAGATACACAAAAACGTCATGCGGACCCCATACTGTTCCTTTAGAGTGAATGTGCAGACCTTGGTTTCTGCGGTTCTGTGTGATGTGTGTGAAAGCTGTGGCATGTACAAGCAGAGGACAACGTGCGGCAGCTCACTCTCCCCTTTCACAAGACAGGGTCCTGGGACAGAACTCAGATCCTGATTTCATTTAAACCAGGTAAAACACATTTACCTTCTGAGCCATTTTGCCAGTGCTGGCTATGGTGTTTTATGATACTGAGGCATTGCAGTAAAACTACTTAAAACAGATACAAGTAGCTTAAAAACTGAGGGATAGGTACAGGTTATTCTGGTGAGGACTCCCTTAGGAAGGAGGAACATGAAGAAAAACTAATCAGTAATGTGTAATGGTAACAAACGGACATTACATATGTAATGCAGAACTGTTATTCTTGTAATTTGTGTGAAGCTAGAAATTGTGATAAAACTGGAAATTTATGTGACAGCTGTAATTCAAAAGGAACAACCTGATTCCTCTTGAGTACTTTTAGTAAACTGTAAAAGGAGAGACCACTGAAGCTAAGAGGGAGTTGTTAAACTCTCAGCCAACCCACATTACAGTAACTGAGAAATCTGTTAAGAGCCAGCGAGGGATGCGGCTTAGCAGCAGAGCACTTACCTAGCATCCATAAAGCCCTCAGATTATCAATCTCAACCACACTGAGAACAAAGTTACTGCCACTTCAATCAGAAACAGGTCCAAAAGGTAGGATAGAATGTACTTTCTGAATTTTATGAAGGAACACAGGAATAATATGTGTAAATAGATTGGCTAAGAATGGATGCTTACTGGAATCAGTGGGGTCAAAGTTGCCTGGATTGTGTCTTTCCACAGTCCACACTTGTCCTATATTGCCTTGGCTTGTGAATTTTCACATTAAAAAGACACTAACCCACAAAAGGATCCAATCTGTTTCATTATTTCATAGCATTTAGAAATGTTATAATCAGTAAGAGTCAAGCATCAGAATGAGGCCATCTTGTATACTGGCCTCATTTATGACCCACAAATGCTCAGATTCAGACATTCATGAAAAGGTTCCAGGGATGTAGCTCAGTGATTGAGTGCTTGCCTAGCATGGTGTGATATTCTAGGTCAATCCTCAAACTGCCCAAAAGAAGAAAAGTTTGAGGGGGCACCTAAATAATCCTATTTCATAAAATTAGGATGACGTCTAAGGCCAATGTGAGCCATTATAACCCACAAAAAGCAGCTAAGACTAACTTGATGATCTTTGGTGTCACTGTCAATATTTAAAGGTGGAAACAGATGGGCTAAATAGTAACAGTCATACCCTCACATTGATAGGGCTTCTCTTCAGTGTGAACTCTGCTATGTTTCCTTAGACGTGAGAAAACAGCAAATGCTTTCCCACACTGCTTACATATATAGGGCTTCTCTCCAGTATGGGTTCGCATGTGAATGTTAAGGGATGTGGAATATATAAATGCTTTCCCACATACATTACATACAAAGGGCTTTTCGCCACTGTGAATTTTCAGATGTTTTGTGCGATGGGAGGAAGTTATGAAGGTTTTCCCACAATGAACACATTCAAAAGGCTTCTCTCCTGTGTGAGTTCTCACATGATGAATCAGGCCAGAGGTCCTGGTAAAGGCCTTCCCACATTCCTTACATTCAAAGGGCTTCTCTCCACTATGAATTCGTACATGTGTGGCAAGGCCTGAGTACTGAGTGAAGGCTTTCCCACACTCCTTACATTCATAAGGTTTGATTCCAGTGTGTGTTCTTATATGTTCAGTAAGCTGAGTAGATCTAGAAAAGGTTTTTCCACACTCCTTACACTCGTAAGGCTTTTCCCCAGTGTGAACTCTTATGTGTTCAGTGAGGCCTGACCATCGAAGGAAGGCTTTCCCACATTCCATACATTTGTATGATTTTATTCCAGTGTGAATTCTAACATGATCATTAAGATATGACATATTTTTAAAGGCCTTTCCACACTCCTTGCATACAAAGGGCTTTTCTTCATTATGAGTTTTTACATGTGCAGAAAGTCGAGAAAAATTAGCAAAGGACTTCCCACATATCTTACATACTTTGGATTTTTCTTCAGTATGAATTGAGACATATTGAGTTAGGTGTGAGGAAACCGTGAAGGCTTTCCAACATTCCTTGCAGTCACAGAATTTTTCTCCAGTGCACATTCCCATGGGATTATTAAGGCATGCAAAATATTGAAAATCCTTTCCACATTCCTCAAATTTGTAGGGGGTTCTTGCATTGAGAATTGGAAGATGCATAGCAAAGCTTGTGGGATGAATAAAACCATTCCCATATTTATTCCAGTCAAATGGTTCTCCTCCATTCTGAGGCCTCATATCTGCCTGAAAGTATGGCTGATTAAAAAAGACTGTGTCATAGTCTGTGCATTCAAAGGGTTTCTCATTTGTGCTAGTGCTCGGGTATATGATGTTTGGCGTCAGACTGAAGATTTTTCCACACTGATTAAGCTCAGAAATGTTCTGTCCAGTAGAGGTTTCCTTGAGCAAAGAAAGAATGTCTTTCCCATACCAGTTACACTCAGAACTGTATCCTTGGCTCTGCATGCTCACCTCTGGGTTAAGGCATAATTGTTCACCCAGCACTTCTCCACATGGCTTAGAGTCACACAAGTCGCCTTCACTGTGGTTTCCTGACTGTTGAGGAAGGGCTGAATCAGCTACCTGAAGACACAAACATTTTTATGTTCATTATGAGCTTTACAGTTTCTTTTCCATGCATTTATTTCATGACATCTATTTTTTCCAAACTGAATGACAAAATTCCTTGGCCAAATCGTGATGACTGGCTAATTACATGCATTTCTTAAAAGGGTATAAACTTCCGTAAAATTGCTAAAAAAACTTCTATGTCTAATTATATATGTAGAAATACATACGAGTGGAAACAATGAGACATAATCTTTATGGTATATTTGGGGAATTTCCCAATTCATGATATCCCAAATAGTTCTCCAGAAGTATTAATTCCTCTTGGGTATAGACTATTCATCTCAAATATCTCTCATCTCAAGGAGTTTTCTACAGAGGGACCCCCACCCCTCTTTTTTGAGTATGAGGGAGAAAATCCTTTGCTGATCTCACCATTTCTACTGCACTGGAACTTGGCATCTTAAAGTAATCCGGAAGCTCTGAATCATCGGGTTGTAATTCCAATTCTGAAGTTAAACAGAAAGAGAAATATAGAAAGTTCAGAAAACAAGTGGTATGTACAAGAAATTCAAATGTGGTAAGGGTTATTTGTCCTTTTCAGATTAGGCACATTAAAAAAATAAAAATGAAGGCTGGAAAGATGGCTCAGACATTAACGGCTAAGGCGGAGAACAAAGAGATGAGGAAATGAAGTGAGACAGACATGATAGTGCATGACTGTGATCTTACGGCCTGAGAGGCAAAAGCCAGAGAATCTTAAGTTCAAGAGCAGCCTGGGCTATATTACGACACTTTCAAAATTAGTAACAGAAAACAAGGAAAAGGGAGGAGCAGGGAGGATGGCTAGTTGGTAAATCAAGAAGACAGAGTTTGAACCCTACATAACCCACTCTGAAACACCAGGAATAGTGATAGATGCTAATAATCCCAGCACTGGAGCAGCAGAGAAAGACAGATTCCCTCAGGCGCATTGCTCAGCCAGCCTCACCCAGTTAGTAAACCCTAGGTCTGTGACAGGCCTGGTCTCAAAATAAAAGGTGGAGACCACCTTGTTACCAAACTTGAAAATCTGAGTTCAAGCCTTGGAAATGAGAAAACTGACTCCAAAGTTATTCTATGACCTGCATAGGTGTGCTGGGATGTGTACACACACACACACAGACATGCAGACAGACAGATAGACACACACACTCTCTCCTACATGTGAAAGAAAGTAACTGCACAGATTTAAGGATTTTGTTATGACAAAAATTTAGCGACAGAACTGCTCAGTGGGTAAAATGGTTGCCTCACAGGCCCTGACCCCGGGCTCAATTCCCAGCACCTCCAAAACAAGAACAAAAAGCTGCAATAAAAAAAAGAAAAACAATAAAATTAAAGAAAAAGTAGAGTCAACATTTTATATATTACAAACTGATCCTACAGCAATTACAGCAACAGGAAAGTCAGAAAGGTCTGGGAAAACAGTTAATACTGAAGGAGTAAACTTAGGAAATGGAACACATAGTGTTGTAAGACCACAGCTATGCATGAATAGAGAGAAACAACAGATTATGTAAAATGGAATATATCTCAAACTCTGAGAAAAATGGCTCTAATCAAGTTGTAAGAAAACTTGATTATGGTTGATAAACAATACTGAACTCACAGATTTCTGCATGCATACTCACGTTGAGGAACTGTAATTTCCACCGTCTCGAACTCTTCTTCTTGTTTTAACCAGGGGGTCGGACTAGGAATGAAGAACTGACATCCTGTACACACAGAAACATGAGTGGAAGAGCTTCAAAAACAAGATGACAAACTTTCATATGGCTAAGGAAATCACAGTTCAAATGAAAGCAAGGTGATTCGTTCAAAATGAGCAAAAATACAAATACAGGGGAGAGTGGGATATAGTTTAGTGGTAAATGCCTGCTTTACGTGCCCAAGTCTCTAAGAGCAATTTTTAGCACCATAAAAGCAAACACAACGTTCCTATTTCTGTGTCCCAAAAAGGACCCCTGAAAGTCAAATGCAAGTTAATATACACTTTCAAGAGGAGCTGCACCTCAAGGATAGAGCATTTACTAGCATTTCACTACTCTGAGATTTCATTTCTACCCCCGCCCCCAAACAAGTCTACTAAGTGGTGTATGAAACTTGAAATCTCATAACTTGGGAGGATGAGGACAAAGAACTCCAAGTTTGAGGCCAGCCTGGACTATACACAGAAGATTTTATTGCCAAATAGGAGAAAGTCACAATGAGGGGAAAGGAAAGAGAAAGGAAAAAGGGTAAAGAAAGTGGAGAAGAAAAAGGAAAACAAAAGAGTAAGGAAAAAAAGAAAAAGACAGATGTGGTGCACACCTTTAATTCCAGAAGAAAGAAAACAAAATTAGAGTTCTCAAAAAAGAAAAAAAAAATGGCTAAAAAATATTTTTTTTTAATGTCCATTATTAGGAAGGATCTGGGAAGGAATAGTGCTGGGTAAAATAGAATCAAAAGGCGTTACATGAAAAAAAATTAAATGTTCAGCATCATTAGCATTAAAGAAATGCAAATCCAAATGACTATGAGATTTTATCTTATCCCACTCAAAAAGACAAAGATCAGCAAATAACCAGTAACAAGTGCTGAAGGGGAAGAAGAGAAAAGGGAGCCCCATCCACTGCTGGTGGGTGGCAAACTGACACAGCCACTATGGAAACCAGTGTAGAGAACTCTCGAAAAGCTAAAATAAATCTACCATATGACCCAGCTATACCACTCCCTGGCATATGTCCAAGGACTTGAAATCCTACTCCACAGACAGTTGCTCAGCCATGTTCAGTGCTGCTCTGTTCTAGGAAGTGGAATCAAGCTAAACGCCCTTTAATCAATGAAAATGTGGGCCATATAACTATGACAGACATGTTATGTTCTCAGATCGGAGGCACCCAGATGAGTACACAACCTGGAGCAACTGTAGAAACCAGGAAAGTAGGAAGGACCCTTGCTGGAGTCAGGAGAGTGGGGCAGTAACAGAAAGAACAGAATTTAGGTGATCTGAAATGGGAAATAAGAAAAATGGGGGAGGGGCTTTAGTTAGGAAGAGGGAGGGAGAATATACAGGAGGAGAGAGGGTAAATAAAATAACAGTAAGGATATCTGAAAAAGCTTTAAGGAATCATAATATTGACTACCTAAAAATACCCATTGTACACCTAAGTTGGTGTGTATAATAAATAGGCACACGGTTTAAATGAAGTTTTCCCACCTGAACTGACAATACACCCTCAAATAGCCAAGACCATCTAACAAAAACTCAACATCGGATATGAGGACTTTTGAGTTGTGGAACAGGGTTGTCCTAGAGACTTCAAAAACACTACAGATTATTGTTGCTGCCCTTGGTTGGCCCATAAAGGCAGAAGGTTAAGTCCCAATTGCTGATGACACCAAGCGCCTCAGACACAAGGCCCATGGGCCCTGATCCAGAATGTCTCCTACGTGAGAACTGGTTTTCATGGTACCAGAAGGCGCCATGCAAGCTTCCAAAGCGGAAGCAAATGAGTTCAACCCAGCTATGATACCTCTGAACCACAACAACAACCAGCATGGCATGATAACCGTAAGGACAGAAAAGTGACACGCATACCCTGGAGGTAACATCAGCTCTCTAACTGGCCTTGAGACTCCCTGAGAGTAAATCATACCTAATACTGGAAACTGTGGATCCTGCAGAACCTACAGTCACCACTTAGCAAATCAGCATAATCCAACTGTATTCTACATATCTGTCTTATATCCCACATATAAGGAATCATAGTATTGACTCACCCCAAACAGACTTCTCTTTGGAAAACAATAACCCATCAAAATGCTGATGTCACAATGGATACAGCTATAAAACAACTCCTGCGCCTAAGGTTCAGGAGACATTTCTACATTTTCGAAGAAGAGGATCAGAGACTTTGCTGTAATTATATCTTTTAGTAATGTCAGAAGCTACACCCATAAATTACTGAGAACATGACTGTCTAAATGAGCTGGTCAAGGAGAACTCCAACAGACAGGCTCATATGGGAGGGGCTCAAGGAAGCTCATGAGGTCTCAACCCCACAACCAAGGTATGCTAAGAGGGGGAGAAGACCACAGCAATCGGTTACCCAATCAGTAAACCTGAAAACGTAAATATAAGTAAAACTATGCAGACTTTGTAGACTGTAATTATATATTTAGGAATACACATACACACACCAACAATTAATGAAAAGAGACCATGAATTTGAAGGAGAGTGGGGAGTATACTGGTGGAGGAAGGGGAGAGGAAAGAAAGGGAAAAGAAAAGAACTGCACTGTGGATTCTTATGTGTCATGGTAAGAACTGTATTTGTTGGAGCTGGGAACATGGCTCGTGATTAAGAGGGTTTGCTGCACAATTACAGGAACTGAGTTCTGATCTCAGAAACCCACATATCAAGCTGAGCATGGTCTTGAAGATGCCTGTAACTACAGTCCTGCGCGGGTGTGCGGGGTAGACAGGATTGATAGGGCTGAGTAGCTGAAAACACAGAGCTCTAGTTCAGGGAGAAAGCCTGCCTCAGAAGAATAAGGTAGTGATAGAAGAAAACAACAAATACCCCCTCTGGTTTCTGCATGACAGCATGTGCCATGTGCGTGCTTACAAGTCAGTTTTGGGTTTGGTTTTTTGTTTTGTTCTTTCTTTTTTAATTTTTTTTTTATTATATAGCCCTGGTTTCTTAGCCTGGCCTGGAATTTGTTATATAAACCTTAAAACTCAGAAATCTACCTGCTTCTGCCTCTTCCTCAAATGCTGGAATTAAATAAAGGTGTGAGTCCCTCGACCCCACCAACATACAAAAGCAGTTTCATTTTAAAAACTGCACCTGTCATTCCATTATACTCATAATTAACATGATCAATTCCTAACACATTAAGAAGCATGCAGTATGTGCCTATTTCATAAAAGGTAATAAGGAATGTGGCAGCCTTACCTACGGAGGTCAGGTTTTCATAGTTCTCCAGCATCACCTCTCTGTACAGGTTTCTCTGAGTCAGGTCCAGTAACGTCCACTCATCTTGGGTGAATTCCACAGACACATCATCGAAGGTCACTGAATCCTAAACCATCACACACATGTTGGTTTGAGTCTTGCTAGTACTCAATGGAAAATTAGGAAGGTGGACCTAATACCTATCCATGGTTTTCAAGATCAGCCTTAATCCAGCTGCAGGAATCAATGGCCCCAGGAACTCTCTCTAACCTCACTCTGCTGACCTTCTACTGTCACATGATTTCAGCAGCACTTCCTAAGCATGACTTCTACCAGCACAGCCAGAGAGACGCTCTTCTGGTCCTACTGTCTCACTGCAGTATGTAATAAGTAGATCATCTGAGAAAAGGGTGCTCTTGCCAGTCTTATCATATGCCAGAGCACTCAAGAAAACAAAAAACATATAGGTATCACATGAGGCTCAGGGTTAGTAAGTAGAGGTCTATGACAGGGGAGGAACTCTTGAGACTAGCCAGAACTATTGAGTTCAAGGTTAGGCTATATAGCCAGACCTTAAATAAAACAAAGAAATAAAAAGACTACCTAGTCGATTGGGGATACAGCTCAGTGGTAAAGGATGTGCCTAACATGGCTAAAAAGGCTCTGGTTCAATCCCCAGCCAAGCAAACACAGTACGCAGCAATTACAGAAATGCTAGTATGGTTTGCAAGGTAACATGTCACCAATATAAGGCTCTGCTCCCTAGGAAAATTTATCAGACACACTTTAGCCCCTAGGGAAAATGCATTTCCTTTAAATCCTGGAGGGTAAGTCTGTCTAGATTCTAGACTCCAGAAGGAAGAACATCTAGATCACAGACGAAAAATTCTATTTGGTAGAATGATATTCTCTCTTTTTACCTGGAAACAATTTGCCTGGTCGTCAGTCACTGTCTCTTCTACCTCTGTGTTTTCTTCATAGATGTAGACAGGCTCTCTAGAAAGAAGGCCTGATAGGAAAGAAAGACGGCATCAAATCCCAGAGCCATGAAGTCATTTCACTCTAGCATGACATTCCCCTGTCATCTGCACACTCATCATACCACATAAATACATGTTCCTACCAAGAAATGCCAAAGCACTTCCGTCTCCTCTGGAGTCAGGGAAGCAGGCTAGGAACTGTGCTACCTGCTGAGGAAGGGAGTGTTCTCACTTAGTAGAGAAACTTAAGGTGTGAAAAAAACTGACTCTGGGGCTGGTGAGATGGCACCATCAGGCTAGTCTGAGTGCTCGGACCTGATGCCCAGAGTTTGATCCCAGGATTCCACAACAGAAGGAGAAAATTGACTCCCAAAAAAGTCCTCTGACTTCCACATGTACCCTCACTCACAAATACATACACACAATAATAATTAAATAAAACAAAAGTAAAAAGAAAAACATGACTCTAAATTGCCCCTGGTGATAGAACTCATGACAATTATACAGCACCTCTTCGGAAAGCATACACACCAGGACCCTAAATCACAGAGCACTATTATGTGACTCATTTCAGCTCTTTGTGAATGAACACACAAGACTACTGAAGCCCTGCCCACTGGACTTTGCTGTACAGGAGAGACCTAAAACAGTCTAAAAAAGAGCTTCAACAAGGACTTACCATGGGACAAATCAATGGCTGCCATCCCGTGATGCTGATGGTGAAATGTGCCTGAACACTCCCTTCCCTGAGGCCAAGATCACTTCGGGACAGCTTATGAATCTAAGTGGACAGAGGCAATCTCCATTCCTCTTAATACAGGGTTATATGGAGTCCTGTTCACATCAATCATTAATCAACAACATCGAACGTCAGTCAGCAAACATCACACAATAGTGCTCACTCTCTGCAGATAATATATGTGAACCCACCAGCAAACATCTACTTACTAACAATAGCCATACTCATTTACATTTATCAGTTTTGTCAGAAGTTGTGCTAGCACCTTTACGTATCTAACTCCCATGTTATCATAACTATCCTACACAGCAGGTATCAGTAGATGTTACCCACACTAAACACCCACATCCAGGCAGCACTAGTCTAGTATTACCTGCTTGGAAATGAACCGAGACTTGATGAAGCTGAGTTTGTCCAGAAAGTTTGATTTCCTATGACCACTATTGATCCCTAACATGACCAAACATGGGCCCACCACAGCACTACTCAGGATTCACTACTCCATATGTAGATGACTACTTCATAGCTATATACTATGACTTAATTTTAAAAAACTAAAACTGAAATGTTTTTAAAAATTAACATGACTGCTATTTGACAACTCTTAAGTATGTCTGGTGCAAGGCCCGATGTCACACACTTGATACTAGCACTTAAGAGGCCAAGGCAGGAAGACTGTAAGTTAGGGCCTCACATAAAGATACAAAGTTAAGAAACAAAAACTGGGGACGTAGGGGTGGCGCAAGCCTAAAACCCAGCACTCGGGAGGCAGAGGCAGGCAGTTCTCTGTGAGTTTGAGGCCAGCCTGACCTTCCTGGACAGCAAGGGCTACACAGAGAAACCCTTTCTCAAAAAAAAAAAAAAAAGTCTCAAAAAATAAAACAAGAAGTTTGGAAAACCTTGTCTATTTGAATCTATCTTACTTTTCTTTCTTTTTTAAGGAAAGTATCTCATATAGTGTGTTATAAGGGCTGGCCTTGAACTCACCATGCAACTTCTGATCCTTCTACTTCTAACTCACAGCTACTAGAACTGCAGATGTGTCCACCATGTCTGGTTTATGTGGTGCTGGGAACTCGGGGCCTTGTGTATGCTAGCCAAACACTCTATCATGGGGCTACATACCCAGTCTTGTGTGTGACTGTAAACTGTACCCAGGGCCTCATGTAACCTAAACACATACTCTACCACTAATCTATACCCCCAGGTTCCAAATCTTTTAAAACTACTAACCTCATTATCATAAACATAAATCAAATGTCTGGAAAAGAAAGTAAGCATCTAAATTTTCTATTATGTACTAAAATGGTATTTTCAATATACGGGTTAAAAATAAAAACATTATTACAAATAATCTTACCTCTTCTATTTCATTTACTGTAGGTACTGGAAGTTTATTTCAGGTCTGGCTTATTCTTTAATTCTTTCAGCAAATTATTAGGAAGTCCTATTCCTGTGGTAGGCATGAGCAGAGCAGGGAAGGATACAGAAAATATCCTGTTCTGTAAAGATCTAGAAGTCCTATGGGGAAATATAATCATAACATAAGTGCTACAGGGAAAATCAAGCAGGGGAGGAAAAAGTCCTGCATATATATACATAGAGGAAGCACAAAACTGCAAACTGGCTTGGGACAAGATAGCAACACAGAAAGAAAACTAACACTGGCTGCATCATCTTTGACAAGAGATTAGAATAAGAATTGACAGGGATTTTGCTTTTTAAAGGAACTGAGGGCAAGAGAGATGGTTCAGTAGTTAAGATCACTATCTGCTCTTCCAGAGGACCTGGGTTCAATTCCCAGCACCCACATGGCAGCCCACACTATCTGCAGAACACACCCAACATTTGCCTCTGACTTCTGCACATACACACACACACCATACACACACACCAACTCAGAGCACATTTCAAGCACTACAGTCTTGGTTAGAAACACTAGAATAATATATATAAAATAATAAATGCCCTTTCCTGTTCATACTGGTACAGAGTCAAGGACTGGCCGGAATCTGCCCAGCTCTTCAGTATGCAGACCTTTTAAAGTAAAGAGTACCAGGTGTTTTAGAAATAAAATAAGTATTAAGTTTGCCTTTTTCTTCTCTATCCAGCCTCCCACCCAACAGGAAGATGTGGTTGGCCTTGAACTCAGTCCTGCCTCTACCTTCCGAGTGCTGGCATAGACCGAAGTCCCTCTTCTCATGATGCTAAACCACTGAAGCTGAATCCCCAGCCAGAGAGGTTGATGTTTTTGTTTTCAAGGTTTTTTTCCATTTCTTCAACAATTTCCTTCATTTTTTCTTTTATTGTTACCTTGCCATATGTATTTTAAAGATTAACGCTTTAAAAACACACACAAAAGCCCATGAAAACCAGGTATGATGGGGGAGGCTTTGCAAACCTTTCAAGACAGAAGTAAGAAGACTTCAAAGCCAGTCTGGGCCAAACAGCAATAGTTAAACAAAACAAACCCAGACCTGTAATTCCAGCTACTGGGGCGGCTGAAGCAAAGTAACAGGATCAATGATAGGATCAAAGCTCAAAGCTAGCTTGGCTACAAAATGAGTTCAAGGCCAGCCTTGGCAAGTTAGTGGGATCCTGTCTCAAAAAGAAAAAGAGGGCTGAGGATGTAGCTCAGTGAAACAGCACTTGCCTAGCACATGTCACACCCCAGGTTCAATTCCCAGTATCCAATCCCCACACACACATAAATAAATAAGGGCCAATGAGATGGCTTGGCAGACAAAGATTCTTACTGCTGAATCTGGTGTCCCACATGGAAGACTGAGGGAGCTGACTCCTTACTGCCACATGCACACTGGCGTACATTCTCTCCCCACAAATGAGATATTATAGACCCAACAGAACACATCTTACCTAGTGCTCTACACAGTGTGCTTCACTGAACCCTAAGAGTCCCATAGCCCATTAGCCAAACAGAAGGAGGGAGAAGATGAGCAAGGAAGTCAGGACCAAGAGGGGTACACCCACCCACGGAGACAGTGGGGCTGATCTATTGGGAGCTCACCAAGGCCAGCTGGATTGTGACTGGAAAAGCAGGGGATAAACCCGGACTCTCTGAATATGGTGGACAATGAGGGTTTCTGAGAAGCCAAGGACAATGGCACTGGGTTTTGATCCTACTCCTTGTTCTGGTTTTGTGGGGGCCTAGCCAGTTTGGATGTTCACCTTCCTAGACCAGGATGGAGGGGGGAGGACTTTGGACTTTCCACAGGGCAGGGAACCCTGACTGCTCTTCAGACTCGAGAGGGAGGGAGAGAGGAGTGGGGGGAGGGTGGGAGGAGTGGGAGGCTGGGAGGAGGCGGAAATTTTTTTTCTCAATTAAAAAAAAATCTTTAAAAAAAAAAACAAAAACAAAATCCACCCTCACAAAATCCCTATGCAACTTACTCTCTAGTTGATCCCAAACGCTAGACTAAATAATGTCCTTAAAAAAATCACATTTAGACTCCAAGGACAAACAGAGCCCACTAAAATTATCCTAGAATCTTGACCTTTGATCCCTTGCTAACCCATGCTGGGGCCTCTCAGATACAGAAAGTAGCAGCGCTCCTTACAGTGGGAAAGACACCCAGTAAAATCAAATGAACCACAATATCATCTGTGGGTGACTGAGCTGCACTGTCAACTATGGCTCCTGTCTTGGGAGGCTGAACACATGCTTTTAGCTGCCAGGAGCCAATGTTGGGATAGAACGTAAGGGCTCATGCATGGTAGTAAGTACGTTCCCACAATATCCCCAACCATGATGGTATGTTTTGTTGAGATATTATCTTATTCCATAGCCCAAGCATGAGCATACCTCACAACACCCACAAAATAAATAAATGGAAAAATTAATTTTGTAAGTCTTTAAAAAAAAAGCTCTTTTATTTACTTATATATGTGGCTGTACTTGCCTGTGCAGTTATATGTGGAAGCCAGAGATTGCTATTTGGAATCTTCTTCTATGGTTCTTATTTTTTGAGACAGTATTTCTTACTAAATTTAAACCAGACTATATTCTAGACTGGCAGGGCAGTGGGCTCCAGGAGTCCAACAGTCTCTGCATCCCTCTAGCACTGGAGTTACAGCCCACATCACCACATCCAACTTATTTTTTTAACATGAGTACTAGGGACTCAAACCCACCCACGTTCCCTGCTTGCAAAGCCATCTCCCCAGTCCTCAGATAAAATCTTTTAAATGTGCTTAACACTCAGTTCCACCACCATCTAAGACCTACCAGGTGTGATGGTGAACACCTATAATTCCTGCACAAAGGAGGCTGAGGCAGCCTTGGCAACATAGCATGACTGACCCAAAATAAATAATAAATTAATAAATTTTTTAAAAAATTAGAAGGAAGAAATACTACAAGGCTATTAGTGCAAACACACAAAATCTAACAGGACAAATGACAACCATGATCAATATCAAATGTTTCAAGAGAAAATTAGGGCACTGGTCAATATATTGTAAACTGGAGAGTGAGTCTTCATGAGATCCTCGAGGATCACTGTCAGACTGGAGAAATGATGTGAACTGAAGATTTATTCACAGGTGCTAGAGAGAAACACCATACAGAAAAACAGGGAACCACAAACAAAGGAATTGTAGTAAATTGGAGGACAGCTGAGAGAAAGTGAAGGCCTACAGAAAGGTTCATGTCAGAAGCACGATTCCTAAAACTGCATGTTCAGAGGCAGGGTTTGAGACTGACGGCTCCAGAAGGCTCTGACCATCAGTGTTTCTATCACTGTGAAGAAACATCCCCACTGAAGTGGCTTGAAGAAAAATGTATTACAGCTCACAGTTCTAGAGTACAGCCAACCCTGGCCAAGTCACAACAGCAGGACCTGAGGCAGTCAGGAAGCAGGCGTGGATACTGCTGCTCAGTACTTTCCTCCCAGTCCATGCTGTCTATTCAGGGTGCCCCCGCCCAAATCTGCCTGATCTCTCCCAGGTATACCCAGAGGCTCATTTCCTGGACAATTTTAGGTACTATCAATCAGGTAGAAAATCAGTATAAAGCATCACAGGCAGCCTTACTGAAAGATGGTAGATATTTCCGGGAGACCCAGCTGGAGGAAGTAGGTCACTGGGGACTCCCTTTGATGGGTGTGTCTTGTCCTTGGCCCCATCCTGTGGTTTTTCCTGTTCTGGCTGCCAAGAGGTACAACACAACCTCCTTCACCATTCTCTTGCATCTCAATGCTCAGTCTCACCTAAAGCCTAAATCCACGGGGCAACGAGATCACGGACTGAAACTTCTAAAACAGTGAGCCTAAATTCATCTTTCCATGAGGGCAATGTTGCACATTTCTCTCGCATTTCTGTCACTGACAAACACAGGAGTCTTTCCTGGGAGTCTGGGTGCAAAAGTTGTGGAGGGATTTAATTGATAATTAGGTCACTATCAGTGGTGGCAATGAAAACAACTTGAGGCACAGACCGTCCTTATCACACTAGTACGTCTGAGAGACTTGCCTGAGGGATACTGAGGCATCAAGAAAGTATGAAGGTTTTACAATGAGCAGTTAGAAGCACTGGCTGCTCCTCCAGTCACTACATGCTAACCAACACAGTGGCTAACTACTAGCACTGTAACTCTGGTCCCAGGGGATGAAATGGTCTCTTCTGGTCTCCATGAGCACAATGTATGCGGTGTACAGACATACATGAGGGCAAAACACTGCACACATAAAATAAAGGCTTAAAACAAATGTATAAGCTGTGCAGTGGTGGCGCACGCCTTTAATCCAGCATTAGGGAGGCAGAGGCAGGCGGATCTCTGTGAGATCAGGCCAGCCTGATCTATAAGAGTTAGTTCCAGGATGGGCTCCAAAGCTACAGAGAAAATCTACCTTGAAAAAAAAAATAATAATAAAACAGAACAAAATTGTACAACGTGGGGGGGAGGGTCTGGAGAGAGGGCTCAGTGGTAAAGAGTGGCTGTTTTTCCTAAGGAACTAGGTTCAATTCCCAGCACCCACATCAGGCAGATCAAAGGAAACATGACACTTTCTTCTGGTCTCTGTAGACATCTGCACTGACATGTACATTTCTACATGTAATTAAAAATAAAAGTCTTAAAAAAATTTATAATGCAAGTGGCCAGGGATATACCAGTTAGTGGTACTTGCAGAGAATCACAAAAGCCTGGATTATACTCCTAACACTACGGAAACCAGGCACAGCAGGACAAACCTCTAATCCCAGTACTTAGAAGGTAGAGGAAGGAGGATGAGAAAGTCAAGGTCACCCTCAGCTACGTAGTTCAAGACTAGTCTGGGCTACATGAAGCATCATCTTTAAAAACTGAAAGTTACAAAACAAGTTGTGCCTGGAAGCTGAAAAGCAAGATTGACTCTGAGGCCAGCAAGAGGAAAATAAGAGATGCTGTCACAAAAAAGGAAAATAGGTAGAACTCATTAGCAGAACACTTGCCTAGTATTCTTGAGGCATAGGATGTCATGATCAGCATCACAAAAATATACAATGAAAGTATACAATAAACTATGCAATGCAGGGGCCAGAGATGGCTCAGAGGTTGAAAGTATTTGCTACTCTTCAGAAGGATCTGGGTTCGATTCCTAGCACCTACATAGCATCTCACAATCATCTGTGACTTTAATTCCGGGGAACTTGACACTCTTCTGGCCCCTGAAAGTACCTCATGCAGAGACATACATGCAGGCAAAACACCCATACAAATAAAATTAAAATTTTAATTAAAAAATTAAATGTATTCTTCACAATGTATTTAGTGAAGAATAAGAATAAGAAAGGTGGTATGGAGGGATCTCTTTGAACTCAAACGAAAGTCACACTCTTAAGCTTCCAGGACACCCTGAGCTTCCTTAACCAGGGAAGCATTATGACCACTGGTTGTTCAGAAGACAACCTTTGACCTACTTGAAAATCCTCATTCCGGAGAGATATCTGGAAACAGGGAACTCATTTTTCTAATGAACTTTCAAAAGCATTTGCTGTTGTCACTAAACTCACAACTATTAAAAAACTCAGGGACAATCTACTGTACAACACAAAAGCCATTACCCCACACAATAGAACTGTGTGCTAGAAATACAGGTCTCGACACACCATGTTGTATAACACATCCACTGAACACTACTAACAGGTGAGACAGCCAGTGCAGGGTGTGGGTATGAGTATGTGTATGTGACTACATGCAAGGCATGTGCACATGCTGAAGCCAGAGGAGAATGAAAGGATGTCCTTTGACCGGTGTATAGACAAATACACGCACACACACAAAATAAGGAAGTCACCTTTGGCTAATGAGTGAGTTCTAGGCTAGCCTGGGATACATGAGACCCTGTCTCCAAAAAATTAATTTTGTATCCTTAATAAATCCTTGTATAACTTTTCCCAGGTACAGACTACGGAACAACAAATTAAAAGGAGGAATATGCAATATGGCTCAGTAAGGAAGAAACCCAAAAGTAGATGCACATGCCCACTCTCACACATACACAAAGAGAGGGACACACATACAACTTTGGGAGGTGGTGTTTGAGATAGGGTCTCACTATGTAGCCTTGGCTGGCCTGGTACCCACTACGTGGACCAGGGTGGCTTTGAACTCATAGATCTGCTTGCCTGTTCCTGCCCCCAAGCACTGGGATTAAAGGCTACAATGCCTGGCATAAATAATAATTTTTGAAGAAAGATTTACTTTGCTCAGTTCCTGAGGGATCAGCCAGGGGTGCTTGGTGCACATGCTTGGGCAGAATATCACTGTAGCAGGAGCATCTGGGAGACAAGGTTCTTCACATGTGACAGGCAGGAAGCAGAGCAACACATTAACAAGAAGCTAAGGCAAGACACAACCCCCAAGAACATGCCCAAGCCTTTCTTCAGTGAGGTCCCATCATATTCCAAATGGTTACAAATGAAAACTTAGAATCCATCAATGGATCAAAGTATTCATTAAGCTGAAACCTTCATAATCTAATCCTCTCTGGAACCACCCTCAGAAATACGAGGGTGAGTTGTGCTCATTAGTCGACTGGACATCACTTAATCCAGCCACACTGACAGGCTCCCTTCGTCTTTCCATGAACACAGCAGTTCACGAGGGATTTATGCTTGGCTACATCTCCCTTAACACAACATCCACCATGCTCATCCATGTTGCCACAAACGACACAGTTTTCTTCATTTTAAACCAGTCTACAATCTACTTTTAGGAATTCCAGTTTTAACCAGGCAGTGGTGGCACATGCCTTTAATGCTAGCATTTGGGAGGCAGAGGCAGGAGGAGAATCTTTTTGAGTCCGAGGCCATTCTGGTCTTCAGAGTGAGTTCAAGGACAGCCAGGGCTACACAACAAAATCGTTGGGGGGCAAGGGGGAGTCCAGTTTTAAATAACAACAAGGCAAGAAAGCGCAGGCTGTACTGTAAGCTTCTCTGGCATTTAGCTTAGATGACTTTGCAGACCAAGGAAAGCAGGGTACTGTTAACAGACTCTGACAAGGACCATGAGCAACGTCAATGGACAGTTTTCAGGTAACATGGACCAAATCTGTGACACCTTCTAGATGTCAAAAGGAAAATCTTAGCCATGTCATATAATAAATGCTGAATAACCACAAGATATCAATATGCCAAATGGCTGAAATTTCCTAAAATTATTGAGGCACCTGACCCACCAAGCCACATATTTGGTCATATGACAACAATCTGCCATCAACAGAACAGTACAAAAACACTGTACTCAAGCTGAGTGTGGCAGTGGTGTACACCTATAACCCAAGCACTCAGGAAGCCGAAGCACAAGAATCGATGCCAGCCTGATGACTACGCCAAGACAAAGAAGACACTAACTGGGCTGATGTGACGCAATGGCAGCATGCTTGCCTAGCATACATGAAGCCTTGTGTCCCTTCCCTAGCACTACAGAAAACCAGGGGTAGAAATACGTGCCTATAGACTCCACACTATGAAGGTAGAGACAGGAGGATCAGGGGCTAAAAGTCATCCTTAGTGTTCAAGGATGGCCCGGGCTACATGAGACCCAATCTCCCACAAAAAGAGAGGAAGAAAAATTACAAAACCCTAAGGTCTGTCACTCCAGCGAACACAAGTAAACTATGAGAACTCGTGGCAGACTGTGTGATGGACAGCTTAGCACTTGTTTCAGATGTGTTGTTCCCAAACATCAGACAAGACCCACTTCACTTCACCTATCATATCAGCACCACAGGGAAGGAGAGCAAAGAGATAAAGGTCCCACCGAACTCTGGAGAGCTCTAATACCAGAAAATTATCCCAGTGCTGAGAGCTGAGGAGTAGGCAAAGCATATGCCATGCAAGCACAAAAACCTCAGTTCAAATCCCCAGAAATCATGCAAAACCCAGAAGCAGCAACAGCAGCATGAATGTCTGTAATCCAGGGTGCCTACAGGAAGGTGGGAAGTAGAGACAGAAGCAGCCCAGAAACACCAGAAAGCCCACTGGACATAGTGGAAAAACAGACTCAAAACAAGGTAGAAGGCAAGGACCCACAGCTAAGTTTGCCAATCACACACATTCACACATACACACACACTCACCCGTATACAGATATATACACACTCACACACGCACTCACACACCCCACAGGCACCTACACACCCATATACATAGATATATACACACACACCACATGCACCAACACACCCATATAACATACATATACACACACATATATATATACAAATATATATATATATACAAATATATATATATATATATATATATATACACACACACACACACACACACACACATAAACAGACACACACGGAGAATTTTTTAAGTGAATGGATAAAATAGTTTTTAAAAAATCCTCTCAGTAAAGAACCTCAAACAATGTTTGTTATCTGCCTTGCAAGGAGGCCCATCATGAGGAGTTGCCAATCATTCGTCAAGGGTACAAAGACCAAAATGGTGATAAGGACATCTGTATGAGCATGGGGGCCACACTTGTAACTACAACACTTGGATAGCTAAGGAATTCCAGGTCAGCCTGGGCAACACAGTGAAACTGTCTCCGTCTGTCTGCCTGTCTCTGTCTCTGTCTCTCTCTCTCTCACACACACACACACAGAGCAGATTGTGACCTGCTGAATCCCATCGCAGGTGATCTAAGAGAACCCAATCACTGGGTCAGGAATGCTCTCAGTGGCACAGAGTGCTCATCTCCCAAGTTCAAGGCCTGGGTCAGCCTCAGCACAGGGTAAAAGCAGACTGAGTTGTTTGCAATGTACCTTGGAATTCCTCCTCCTACTCTAACTAGCCCTTCACCTCCCTGGAGGAGAATCCAGAGTAACTTAACCCCTGGGACTCTTAAACACTGACACACCCAATGGGCTGTGGGAGACAGCCGGAAATCTCCCCTGCCAAGATGAACTGCCAGAGGGACCTAAAGGGACCAGGCAGCTTGACAATGTCCTCATCATCTTCCGCATATTCCACTTGGGGGATCCCAAGGAACTAGCTGGGTATATTACAAAGCTCAGAGTTGTGGGCCAGGGAGACAGATCAGCAGGCAAAGGTGCTTTTGCAAGGCCTAATGACCTCTCTGGGACCCACTGGGGAAGAGAGAAATGATTCCTTAAAAGTTGTCCTCTGACCTCCACAGGTAAGCTGAGGCACATCCTCTAGACTACAAAAATAAAATCTAATTCTAAAACACTGTAAGGGTCCCTAATACTAAGTCAATCAAGACATGTATAGATTGCTGACTGAGTAGGTTATGGGGAAACAATTTAAAAACTCCTGGCAGCATCCATGAGATTCATGTGTCCACACTATAAAAGATATGCTCCTGTGTGTAAAATGGAAGCAAATGCCTTTCCTACCAGTACAATTTGTCAAGTTCTAAACTGGAAAAAAACCAAACAGACAAATATGAGTAGCTGCTCTGTGGTAAAACACTGATTCTCTGCAGTAAACAGAAAAAGTCAAAGGCAAGACAAGAATATACATGAACAGACACACACATACTTTTGTCTCTTGTTTTTCATATGTATGTCTCTATGGTTTGCATATGTATATCCATGTTCACACATGGGGCACTGTTATCAGTCAGGGTTCTCTAGAGGAACAGAACTTACAGAATGAATATAAGAAGAAGGTGTGGCCCAGACTAAAGGTAGATCTTTCCCTCCCCACAAGAGCTGGATTAAAGGTGTTTCTTCCTACCTCAAAAGAGCCAGATTAAAAGTGGGTGTTCACACTTCAAAGGATTTAATTGAGAAACATAATCCCTTGGGGCTGGAAAGATGGCTCAGTGTTAAGAACACTGACTGCTCTTCTAGGGGACTGGATTCAATTCCCAGCATCCACATGGCAGATCACAACTGTCTGTAACTACAGTTCCAGAGGATCTGATAGCCTCACACAGACATGCATGTAGGCAAAACACTAATGTACATAAAATAAAATTAAGTAAATATTTTTAAGGAAGGAAGGAACAGAGAGAAAGAGAAAGAACAGAAGGAGGGAGGGGGAGGTAGGAAAGAAGGAAGGAGGGAAGGAGGGAGGGAGGGAGGGAGAGACAGACAGACATGAAGGAAGGAAGGAAGGAAGGAAGGAA
>NC_022012.1:14590410-14600439 GCF_000317375.1 Microtus ochrogaster
AGGAAGGAAGGAAGGAAGGAAGGAAGGAAGGAAAAATTCCTTCACAGGTATACCCAGAAAGAAAGAAAGAAAGAAAGAAAGAAAGAAAGAAAGAAAGAAAGAAAGAAAGAGAGAGAGAGAGAGAGAGAGAGAGAGAGAGAAAGAAAGAAAGAAAAAAAGAAGAGAAAAATCCTCACAGGTATACAGCAGCTTGGGTTTTCATGAGTTCCAGATGCAGTTAAGATGACAACCAAGAATTGCCATCACAAACACGCATGTAGGTGCAGGTGTGTATGTTAATGAGGCCTGAATTCGATTATAAAGAGTCTTCCTCGGTTGATCTCCATCTTATCGAGAGCTTGCTGATTCAGCTAGTCTAACTGCCAGCTTACTCAAAAGATCCTTTTATCTCTGCCTCCTGAATACTAAAATTATAGACTGGCTGCCACACCCACCCAACATTTACGTAGGCTCTAGGGATCCAAACTCCATTCTCCAGAACCCAGAAAGGGCTTTAACCACTGACCCATCTTCCCAGCCCAAGATTCCATGTTCTAGTACACAGTAGATGTCCCTGGAGTCCCTGGGCAATAGGATCCAAGAACCCTGCAGATCCCAAAATATGCAGATAGGTTAAAAAAAATCATATTATTTATGTATTACTTATGTATTTCTTGATATGATATCATCACCAGATTACTCACAATATCTAATACCGCTTTTAGAATGTAGCGCCATTGGCAAAGTACTTGCCTACCATGCATGAAGCCCTTGGTTCAATCACTGGACAGCAAAGCACAAGCCAGTATTGGCATATGCCTGTAATCTCAGCATTAGGAGGTATAGATAGAAGATCAAGAGTTCAAGATTATCCCTGGATATTGACTTCAAGGCAAGGCTGAGCAACAAGAGAGCCTGACTCAAAGAACAAAACAAAAAGCCCTACTATAATATACATGCTATGTGGTTGTTTGCTATATTAAGAAAATAATGATAAAAAGTCTATACTTATACAATATTGATGCAACCACCGAGTCAGGAAAAGACAGCGGGCCGCTGTAACACCAGCACTTAGGAGGCTGAGGAGAGGAGTGTAAGTTCAAGGCTGGCCTAGACTCCACGGTGAGTGCCAGGACAGCCTCACCTAGACTCCATGGTGAGTGCCAGGACAGCCTCAGCTATAAAGTGCGACTATGTTCACCCAACACACCTGCACACCCACTCCACCCCAAAAAAACACCTCCTGGGTGTGGTGATGTATGCGTGTAGGCCAGCATGTGGGAAGAGACCAGTGAATGTGAGGCTATTCTGAGCTGCAGAGCAAAACTCCCTCTCAAAAAAAGATGCAACAAATGCCTGCATCACATACATCAGACAATGTAACACTTCCTTCTGACATTGAAGGCTGAATCATGACTTTACATGGCATGGTCTCCCCCACAGAACACATGAGTACACATGAAATTGGCTTTAAGCCAAGAATTTTTGCCTTCAGTTCTCTTTTAGATTCAAGGAAAAGTATTCCTCAGATGACATTGGAAATAAGGTTGTCACCTGGTCATCTAAGCTGTGTCTAGCACCAAATATCTAATCAAAAGGCAATGGGGTACTAACCCACTGGCTACAGCAATTGTTACCAACTAACAAAGGAAATCTGGAGTCCAATATACTCCCATGGTGCATAAAGTTAACAGAAAGTTACAACTTAAAATAAAACAAAGGAAAGGGGCTGCAGAGATGGCTCAGTGATAGGGAGTGTGCACTGCTCTCAGAAAGTATAGGAGTTCAATTCCTAGCACCCGTGTTGGCAACTCACAACTCCAGGGAGATCCAACTCCACTGGCCTTTGGAGACACACACACCTAAAAATCTATAAGAAGAGAAAGGAAGACAATGAACATATTCTTTTTTTTTTTTTTTTTTTGCTTTTTCCTGTCCTGGAACTAGCTCTGTAGACCAGGATGGTCTCGAACTCACAGAGATCCGCCTGCCTCTGCCTCCCGAGTGCTGGGATTAAAGGCGTGCGCCACCACCGCCCGGCGAACATATTCTTGTTAAAGGAAATATGGAAACAACTGAAAAGCAACCACAGTGGGGAGGGGGATAAATGCCAGGGGGTCGCACACATCTGCACTACTAACAACTGGGAATCTGAGGCAGGAGGATAGGAACTCAAGGCCAGTGTAAGCAACATGGCAGGAGCTGCAGGCCTTTCCCACTGTTTTTTTTTTTTTATTTATTAAAGATTTCTGTCTCTTCCCCTCCACCGCCTCCCATTTCCCTCCCCCTCCCACAATCAAGTCCCCCCTCCCAAAGAGCAATCAGGGTTCCCTGCCCTGTGGGAAGTCCAAGGACCAAGTAATAACTGTCCAAACATTCAATCTCTCTTCCATTTTTCTTTGCAAACACTGGAGATTAAATGTTTTATTCTCCTTTTGAAACAAAGTCTCATTATATAGCCCACACTGACCTCATGCTCACAGTCCTACCACTACCAGGTTCACCTTCTAATTCAGCTCTCACTGCCATTTCTGATATTAGGGATGGAACCTAAGGCCTCCATGTGCACTGAGAGTCAACCCTCTTTTTTACTTATTTTGAAATAGTCTCACTAAGTTGACTAGGCTGGCATTGAACTCAACATTATAACCCTTGATGGCCTTGAATTTTCAATCTTCTTATCCTACTTCCCAGTAGCTGGGATTACAGGACTGAGTCACCAGTCCTAGCTCTAATTTAATCTCTGGGTAATAACAACTACTCACTCAGAATGTGTCTAAACATGAGGATTAATGAATATGGTTTGTGATAGTGATATCATGTCTACAGGAGACTGTCCTCACTCTGGGGAAGAGTTACAACTTCCTTTGTTATTTTCTTAGCTAGAATATACTTGTTTAATTAAAAATGTCAAATACACGCAAAAGAGCTGAACAACCCCATTACGGACTGTTGCAGTATGCCTCAAGTTTTCCTTCAACACATGCTTTAGTACACTAGTTCTCTCCCCTTCCTCCTTTGCTACTTGCTATGGAGCTCAGGCTGGCCCCGAGCTGCACCTGCCTATCTTCCAGGTGTTCATCATCATACTCAGTCATATGAGATTTTTAAGCCAGTAGATGTGTTAAATACACTAATTAGTAAGTATACACATATTCTCTTTTTATTTTTTTAAACAAGTGTTTTCTAATCAAGTCAAATCCATGACTTGACAGAGGCAGGCGTTCTTGTGCGGAGGTAAGAAATATAGCTTAGTAATATAGCACCTGACTAGCATTCACAAGGTTCTGAATTCCAAGGGTAGGAAAAGGAGATGTCAAAGAAACTCATCTGTGTGTGGTATCTATCACTGATTTATTCCTCCAATTAATTTTAAGATGAGTCTCCTGTCTCCACCTACTGACTCCCAGAATTTCAGGAATATATACTATAGTCAAGTGTACACAGAACTAGAAATCGAACCCAGGGCAAGCAACCTGTCAGCTGAACCTTATCCCCAGCTCCCACAGTTGTTATTCACTGAATACAACTTTAGATAACAATTGTGAATATTTTCAACAGTATTCACATTTAAGTAATATTTAAATAATAGTTTTTACTTTTATACTAACACTATAAGGTCAGAATATTCAAACATTTAGCAGATACTACCAACAGCTGGAATTACTTCTTCACTAAGTTTTGTCACCAGTTTACAGCTGTATGGGAGGAACTCCTCACTAATTTGTTTGTTTGGGTTTTCTGAGACAAGAGCTCACGTAGCCTAGGTTTACCTGGAACTCAGGATGTCAATCAGGCTGTCTAGAACTCGGGATCCTCCTACTTCACCTCCAAAATATTCGGATTACAGGTGTTTATTACCATGCCTAGTTTTCCTTTTTTTTTTTTTTTTTTTTTTTTTTGTTTTTTTTGTTTTGACTCATTTGACACCATGAACTTTTTTTGCTTGTTTTTCGAGACAGGGTATCTGTATATAGCTTTGAAGCTTGTCCTGAAACTCACTCTGTAGACCAGGCTGGCCTCAAGCTCACAGAGATCCACCTGCCTCTGCCTCCCAAGCACTGGGATTAAAAGAGTACGCTACCAGCACCCGGCTGACACCATCCATTTTCATTCTGTCCCTTAAATGGCAAATATAGAAAATAACATGGATATTGTCAAGCCAAAGTATAACTATCCCTTGATATTTCCAGCTACAGCACACTGGCAGGGGAGTTTTCTGGTCATTTACCCTGGAGGGGCTCCAACTCACGTTGGTATCTTTAAGCAGTCACACAGGACTGGTCCCTCCTGCAGAACTAGAACATTCATTCCCCCAGGGAAATTGAGTCCTCGTTTGGACAGGGGAAATCTGAGACAGCCTAAAAACCACTCAAAGAGGATTTGACTGTTTAGGAACAACATTTCCTTTAACTAACACAGGTGAATTTTCTACCCTGTTTTGTTTCATTGTTGTGATTATTTTATAGGTAGGTATGAGTGTTTTGCCTGTGTGCATATCTGTGCACCACTTGTATGCCTGGTGCCCGTCAAGGCCAGAAGAGGGCACTAGATTCTCCTGGAACTGGACTTACAGACGGTAGTGAGCTGCCATGTGCGTGCTAGAAATCGAACCCAGGTCCTCTGCAAGAGCAGCCAGGGTTCTCAACCACTGAGTCCCCTTGTCCATTTAGATAGGGTCTTGCTATATAGCCTTGACTGGCCTCAGACTTGCAGCAATCCTCCTGTCTCTAGCACTCAATTGCTGGGGTAAGACTTGTATACCACCGAAGAAAACGAGTGGAATTCTTGTCAAGCCTGGGACTGACTCTTAAGGCTCTCTCCTGCACTGCACGAATATAATTAGTCACTGCCTACCATGCTCTCTACCGCCTACTTCCTTCTCTTTCAACATGGTGAGTCCTACACCCTATCATCTCGCCTCAACTTAAAACTCACTTGTCTTGGGAATGAATATCATCCAAATACATTAAATGAATTAAAATGAATGCATTAAAATGTCACAATGAAACTCATTATTTTGTACAATGAATATATTCAAGTAAAAAGGTATATGGAACCATTACCATTGTGGGGGGCGTGAGAGAAGCACAGATGACTGAATGTGTGAAGGCATTTGCCACCAAACACAGCTCTACAGTTCCGAGTTCAATTCCCAGACCCACAAAATGGAAGGAAAGAATGGACTCTGGTAGGTTTGTCTTCTGACCTCCTCCTCACACACACCACGGCACAAACATGCACTCATGTGGACAAAATAAAACGTAGTTTAAGAACTTAAGTAAGAAGACTGGGGGTGCAGCTCAGTGATAGAGCACTTTCCAAGTCCAAGGTCCAGGGTTCAGCACCACCCCAAGGCTTTTGTCTCTGGTCCTCTCTCACACACAAATGTGTGCACACAGACGCACACACACGGACGCATGCACACACACATTCACTCACTTTTAATTCTTTTATGTACTCTCATATACCAATAGGATGTATTAACTCAATAGACTATATTAACTTGCAAAACTCTAATCAATTTGTAAATCATTTATTCTGGGTTTTGAGAACAAGCTTAGGCTAGATTTCTTTCCCTACCCCCTCCCCTTTGTAGTGCTGAGGATGAAGCCTGAGGCCTCAAATATTCTAGGCAAGAGCTTTCCCACTTCACTCACTCAGCCAAAGCATCAATTAGTCTACAAAAAATAAAATTAAAATGGAGAAAACTTTTTGCCTTTTTTTGTTTGTTTTTTTTGTTGTTGTTGTTGTTTTCCCCAGAGACAGGGTTTCTCTGTAGCTTTGGAGCCTGTCCTGCAACTCACTCTGTAGACCAGGCTGGCCTGGAACTCAGAGGTCGGCCTTCCTCTGCCTCCCCAGTGGTGGGATTAAATGCACACGTGCATCACCACCAGCCAGCTAGAGAATTTTTTAAACAAACAAAAATGTCTACAAAAACAAACCATCAAAATATACAGAGAAATGGGGGGAAATACACATCTGAAAAAGTTAGCATAATGAACAACATCACTGCTCTAGGTTCAAAAATTCTAAAAGCCATTTGAAATTTTCATTGTAAGAGCCTTGAAGAGGGGAACTGAAGACATAAATGACTTATCGGTTATGAGCACATACTGTTCTTCCAGAACCTGAGATCTGGTTCCCAACACCACACCAGGTGTCTCACAACCTCCTGGAACTCCAGCTCGGACCCAAGTCTTTTCTGCCATGCTGGGACAGTGCACTCGAAGACATAAACCCACATCCCATATATAAATATCTAACTCAAAAAAAAAAATAACTAAAACTTAAATATACTAAATAAACAACTAGAAAAATGCCTTAGAGAGGTCTGGGTTTATAGCTCAGTGCCAGAGAGCTTACCCAACATACACAATGTCCTAGATTCACAAAAACAAAGAAACTTTGAAGAGATCTTAGATGCAAAAACACCCGATTTTATAACAATAAAGAATTCTGATTTCACACAAAGAAGATTTTATTGTTTTTAATTCTTATTGGTTGAGGCATTAACTATTAAGGTCTTACTGGGTAGATATCTTCATTTTTTTAGAAGATGCATTATCCATTCTTTCAAAGTATCATGCCCGAAATTCTCAACTTATTTCAAATAGTTCACCATAAAACGTTTTCTTTTTCCTTGGAAAAAGCCAATCAGTACTAACCTAACAAAGCCTCCATTTTTTAAAGTCAGCAAGGAGGCACAGGCCTACAGCGGTCAGACAATAGCTAACTATTTGGGCTGGGGTGTAGCTCAGCAGGAGCGAGCTTAGCATCATGAGGTCCCGAGTTCAACCTCCAGCATCAAATGAGAGTAACTTGGTAGTCTTACTTTTCTTCGACACAAAAGAGACCCGTGTAGGGTCTATGTACGTCTATATTTACATACAGATAAATGCATCCTGCAAGTTACCTTTTTTTAAAATCAGAATGCAATGGGTCTCAGGTAAACAGATGTCCCACAAAAGCGAAATTTTTGGATAAAACATTCCTTTCCACAAACACACACACACACCAAAAGAAAAAGGGGGGGGGGGAAGCAAAAAGAAAAAACGAGGAAAGGGTTGTCCTCACCCACCTTTCGGCCAAAGCTCGGCTGCAGCAGACAGAATCGCCCCGTCCGAGATCGGAAGATGCAGCGTCTCAATGTGATGCCAATGGCGGAAAGTCTATTCTTTCTGGGGAGGGAGGGAGAGAAAACAATTCCACAAAGGTTACTTTGCACAGGCTTTAGAAGAAAGGTGGATGCAAACAGCTCAGGGCTGCGTCGTGATGCGCAGTCGGGCCGCAGCACCTGGAAGGGCTGCAGAACCCGGAGGACACGCGGCCCCGAGAGCACAGCTCGGCCCACCTTCCCGCCCAGGCCTACCTATTCTTCTCCCTCCCGGTGCCGGACCCCGCACCCGCTCACCGAATCCTCCCCGAGCTGGGAAGAGAGCACCCGGACAAGCGCCGAGAAGGTCTCGGAGCCCCGAGAAAAAGGGGGAGGGCAGTGAGTATGACGTCACTTCCGCTTCCGGCTTGGAGTTATCGGCCACGTTGGATCTCTTCAGGCCAGAGGGAAAAAAGCTTGTTTGTTCTCGCGTCTGGGCAGTCGCACCTTTCTTCGGGTGGGCTCATAAGGGAAGTTGCGACGGAAAAAGAGCCGAAAACTAGCCGTGTGAAGCGAGGACTGGAAGGGCGGGACGAGGGGCGGGCCCAGGCCGGGTGTGCCGCGGTTGATGGCGGACCGGTGGGGCGAGGATGGGGGTGGGGACGCCCGATGGAGATGCTGCTGACAAAAGCTTTTCTGTCGGGCCTCTCCCTCACGCTCGCGGTGCCCTTAGCCATGTTGCATAATCTGCCAGCCCAGGAAAAATGATCCGTCTGGCCCATTCAGCCACTGCTGTTCCCAGACACCTTGCTGTCGGTCTGTCTTTGTGTGCCTGGACACCGTGCTTACACCCAGTCGTTGTTTCCGTTGAGTTTTCAGGATAAAAGTACACGCCCTCCCCCACCTCCACCCCCACCCCGGGCTCAATTTGTGGAGCCCCTGCCTAACATGCCGGAAGTCCTGGAATTCATCTCCAGCACGGGGAGATGGTGCACGTCTGTCATCCCAGTACTTGGAAGATAGAACGAGAGATTCAAAGCAATCCTCGCTGCATAGTAAATTCCAAGTCAGCCTAGGATACGTGCAACCCTGTCTCCAAAATCATAAGTAAAAGTGATCTTTTTGTAAATTCTGAGTCTTTTGAACTTCCTTTGTTTTTTTTTTCCCCTCCATCCGACGTGGCTTGTTTTGACTCTGGGGCGTGGGGGGTGAAGGCGCGCGTGTGGGAGGCGGGAGGGGGAGAGGGTAGGCGCACGTTCGCAGTGTGTGCGTTTGCAGTGTGTGCGTTTGCAGTGTGTGTGTGTATGTGTTCCCCATTGAGTCAGGGGAGTTTGTAGCCCAGGCCAGCCTCAAACGTCGTAGACTGCCAAGAGCTAACCCTTCTAAGTCTCCGGCCTCCGGATTTATAGGGTATATAGGTATTAGTGTATGGTATTCAAGGAGTCTGCCAAAAGAGCTTCATCCGCCACTCCAAGTGTGAAGTTTTTTTATTTCTTGGAATTTATCAAATGAACCAGTCTTTCCTACTTTACAAAGTGATGCTGGTAACATGCGTTCTAAAGTTGTGCTGCAAGGCTTTTTTTCTCTTGGTATCACAGTAAGTGTTCACGAGGTGGCCCTCTGAAAAGTTACGAACACTGATTCACTGGCACGGTTTTTTTTTTTTCAATAATTATTCATGAGGACTGAGAAGACAGTTTGGTGGCCAAGTACTTGCCCAAAACACTCAAGTCTTTAAGTTCACTCTCCACTACTGCACTTTTTTTTATTTTCAAGTTTTTCGGGAACTGAAGAAGTCTCACCCATTAAGAGCATTTGCTGCTCTTCCTAAGGACCAGAGTTCAGTTCCTAGCACCTACTTGATATGTCTCAAATCGCCTGTAACTCCCGCTCCAGGGGTTTGGTATCATCTTCTGGTCTCTGCAGACACGCACTCATATGTACATACACACAAATAATAAAAAAGTTTTTCATAGACATTTCTGCAATCCCAACACACTCCAGAGACTGCAGCAGGAGGATCAGGAGTTGTAGGCCAGTCTGGGATTCATAGTGCGTTCGAGACCAGCCTGAACACTGGATAGTATTTCTACACATACAAGCTGGTTGCACTAATTTGTATCACCAGCAACTCAGAGCACAATAAACGCCCCATTCCTTGAATGAATAAACAAATGAAAGAACACTGAGAACGCCTCAAGGAAAGCTGTGTACTTGGAAACTGTTGTATTAAATTAGAGTTCTTGGAGGTCAGCCTAAGCTACATAGTGAATCCCTGTCTATAAATAAATAATAAAATTGTGTGTGTGTGCTACAAATACAGCTCGCAAACGTGTTGGATTGGTAACTATTTTGCTGTTCCCACCCATCTTTTCTGTATACAATGATCAGTTTGTAATGTAATGAGCATGGAAGCAGATTCCTCTGAATGAATAAAAAAGGGGAATCTGTAGTATAGATAGAGCAGGAAATTTATAGAATAAGAATGAATGTAACTTGGTGTAATGTAAAAGCATTTCTTCTTGTGTGTGGTATGGAAAATTACTAAGGTGAAATATTAAGAGAACATTTGCCCGCTTGAAGGCTGCCACACCCATCTGGCCCTGCCAGATGTGGGGACTGCACCCAGCAACCGTGGTAATGAAATAATCTTGCCACACAAGAGGGACCCCCACCCTTCTGTGGCCAGTCAATACTGATAACCTAGGACATCTGGTTATCGGAAGGATCAAACGAGGGGCAATTTCGAACTGACGTAAAAGAGGTGGCTGAAGCAGGACGGTTATCTAATTTCTCACAATGGCTCTGGCACCAGGCCTCTGTAGAAAGAGAGATCCTCGGCCGGGCGGTGGTGGCGCACGCCTTTAATCCCAGCACTTGGGAGGCAGAGGCAGGTGGATCTCTGTGAGTTTGAGACCAGCCTGACATTCTCAAAGGAGGGCTGTGAAGGAATG
>NC_022012.1:14600539-14617600 GCF_000317375.1 Microtus ochrogaster
AAAAAAAAAAAAAAGAAAGAAAGAGAGATCCTCCTAGCCTGCCTCCCGAAAAGCAGAAATATTAAACGCCTTGCCTAAACATTTAATGCACTGTCTCGTGAAAATAGATATTTAACGCCTTGCATCCCATATGCAAATCCTCATTCCCTGAGAGTGGACATTGAAGGTCTGTCTCCCAAGAACAGACTAGATACTCTGCCTTTCAGAATGCTTTGCCATCCCGAGAGCAAAGCTTCATCTTCTGAGCAGACAGAACACTTTGCTATCCCGAGAGCAAAGCCTCATCTTCGAGAGTAGAGAACTAAAGCCTTGTCTCCCAAGACTCGGTCACCCGAAAAGCTGAGTCCAAGGCCCTACCAGATACCAGCCTGGAACATCGGAACTTTATCTCCCGAGCGCAGACTACAGGGTCGAGTCGATCTATGCTACCCAGCCCCAGTGCGGACAAGAGCCCAGCCTGAAGAAATTCAAAAAGCCCTTTTTAAGCCGGGAAATACCAGGTCGTATAATGCTACTTCATGTGTGTATGAAATGTTAAGAGAAAAGCATAGACGTGTTAATACATAAGTTTAGTATGTGAGCCGGGCGATGGTGGCGCATGCCTTTAATCCCAGCACTCGGGAGGCAGAGGCAGGCGGCTCTCTGTGAGTTCGAGACCAGCCTGGTCTACAGAGCTAGTTTCAGGACAGGCTCCAATGCCACAGAGAAACCCTGTCTCGAAAAACAAAAAACAAAAACAAAAAAAAAAAAAGTTTACTATGTGAAATGTTAAGAGATATTTTATGGATAATTGACAAGATTAGGAAATATGGATAAGATAAGGTTAAGAAGCATTTTATAGATAATTAATGGATAAACTAAGGTTAAGGAGTGTTTTATAGATAATTAATGGATAAGTTGTATTAAGGTTATAGATAAGTAATGGATAAGTTGTATTAAGGTTAAGAAGTGCTTTAGGAATAAGTGATAAGTTAGATTAAGGTTATGAATTGATTTTATGTATTAGGTTTAGTAGGATTAATAATTGTGGTATTGAATTGTCTGTGTGTTGCCCATTATCAATCCCCCATGCCTATTGAGATTGTAACACCCATTGATGCATTGGATATTGAAGTTGCTAGTAAAGAATCATCATAAAAACAATTCTCTTGCTTGGTCTGGTTACTCATCACTCTCTGGGGAGAAGGGCACAGAGTCCTCATAGATATTACTCGAAAAGAACCTGGAGCTGAAGTCCCCCAGCTCATAACAAAGAGGAAATTTGTATTTGTAAAGAATATTTGGGTTCCTTGAAATTTTAGCTAACATGAGGGCCTAATATTTTTTCTGATATTTAGTGGTGATGTGCGTGTGTGTTACAGGAAGTGCAGGCATGTGCAATGGCAATCTATGGAGGTCAACTTTCTGGAGTCCCTTCTCTTACCATTGGCTTCAGCTTCTCTTTCACTCACTGAGACAGCTTGCTGGCCCAAATAGCTTACTTTTTTAGAGGCAACTTAGCAACTTGTATATTTTCTATTTTTGGAGTAGTTAAGAGTAAAACTAGGCCAAACATGGGGATACACACCTTTAGTCCAGCACTCTGGAGGCAAAGGCAGGTGGATCTCTGAGTTCAAGGCCAGCCTGGGATACTGAGTAAGATCCTGTTTCAAAACAAGACAAAAAGTAAAACTACTGTTTCTTATATGGATCATAGCTTTCTTTTAACGTGTGTGGGGGGGGAATATAAGTCATGGACCTAGAAAGGGAACCGTGAATGGGAGGAGAAAGGTTTTAAAGAAATAGGAGTTGAGCTGGAGAGATGGCCCAGTGATGGAAAACTCTTGTTTCTTTTCCAAAGGACCCTGGTTTAATTCCTAGTACACATGTGGTAGCCCTCACTTATTTGTAACTCTAGCTAGCTCCAGGGGTACCTGATGCCCTCTTTTGTCCTCCAAGGATTCAGACATGCATTTAATGCCCAGACATGCATGCAGGAAAAAACACCCATACATATACAAAAACAGCTTAAGAGGTAGAAATAGAGGCATTAAATTGGAAGGGGGTGGGAGGGTACACTTTGGGGAAGTGGGAATTGCAGAAATAAGTGGATGACAGTCAACCAAAACAAAGTATGTATAAAATGAAACCTGACTTTGCTGACTAAAAAATACATAAAAGGGGCTAGAGAGATGGTTCTGCAGTTAAGATTGTTTGCAGCTCTTCCCAAGGACATGAGTTTGAACCCAGGATCCATGTTGCGCAGCTCACAATCATCTCTAACTGCAGCTCCAGGGGATCTGATGCCCTCTTCTGGCATCTGCAGCCACCCCACAAATACATGAATACACATAAATAAGAAACAAATCTTTTGGGTGAGTTCGAGGCCAGCCTGGTCTACAGCGCTAGTTCCAGGACAGCCAGGGATACACAGAGAAACCCTGTCTCAAAAAAAATATTTAAAAAAAAAAATCAATGATCACTTTTTGGTGGCAGTGTACGGTATATTCCTGGCATTAGACTTTTTGTTATCCTATGCTATCTAGAAGGGGCATTGTCAACCCTTCATAGGGTAATTCCATTAAAATTTTCTTTACATATATGCTTTAGGAAGCTTCTGCTGTAGGTTTTCATAAGACTCTTTTAAAAGGTCTTCTGTGTTAGTTATCTCTCTTTTATTCCCTTCTCTACCTTGCCCTCCCGTGCTCCACCCTATTCAAACCTTTTCTGTTCCATTATTCTCCTTTTCCCCTTTATATAAATGCATTATGTCCTCCTTCCCTTGAGCCCCTCCCTCTATAGCCCTTTACTTATTGTTTGACCTCATCGGGCATTACAAATGACACAAAGACACCTGTGACTAGAGAGGTCCCCTATGGGAGAACTACTACTATTGTCTGCTAAGTGGACATAGTGTTAATCCAAGTCCTAATGACTTACTGTTGTACAATAGACTTATACCTCCCTCAGCTCTCTTCAGAGAAGCTTCTTTTTGCAATAGATGACAGTTAAATGTTGAATTGTAAAAGTTCTTTACCTACTATGCTTCAAGTACTCTCAAGCAAAGGTTCTATTGCTGAGCTACATCATCCTAAGCTCCATTTTCGCTTTGTTTTTGAAGACTGAGACTCATGTAACCCAAGATGGCAGATGCCTTGAACTCCCGATCCTCCTCCTTCACTTCCAAAATATTGGGGTTACTGGCTTTTCATTTCTTGATGGAAAAAGGGAGCTTGTGGGGAAGGGACCCATGAGCAAGGAAAGAGGGAAGGAAGAAAGCCCAGTGAGGTGACTCATCAGGTAAGGATGTTTCCTGCTGGCCTCAAACCCCAGTGGTCCCCAGAAAGGAAGAAGAGAGAAGACACCCCACGAAGTTACCCTCTGAATTCTACATATGCTGAGTGGTATGTGCATGCCACATTAGCAGGCGTCCCTTATTTTTATTCATTTTTCCACTGTTGGAGATTAGATATGAGGCAAGTATTTCATCCCTGAGCTTCAGCTCCCACAACCACCAGATTTTCCTGCAGAGACACAAGTCTCAGAAGATCATAAATAAGCCAGCAGTAGATTCAGAAATAAAAGAAAAATATATGTTTGGTATTCATTTTGTTCCTTCATAAAAGCAATCCATGGAACATGTGAGGTGTGGATGTTATTGTGGGTAAGGGAACTTGCCTTGAAGCCTGATAACCTGAGTTTAATTCCTAGAACCCAAATAATAGAATGAGAAAATCAGCTCCCATAAATTTTCCTCTGACATTCACTCATACCCACCATGGTACATCCATGCCCACACACATACAAACTATATATGTGTGTGTGTGTGTGTGTGTGTGTGTGTGTGTGTGTGTGTGTGTACATATATATAGGCTACTGGAGAGATGGCTCAGCAGTTTAAAAACACTGACTGCTGTTCCAGAGGACAGAGGGTTCAATTTCTAACACACTCCCATGGTGGCTCACAGTTGTTAGAAGTAAAGATTCAAGGGCTCCAAAGCCCTCTTTTGGTTTACATGGACACTGGGAACACACATGATGCACACAGACTTACATGTAAATGAAACACCCATATACTTAAAGTAAAATTTTGTTAAATATCTATTTAATATTATATACTTATATAGTATATGTAATATACTACATAATGTATTTGCTATATAATATACTTAATAATTGTATAGTATATTTTGTATTTAATATTCCATAATATATGATATATTTGATATTTATATATTGGCTAGGGAGATGGCTCCATTGTTTAAGAGTACAGGTTGCTCCTCCAGAGGACCCAGGTTTGATTTCCAGCACCTACATGACTGATCACAGCTATCTATAACTCCCGTTCCAGGGGACCCTTCACAGGCACCAGGAAAGATACAGTTGCACAGCTATAACTGCAGGCGAAACACTCATACAAATAATAAAAAAATTAATATACATGTGTATAATGGTGTATTATAACACAAATTCTAATTGTTCTTAACAAAAACTCGGAGTCAGATACAATAGGGTGAAAGCTGAGAGATCAGAGAAGCAGTGCGGCCAACCACTAGAGAGACCTTTTACCTTTAACTGAATCCTCAGACCCAAAGGGCAGTCCTGTTCTCGGACTGCATCCTCAGACTGCGTACTCTGACTGACTGCTTCAGTCTGCACCTCAGACTGCATCCTCAGACTGGCTGCCCAGACTGCATCCTCAGACTGGCTGCTCAGACTGCATCCTCGGACTGCATCCTTGGACTGCATCCTCAGACTGCATCCTCAGACTGGCTGCCCAGACTGCATCCTCAGACTCCATCTTCAGACTACATTCTCAGACTAACTTCCCAGACTGCATTCTCAGACGGGCTACCCAGACTACATCCCTCAGACTGCATCCTCAGACTGACTGCTCATACTGCAATAAGCTTCCGCCTGTCTCCTCCCACCTTATATTCCTCTCTCCACCCAACCATGTCACTCCTGTCTCCACATCCTTAGTGCTGGGATTAAAGTGTGTGACTCCCAAGCACTGGGATTAAAGATGTGAGCCACCACTGCCTGGCCTCTATGGCTAGCTACTGGCTAAACTCTGCACTCTGATCTTGAGGCAAACTTTATTTGTTAGATTACAAACAAAGAATCACTATAGCCTATCAATATTGTTGACTGATTACTTTTTTGTTGCTTTGATAAAACACATGACCAAAAACTGTTGGAGGCCATGGGAGCATACAGCAGGTGACAACTAGTGCTCAACAGGTCAATCTGCCAGATGAGTGGTTCTCTGATAGGGAGCCCCACTTGGCATGGCCATGGAGTCACTGGCTGTAGACAGCTGTTGGCCTCTGTCTGGAATTTCTCTCATGAGTCACTTCTTTTGTTCCCTAAGGATAACTTTGGGTGTTTTCCCACTGCTTGTGTGTTTATGTTGTGAAAATATTCCATCTACTGGGCACACATATATCTATGAATGGTTGGGAAGGTGACTTCTCATTAAATGCATAGCTTTGATATGCAGAAAATATGCTAGGACAAGATTTATAACTAGGTCTATTGTCCCATGAGGCTGTAAGACACTTAAAGCCTGCTTTGTTCCTTTTACTCAGGCTAACACAAGAAAATAAATATCTCCTCAGTCTAAGACAAACTGCACACATTCAGCTCATTTTTACCTCAGAGCACGTTCAAACTAGACTAAAGGGTTTTGTAAATGGATCTTAAGTTAAAAACTTTACAGTTATGTACAAGGTCAGAGTCGCTTCTGTCTAACCAAGGTTATTTACACAAAACAGCCTGAAAAACGTCAAGCCAGTTCTTCACCTGCCAAGTCCAGTTGCTGAAAGACTTGTCTGAAAGCTTATCTCACTGTGACCCCGCCCTCTTGTCAAGGTCTCACTCCAGAAGCCTTGAAAACTGTGCACAGTCACAGAAGCTCCTACCCTTGATGCTTTTGACCAATAAGATTAACTCTTGTAATCTTTTATTATTGTTTCAAGCCTCCTGTAAAAAAAATAATGTGTATTTAAGATAAATGAACACAGAAACAAGAGAGAGTTGAAACAGAGAAGTAGAAAAAGATTTAAAACTACAATATTGGAACTAAAGAATTAGAGCTAGGGAATTATAAACAATTAGGACAAGGGAATTAGGGTCAGAAGAATAAAGAGCATGACTTGGGCAGCACGAGTGTGGAGTATTCCATTACCTCTCACGGCATAAATTTTCTAAGTTCCTTTCACTATGTTATGGCCTCTGATCTGAATCATGGGAGGCAGTTTTGTGAGCTGGACTTGCAAGCTATAAAAATCAACTCACAAAAGAAAGAGTTTATTTGGGCTGATGTTTCACATGGAATAAGGGTCCATGGTGGCAAAAAAATAATCATTACAGCAGGCAGACATGGCAGCTGAAGCAGGAAGCTGAAAGATCACATCTCAACCGCAAGCTAGAAGCAAGAGAGTGGACTAGAGGTGGGGGTGGGCTTTAAACTTTCAAAGCCCACCCCCAGGGACCAGTGACATCCTTCCTCCAGCAAACCTTCATATCCAAACAGAGCCATCAACTGGGGATGGGGATGGTGTATGTGTTCAAACCCCTGAGCCTATTGGCTTCTCTAGGCTTGTGACTATAGGCTTAATGTCCTTGGTTTATGGCTAGAATCCACTAATGAGTGAGTACATACCATATTCATATTTTTGGGTCTGGGTTATCTCACTCAGGATAGTGTTTTCTATTTCCATCCATTTGCATGCAAAATTCAAGATGTCATTGTTTTTTACTGCTGAGTAGTACTCTAATACGTATATATTCCACACTTTCTTTATCCATTCTTCCATTGAGGGGCATCTAGGTTGTTTCCAGGTTCTGGCTACTACAAATAATGCTGCTATGAACATAGTTGAACAAATGCTTTTGTAGTATGGTTGGGCATCTCTTGGGTATATTCCCAAGAGTGAAATTGCTGGATCCTGAGGTAGGTTGATTCCCAATTTCCCAAGAAACTGCCACACTGATTTCCAAAGTGGTTGCACAAGTTTGCATTCCCACCAGCAATGGATGAGTGTACCCCTTACTCCACATCCTCTCCAGCATAGGTTATCATTGGTGTTTTTGATTTTAGCCATTCTGACAGGTGTAAGATGGTATCTCAAAGCTGTTTAGATTTGCATTTTCCTGATTGCTAAGGAGGTTGAGCATGACCTTAAGTGTCTTTTGGCCATTTGAACCTCTTCTGTTGAGAATTCTCTGTTCAGTTCAGTACCCCACTTTTTAATTGGGTTAATTAGAATTTTAAAGTTTAGTTTCTTGAGTTCTTTATATATTTTGGAGATCAGACTTTTGTCTGATGCGGGGTTGGTGAAGATCTGCCATTCAGTAGGATGCCTTTTTGTCTTAATGACTGTGTCCTTGCTTTACAGAAGCTTCTCAGTTTCAGGAGGACTGTTACTATTTTTAATTAAAATTTTTTATTACATTTATTAATTTATGGGGTGGAGGATGGCTTGAGTGCCACATCACATGCATGGGGGTCAGACAACAATTTTAGGGAGTTGGTTTTCCTTCTGCCATATGAGTCTTTACAGAAGCTTCTCATTGCCGGGCAAAAGTTGGGAGCATGGGGGTGGGGGTAGGGGTGGGAGTGAGGCTGGGGGAAGGGAAGGGAGAAGGGAAAGACTGGTGAGAGCTTGGGAGAGTGGGAGGGTGGAGATGGAGGAAGGGTGGATGTGGGAGCAGGGAAGGAGCCATTTTAGGGTTGGCAAGAGACTTGGCTCTAGAGGGAATCCCAGGTGTCCACGGGGATGCCCCCAGCTAGGTATTGGGCAGCAGAGGAGAGGGTGCCTGAACTGTCCTTGTCCCACTATCACACTGATGATTATCTGTAATATCACCACAGAATCTTCGTCCCGCGACAGATGGAGATAGAGACAGAGACCCTCATCAGAGCAACAGACTGAGCTCCCAAGGTCCAATTGAAGAGCAGAAGGAGAGAGAAGATGAGCAAGGAAGTCAGGACCGTGAGGGGTTGGTCCACCCGATGAGGCAGTGTGCCTGTTCTAAAGGGAGCTCATCAAATCCAGCTGGACTGGGACTGAATGAGCATGTGATCAAACCGGACTCTCTGATTGTGGCTGACAAGGGGGGCTGACTGAGAAACCATTGATAAAGGCACTGGGACTTGTTTCTACCGCATGTTCTGGCTTTTTGGGACCCTACTCCATATGGATGCACAGCTTCCTAGGCCTGGATGTAAGGGGGGGGGGGAAGGGCCTTGGACTTCCCACAGGGCAGGGTTCCCTGCCCTTTCTCAAGCAGCTAGGGGGAGGGAGGAGCGTAAGTGGTAGAACAGGAGGGGATTGGGAGGAGGGGAGGAAGTGTAAATTTTTGAATGGAAGAATAAAAAAATAAAAAATAAATAAAAAAAGCAGTAATTTTTTTTCTACTTGTTTGAGACAAGGTCCTATGTAGCCAAGATGGCCTCAAACTCCCTAAGTAGACATAGTAAGCCCTAACTCAAAAAAAAAAAAAAACAACAACAATAAAACAATTGGGGCAGGGTGGAGGTGGCCCATGCCTTTTATCCAAGCAGAGGCAGAGGCAGAAGCAGGTGGATCCCTGGAGTTCCAGGCCAGCCTGGTCTAAAGAGTTTAACTCCACCCAGGTAAAGTGGAAGGTGAGACGTCACCCTACAAAGTTGCCTTTTGACCTCCACCGGAACACCACAGTGATTGGGTACCCACATATACACATCATACACACAGATAATTAAAAGAAAAATTAAAGGTTTTCAAAGCCAGGCATGGTGATGTATATCTTTAATTTCAGCACTCAGGAGGCACAGAAAGATGGATCTCTATGAGTGTGAGGCCAGCCTGGTCTATATAGAGAGTTGCAAGCTTGCCAGAGATACATAGTGAAACCATCTCAAAAAGATTGGTTGGCTTTTTACTTGTTTGTTTATTGTTTTATTTTGCTTTGTTTAAGGGGCAGGGCTGGAGCCATGCCTTTGTTGTTAAGAACATTTGTTGCTCATCCAGAGGATACAAGTTTGATTCCCAGAACCCACATCTAGTGATTCACAACCAACTGTAATTCCAGCTCCAGGAAATCAAAACTCTCTTCTGGCCCTCTATATACCTGCACTCTTGTGCATATACCCACCATATACACAAAAATAAGTCTTTTTTTAGTGAAAACCTGAATATCTGGAGCACTTACCTAACGTGCAGAAGTCTCTGGATCCGTTCCTCAGTCCCTATATAAAAATGGAAACAGGGTATATTAGGGTTCTCCCTAAAGGGACAGAACTTATGAAGCAAATATAGATGATAGATAGATAGATAGATAGATAGATAGATAGATAGATAGATAGATAGATAGATAAGAATATAGAATATATTTGGGCTTACTGTTACTGTTCTGGAGGGTTAGAATCAATAATGACAGAAACTATATTGCAGGTAGCAGGCACGGTAGCAGGAACAGAAAGTTGAGAACTCACATATGGAAACAAAAGCACAAAACTAACTGAAAATGGCTCAATTCTTGATATTTTAAATCCTTCTTCCATACATACTTTCTCCAACAAGGCCACACCCCCTAAGCCTCCCCCAAACAGCATCACCAACAGGGAGCCCAGTGACGTTCTCATCCAAACCCTCATGATGTAAGAAAAGAAGATTCTTAGTATGTTGGTGTACAGGATGCAGTTTGGGTAGTCCAGCAACGTTTGTCTGGAAGAAAAAGCAAGAATCCTGTAGTTAATCTGTCCACAAGACTTGGATATCTCATCGGTCCCGTTTTGGCACTGGAGTCCTGAGATGCCTGGAAAGCTGCTAATCTTCAATCTATGTTGAAATCCCAAAGATATTGGTTCTAACACTAGTGAGGAAATGCCTCGGCAACAGAGTAGATGGATTCACGAGGGACAGTGAGCAAAGCAGGCAAAAAGGAGTCCCCTTCTTCCGTGTCCTTTTATATTAGTGCCACAGAAAACGTAGGCTAGGTCTTCCTGCTTCAAATAATCGGGCAGGCAGGGGTAGGTAGATTTCTGTGAGTTCCAGAACAGCCTGGTCTACACAGCAAGTTCCAGGACAGCCAGGGCTAAACATAGACAGCCTGCCTCAAATTCCTGCCCCCTTAAATAAAGAGAAATAATCCACTGTTCTTAAAGCTGATAGATATTTGTTTTAACGTAGACGCTCCCTTTCATTTCCTTCTGAGAGTCCCAGTGCTGTGACACCTGGGAGGGGGTAAGCAGAACAGTAGTGGAGCCGCATGATAGCGTCTCTGTGCTAATAACGTGTGGGTGCTTATAAACTCATGATTAAGTTTATGGCATTTTCATATGTTATCGTAATGGTTGTAAACTGCAGAAGAACCCTAAAAACCATTTAACGTTGAGGTAGGAGAACTACTTGAGCCTGGTAGCTCAAAGTCAGCTTGGGCCTTTGTTTCTCAAAGAATTCCTTTATAATAAAATACTGTTTCTTTCTGAATGAAAAAAAAGAAAAAGAAAAAGAAAATCCCTTGCAGGAATGTTAGTTGATTCCAGATATAATCAAGTTGGCAATCAAGATTAGTCATCACAAGGGCTATAGGGAAATGACTATTGTAAATATTTGCCATGCAAGCATAAAAATTTGAAGTTGTATCTCTAGAAGCCAAACTCAGTAGCATGCATCTATAATCTCAGCACTCACTCCTACATCAAAATACAGTGTGGAGACAGGAGAGTCCTTGGAAGGCCACAGGCCAGTTAGCCTGGTATAAGCAGCAGTGAACAAGATACCTTGTCTCAAACAAGGTAAATGCAAGATACTAGACCTGCACACGGTTGTCCTGGAAGGTGTGGGCCAACACTCACACATATGAACACTGTTTTGTATGGCAGATGATCCTTGGTAGCGGTGCTTTCTGTTAGGAATGAATGAGTTCATTGCCTACACAGCAAGCTGAACAAGAATAAGCCAGTAGCAGAAAGATAATAGAGCATCGTATCAGACACTGCCACCAGCAGAAAGCCCAAGTTAGGGTGCAAGGCAGTGGTGGATAAAGAGGGTCTCAGAGTGTACACTGGATGACACTTCCAATTAGCTATTCCCATCACAGGTACTTTTATACCACAAGATAAATCAGCCTTTTGCTTTGGGAAGATACTTGGGGAAAGTTTACCTTCCAGCTAAGTTCAAGGACATAATGTTTTTATTCTGCTAACTTTCTCTTCTTTTTCAACATGGTATTTTCATTCTTGGCCTGATCTCCATTCATTTTCTTACAGGGCCAGGGGCAGGGCAGTCCACCCCTGGATAGAAGGTCATGGAGGACACTCTAAGACAAACATACTTAGGTCTGAAGTAGAGGACAAACCTCATTTCCAGAGTCAGTTTCTCAGTAATCTTAGACAGCACATGGCAGCATACCAATACAATGTGTATTATATCGGTTTTTCAGTTGTACCTGTGTACAATTGTTCCTGCACAGAACGAGTGGATGAGAGCAGCGACATAATCACAATGCCATCACCACAAGTCCAGCCACTAGTGATATCCTCCTTAGGTCACATTTATACGTTTCTCAGCCTGCAATCCATCCCAAGAATGAGTTATTTTTAATTTTGTTTGTAAATCAGAGATATTCTGAGAATCATCATTAAGGTCAAAACACCACATGACTGGAAATTCTCTGCACTGCCGATGATGTACTATAATCAACAGCAGCTCAAACAAACCTCGGCACATATTGATTAATCCAGTTCACTTTATTTTTGTTGTATAAAAACCTTTATGCGCTCGCCACAACTGGAGCCTGGGTTTTCTGAAAGGAGGCTCCCGGCACAGGTTTTCACGAAGTGGTCAGTGAATTCCTCAATAAGGAGACTTGGTGAACACAGTCTGTTTACAGAGGTCACGGGTTAGATAGCTGTAGGTCTTAGAAATGGCATATGAGGTGACGTTGGCAAAGTTGTGCAGGGTGGCAGTGCAGTCCCTGGATGATGATGGGTAGCAGCCATCTATACCAGCTTCTTGGGCACAGGGGCAGAGATTATGCCCATGTCTCTGGTGACAGAGATGAAGGATGTAGGAAGTCCTACAGCCAGTAGTTACCCGCCCACTGGGGCGTGGCCTCTTATACTATTTATGCCAATGTAGAGCGTGCGCATCTGGTCTCTTTTCCGGCTGTGGGATTCGGGTTCTGTGCTCCATTTCAGCAGAGGATTCTGATTTGTGAGTCTACCCCTAAATAAATAACCGTCTTGCCGGGCGGTGGTGGCGCACGCCTTTAATCCCAGCACTTGGGAGGCAGAGGCAGGCGGATCTCTGTGAGTTCGAGACCAGCCTGGTCTACAGAGCTAGTTCCAGGACAGGCTCCAAAGCCACAGAGAAACCCTGTCTCGGAAAAAAAAAAAAAAAAACAAAAAACAAATAACCGTCTATTTCTCAATTCTGAGCTGGTGTGGGATTTCTTTTAAGTGTCCTTCATTAGATGAAACTCATCAACACAGACCCACGCTGTCTGTTACCTTACATGGAACAGCGTGGGGCTTTTGTTCCCCCAGTGGCCTCTCTGCACAGGGACAATTGAAAGCTTGACTAAAACGCTGGCTTGTTGGATGGCAGTGGCTACATCCTTGGAGCACTTAACACCAAGACTAATCTGACCATTGTAGTCCCCATTAGCCTTGAACCTGGTCCTCTGGCCGGCCTGAGTCTGCTTCTTGCACTGGCATGATCTTTATTAGGGCCATACCCAGAAAAAAATCAATTTTTTGAACTGACTTAATTTTGGGTTACTTAATGAGCAGGGAGAACAGGTAGATGTCCTCCAGGGACTTGATCTTCATGTCCTTAACCAGGCAGCCCAACTTGGTGACAGGGATCCAGTCCTTGTCATCTGCTTTATCTCCGAGAGTTCTGGGGCCTGCAGCCATGCCTAACACTGCTGCTGCCAAATCCTCCTCAGAAGTCTAATCTTACCCTGGGGCCTCCTGCCACACTGGCTTCATCTGCCATTTAGTGTTTTTCCAAAGAAAAAGAAACCTGACTAATTCTTAATAGCAGCAAAGGCTAAGGCAGTGTTGTTCACTACTTTAGTGGTGAAGCTTCTGAAATTTCATTTTGCAACCTGGTCGTAAGCCCTGGAATGGCTAGCAAAGACACAGTTACTGCAGTATTAGTCAAAGCAGGTACACAGGTGAGGTGGTTATACAAGATGCAGGGAGAGTGTGCTTGACACAAAAGCGGAGTTCCTTATAATAAGAAGGCTTATTATTATAAAGAAGTATTATACACTATATCCCTAGCAGATAGCCCATATATCTCACTAGTGTATGATCAGAAGGTATGTTAAAGCAAAAACTGGAGATGGCTTGTAAGAAATGGTACTGTCCATAGACTTCCATTAAATCCTGAGAGTGGGACAGTTAATACAAAGACAGTACAGATTAACAATGTCAGTGATGGCAAAGTGTGTAGGAGTCTAGTGGATTAGCATTAAGAGATGACAGCATAGCACGGCATTTACAAATGTCTGTACAGATAATTCCCATCTCTCTCAGCTTGTCTGTAGAGATTTGTTTTATTTTTAATTATGTGTATGTACACATATGAGTAAAAGCACTCACTCCTGCCTCTGCCTCCTGAATGCTGAGACTATGCCTAATTTATAAACTTGTTTTTATTTTATGTTTATATATGTGTGCCTGAGTTTTCACAAATGTGCCATATACATGCAGGAATTCACAGAGGTCAGAAGAGGGTGTCAAATTCCCCTGACATTACAGATGGTCATAAGCCACTTTGTGGGTGCTAGGAATCAAGCCCAGCTCCTTTGCAAGTGCAGTAAGTGCTCTTAATTGCTGAACCATCTCTCCAGTTTCTACAGTTACTTTAAAAATTTACATTCATGGGCCAGGCGGTGGTGGCACACGCCTTTAATCCCAGCACTCAGGAGGCAGAGGCAGTCGGATCTCTGTGAGTTCGAGGCCAGCCTGGTCTAGAAAGAGCTAGTGCCAGGACAGGAACCAAAAGCTACGGAGAAACCCTGTCTCGAAAAATAAAAAATAAATAAAAAAATTTACATTCATTTATTTCCATGAGGAAGAGAGTGGGTATGTACATGACATAGCATCATTGTGGAGGCTTGGACAATTTGTCAGAGTGTATTTTCTCCTACCACATGGGTTCCTGGGTTCAAACTCAGTCCTCATGCTTGGTGCCTTTACCCACTGAGGTATCGCAATGGCTGCCTTTTATACTTGATGTAGATAAAGTCCCTATCATCCATTGAGTTGCTCTAGGGAATCCTATGGTGAAATCACAGTTGTTTTTCTGGGGTGATCAGAATTGTTCTTGAGAGGAGATGTCTTCATGGGCTTGGAAAATACCTTGGTGGTCCCTTCTTGGAAGCCACTAGGCTGACAAGGGTGGCACAGCTGGTCGAGCAACAAAGAACCAGCACAGCTCCCAGAAAAAAAAAATGTTGAATTGGTCAGTATCAATCAAGCAGCCTTAAGCAGCATGCTGAGACATTAAGTATAACAGATATAAAATCCAGGTTCAGTGAATCCCAGCACTCAGAAGGCAGAGGTAAGCAGATCTCAGAGTTCGAGGCCAGCCTGGTCTACAGATCAAGTTCCAGGAAAGCCAGGGCTACAAAGAGAAACCCTGTCTAAGAAAAATAAATAAATAAATAAGTAAAATAAAAACCAGGGTTCACCAAACCCATGTAAGTGATGGGCGTAGGGGACGTTGATCATCTCCTGGGCAAGAGACTACTGCTGTTTCATCCTAAATTTGTGTCACAATTGTCATAGCACGTGGAGTGCTCTTAGAGGATTCTTTATATCCAGCCTTCATCAAGTATTGATTAATCCAAAGCCTTTGGCTCCTTATACTGTCGGCAGTATCAGAGGGTTCCCTTGTTTTACCTTAACTTCCTCAAATGGAAAAAGCACTAAATGAACTAGTTTGGCACATCTTTGCATGGGCAGATCTTCGGCTCCAACAGATTTACATCGCCTTAATCTCCCTTCAGTGGTCTGTCTGGATCACCCTACTTAGTAGTTGAGGTCCCAGATAGCTGGACTTGATTTTTCCCAAGATTAACCCAAACAGTCTAGGAGGGAATAGTGGACGCTACCGGTAGGTATAGCATGTAGCGTGGACTCTGACTGACACTCCATGGAGAAGTACAGATCAGTCTCACTGAATCAGGAGTTGCCCAGAAAGGCACCTGAGCACCAAGCCTTAACTTCTCAGGACAGTAGCAATATTGCTTCATCTTTAATCTCCAACTATGGCTTAGAGATTTTGAGTCATAATCCATATAAATGGTGTTTCATTTTGTTCTGTGGGCCTATTATTTAGGTCTATACTGTTTCCAGTAAGTGATCTTTCTATTTATGGAATGAGCCTAGCCCTATCTGTTTTAATTGCTGTTTTGGCATCTGTGGTGACTATTCTTGGTTGTTAATGTGACTATATTTGGAATTAACTAAAACCCAAATGGTTGGACGCACCTGTGAGGGATTGTTTTCTTAATTACATCTTTAAAATGGGAAGACCAGGGAGCATGGGGACGTTGGGAGAGGGGTGAAGGGGAGGGGGAGGCAGGGAGGGGAACAGAGAAAAGTGTAGAGTTCAATAAAAGTCAATAATAAAAAATAAAAAATAAATAAAATAAAATGGGAAGACGCACTTTTAATCCAGATCTTGAGGTGGGAAGATCCATCTTTAATCTAGGCCACATCTTCTGGTGGCAGCCTATATAAAGGACATGGAAGAAGGAAACACTGTTGCCTGTTTGCTCTTGATAACAAGTTCATTCCTTCACTGTCATTAGAGAATATGTCTTTGGGATTCCTGCATATACTGAAGATCAGGTGAGATCTTCAGCCTCATGGGCTGATCAGCTACTGGATTCCTGGGCCTTCCATTGGTAGACAGCCATTGTTGGACTAAATGGACCACAGCCTGTAAACCTAAATTCTAAAAATTCTCCCATATATATAATACATATATTATATTTAATATATGTGTATTATTATATATGTATTATATGTATTACATTATTACATATATAATATGTATCTATTATATGTGTGTATTATATATTATATAAACATGTATCTATAAATATATGTGTTTAGATAAATTCATTCTATAAGTTCTGTTACTCTAGAGAACCCTGACTAATACAGCATCAGATTATGTTTATTAGTTTATAAAAACCATTTATGTTGTTCTACCAAACCCTCAGCTTTCAGATAATAATGTGATAAATCCATTTTATACCATGCATCTTAGTACAGTCCTATATTAACTTACATTTGAAGTGACTCCCATATCACTCTGGGTTCATATAGGCATATCAACCTTAGCATTATAAAGAGTCCATAAAGTATTCATTTGGGTAGCATACTCTCCAAGACATCTGGATTTGTGATAAACCCATTTGTGCTTGTCAGAGGGAACTTTCACACTCCGTGGAATCTGAGCTAAAGAGTCTGGGCTGAATGCTTGTTCTATGGAGATAAGTAAGCACATTGTGAGTATCACCATGAAGTACAGTATCACTGATTAACTGCTACCAAATATCCACCTATGCAGGTTTTCTCCATATTTCTTTGCCACTTGTGGTCCATTCATGTTTTGTTATCAGGCCATCCAGATGGCCATTTCTTTTGCCACAGACCACTTGATGTACACACATGGCATTGTCTGAGTCAGTATGAATAGCTTTATAGACAGCATATACCTCTGCGTATTGGCTGCCCATACCAGAGACTGAGGAGACAGTTGATCGAAAGACTTTCCTCAACCTAACTGGAGATGCTATTGTAATATCCAAAGTGAGAGAGCAGTGAGCTTCTGCTGGAATAATGTTGAATTAAGAGCAGCGGGCTGCTTCTCCGGCACCCGGCCGCCCCCACGGCTAGCTTTATACCCGAAATAATTACACGGAAACTGTATTCTTTTAATCACTGCCTGGCCCCAATAGTTCCAGCTTCTTATTGGCTAGCTCTTACATATTGATCTAACCCATTTCTATTATTCTATGTAGTCCACGAGCCGGCTTACCATGAATGATCTTAACCTG
>NC_022012.1:14620280-14627592 GCF_000317375.1 Microtus ochrogaster
GGGAACCATGGCGACTCCCTGACTCAACTTCTTTCTCCCAGCATCCTGTTCTGTTTTCTCCGCCTACCTAAGGGCTGGCCTATGAAATGGGCCTAGGCAGTTTCTTTATTAATAAGAAATCATTCCCACATCAGAATAAGGTTACTGATTTCTTCATAGAGCTAAGACTCCACCAGACCCTGCATTTGCTCTGTCTTACTTGGTCTTCCACTTGACGACACTAAGCTCCTATGTGTGCCCTGTTTTATGAGCAGTGGGTAAGCTTGGTGTGTGTCCATGTTGCAATTGGAATGTGAAGTCTCATCAATGCTTCGTGATAGGCAGTGATTGGTTCAGTTTCAATCAAAACCCTAGCTTTCAAAAAAGCTAGTAACTGTTTCTCCAAAAGGGTGTACTATTCATGACAGAGAACAGATTTCTATTTCAAAAGCCTGAAGGCACCCTCTGTTTTTCTCATTTCTGCCACAAAATCCAGTTGGCATCCATCCCGTCAGCTGTTCCTCGTAATCGGGTGGGGCCTCTTCTGACCAGCCAGACCTCTAGTGGCACATATTGTCTGTTCTGCATGTTCAAATGCGTGCTCCTGCTGAGGTCCTGTGCAAACTGACATTTCTAGTTATTTCTAGTCAAAACTGTTCTAGATGAGGAATGGTGGTGCCGGAAACCAATTAGAACAATTAGAACAATGGACTTTGGGTTTGCTTTATATCCTATAAAATGGGAAATTACCATTTCTTCAGTCTGGATTTAGGTGATATTTACTGTCTGCCTTGATTCTGAAGTACTTTCTCCAAATGAAACAGTAGTTTCCAGAGCTTGAATTTTCACAGGGTTAATTTCCCATCCAAATTACTTCAACCCAGCAGTCACTAACACTGAAGTTTCTGGCACTGCTTCTTCCTCCATCCTCTGAAGCATGATGTTACTGATATAATTCATTATCGGAGTGGAGACAGAAGCCTTTACACTCTGCAAATGCTCCGCTGTGAGGTGATAGCATATGGTGTAGGAGTTCCTTCTGTTTGTGTGTCGCTTTCATTGGTTAATGAATAAAGAAACTGCCTTGGCCTAGTTGATAGGGCAGAACTTAGGTAGGCGGGGTTTTTGTGTTGCTTTCATTGGTTAATGAATAAAGAAACTGCCTTGGCCTAGTTGATAGGGCAGAACTTATGTAGGCAGAGAAAACAGAACTGAATGCTGGGAGGAAGAAGGGCAGAGTCAGAGAAGCCATGGATCCTCTTCCTGAGATGGACGCCGGTTAGAATCTCTGCCACTGTGGCGATACACAGATTAATGGAGATGGATTAAACTAATATGTAAGAGTTAGCCAATAAGAAGTTAGAGCTATTGGCCAAACAGTCTTTTAATTAATACAGTTTCTGTGTTGTTATTTCGGGTGTAAGCTAGCCAGGTGGCCGGGATGAACAAGGGGCCCTCTCCTTACAAGAAGCATATGGCAAGACTATGAATATACCCTTAGAGTAGGCGCATAAATGTACATTTTTTGCCCTTGCGAGGTATAGGCAAAATGCTTGCATTGATCAGGATGGGTACAGTCAGATCTGTGCCAGGGCCAGGTGCCTGAAAGGTACTATACTTCTCTAATGAGGTGAGAGCATCTGGACAAAAGCGGTGAGAGGAGGAGCTGCTCACTTAACTTCCAACAGTCCTTGGTTTTCTTCTGTGATCATCCTGTTTTTTTAACAGACCACGTGGATTTGCACCACTAAATAGTAGTAGATCCCAAAATTTATACTTCCAAATCCTCCATAGGCTGGGATTTTTTTGAATCACCTTAGTAGCTCACCTGTTGAGGCTTACAAGAAACAATCCTGCTCAAATTGATAGGTTCCATCACCATCATTTAAACTTAGCTTTTTAAATTTGTTTTCGTTTTGTTCATTTGTTTTTGTTTTTCGAGACAGGGTTTCTCTGTGTAGCCCTGGCTGTCCTGAAACTCATTCTGTAGACCAGGCTGGCCTCGAACTTATAGAAATTTGCCTGCCTCTGCTGATGTGGGGTTCCCCTCTGTATGCTGTGAATACCATTGGTTAATAAAGAAAATGCTGGGAGGAAAAGGGTAGAACAGAGATAGGCAGTGAAAACTAAACTGAATGCTGGGAGAAAGGAGGTGGAGTCAGGGAGAAGCCATGGCGCTGCCGGAGATAGATGCACTGAAACTTTGCTGGTAGGTCACAACCTCATGGTGATGTACAGATTAATGGGAATGGGTTAAACTAATATGTAAGAGTTAGCAAATAAGAAGCTAGAGCTAATGGGCCACGAAGTGATTTAAATAATATGGTTTCTGTGTGATAATTTCAGGAGTCTGGGCGGCCGGGAAATGAACAAGCAGCCTCCCTACAACACTTTGCCTCCCAAGTGCTGGGATTAAAGGTGGTGCCACCACCACCAAGCACGTTTTAATCCTTTTAACATGTCAGTTCTCATGATCTAATCTGGAATGGGAACTATCATTACTTCATGCCCCCATCTAGGAAGATGGCCACTTTTTAAATGGAATTGTAGCTTGTTTAGCATAAATTCCCTCCCATAATCTAGTAGTTGTAACTGATTTCCCTTTGAATAATTTTGGATTGCCATAAATTAAATGGTCTCATCTCCAGTACTCACCCAAGTTAGGCTAATGGTAGGTGACCCATTTTTCCAATAGATTTTAATGTGGGGCCTGAAGTCTTTACAGATAAAACCTAACTTTTGGATCTGGGCCTTTCAGTTTTGAGGACAAGTCAGCAAACAAAGCAAAAGAGCCATTGCAGCCATGGGGACTGTAGGGAAGCATCATCCAGGGGCTTCCAGAGGATAAGGATGCTTTCTGTAATGCAATCTTTTATCTTTAAACATCTGTCACAGCTCTTAGCTAATCACTCCATCTGTTTTATCATATGGCACTTCTGACTGAAGGGCAGTGAACATTTGTCTCTGGGAGATGTAAGCTCTCTTCCCATGGTGCACATGGGGCGGGCATCTTCCCACAGTCCATTCCCAACTCCTCTCTTTGTGTTACCTTTTGAATCACTAAGGCAATAAACTATCTGTATCATTTACCAGCAGATTTCTGATAATTTGCTTATAAGTAGGAGATGCAGTTTTTTTTAAAGAATTGGTTTTTTTTAATTTATTTATTATGTATACAATATTCTGTCTGTGTGCATGTCGGCAGGCCAGAAGAGGGCACCAGACCCCATTACAGATGGTTGTGAGCCACCATGTGGTTGCCGGGAATTGAACTCAGGACCTTTGGAAAAGCAGGCAATGCTCTTAACCACTGAGCCATCTCTCCAGCCCCAGGAGATGCAATTTTAATTATCTTATCGGGGCCAGTAAGATGGGTCAGAAGGCAAAGGCACTTGCTGCCAGGCCAGATGATCTGAATTTGATCTGTGGAAGAAAAGAACGAACTCCCAAGAGCTGCCCTCTCACTTCCACACATACTTTGTGTCATGAGCGCACCCAGCGCAATTAATTATTATTATTTTAGTTGTCCTGTTCCTGATTTGTATTCCTAAAGTAGGGTTGTTAGATCACCAGCCACTGCAGCACTGAATGGCTTCAGGATTCTTCCATGGTTTGTACATAATCCTTTAAGGAGGATGATGGGTGATTAGCTGTGGGTCACAAATCATCAGTCATGTATGTGTCCCTGAGTGTCCCTCATAGCCAGTTCCAACATGTTGGTACTGTCAACTGACCTGCCTGTGCATCCATGCTTTAAGCCCTTCTGCTCCACTCTTGGAACATATTGCACACTGCAGGTTCTGTGGTGACAGTTGCAAATTTAAGTCTCTTGCATCCAGTTTAACACCAGTGACTCCTAGGTCACACAATTGAACCAGCTATCTAATCAGGGCTTCCCAAGCCTCTGGGTTGCCCTTGAAAATGCCATTTATTCCTTGCCATGTAAAATATTACATCAGGTACCCAGATTTGATGTGGGACAATGGTTTGTATTCTGTCAATTATATCTTAAATAAACGCTGATTGGCCAGTAGCCAGGCAGGAAGTGTAGGCGGGACAAGACAGGAAGTAGAGGCCGGTCAGTGAGTACAGGAGAATTCTGGGAAGAGGAAAACTCTCTCTGCAGTCCTGCACAAAAGAAGCAAGATGTGACTGCCCCACCAAATAAGGTAACGAGCCACATGACTAACACAGACAAGAATAATAGGCTAATATAAGTTATAAGAATTAATAAGAAGTCTGAGTTATTATAACTAATGTAGACTTCTGTGTGATTCTTTGGGACTTAATGACTGTGGGAACTGGACAGGACAGAAACCCTGACAACACAGATCCTCCCGTTGTTCTAAGCATCTGTGCAGCAGAGTCTAGCTTTCAGTAAGATGGGATTCTCTCTCTCCTCTCATAAGTCTAATCCTCAACCCATACATACATTGCTGTCCCAGGCATAGGTGTCAGGATCTCAATTTGGCCAAACATTTGCCAGATGGCCTTTCCGGGCATTGGCCCCCCATTTCCTCTCCTGCACTTGTTCACTAAGGATGTATGTCTGCCATTGCAACATCAACAGCTCTGCAAATCTGCCGCCTCCTTTTCCCATTGAACATTTCTCTGTCTTCCCCACCTCCAACTTCAATCGCTTTCCACTAGGCCATTAGCAAACACCAGCCTCACCTGGCCCTAGGTGTTGTTCTTAATTCCTGGCTGGCTTTCTTGTCTGCGGGTTAGAGGGTAAAGATGTTACGCGAGGAAGAAGACACAGACACGCAGCGGTCCCACGTGGGTGCACTTTTAATGGGGGAGGGGTAACAACAAACAGGTAAAGGTGTGCAGACACAACAGGAAAGGCGGGGAGGGAGAGAGAGAGAGAGCTCATGGCTTTAACTTTTTAACGGGGAATGCAAAGGCTTCTGGGAATATGTCCATATCCAGGAGAACGCTGGGAACTGTAGTTCCGCAAAGGAACAACACTAGGAGTCATATTTCTCACAGCAACCATTTTCAAGGCCTAAGCCACGTGGTGTAGCTTCAAAGCTTTCAACTTGCTGGCCCACTCTTCACAAAGACCAGCCTGATTCGTTCACTACAAAGCCAGTTCACTAAAGAGAAGTTCTTCAGAGCCAGGGATTTGCTCAGCAACCTTAGGACGTTTCCTCCTTCAGAACAGAAATGCACTGTATGGAAGGATCCGTGCTAGCCGTGTATATGATTTTAAAAGAATAAAACAAGCAGCAGAAACACACTACAACATGAGGCTAGACACTTACACCACCCAGAAGAAACTGTCTGGGGGAGCCCTAGACACCGAAACAGCAAGCTGGGGTGTCTGACCACTGAGACTCCCAGGCAGAACGTGTTTTCCTGGGGGATACTTCCCATTGGCAGTTCACACCCCAGGCATCTTTTTATCATGGAATTAAACAGTAGCTGAGTCTTTGGCTTTGGGAAGCCGCCTGGGAATGCTTACCTCCCAGAGTGTTCAAGGACACAGCACTTTCACTCCTTCTGACAGTCTTCATAGCTCTTCTGCAGTTCCTTCTTTCTCCTCACAGGGCCAGAGGGAGCTAGCCCGTTCCCAGGCAAGAGGTCTTGGGGGACACTTGAAGATAGCATGCTTGGGTCTGAAGAGCTAGGTTCTCGGTGATCTCAAATTGCAGGACAATTTATTAATGTGACATTTATTACACACACACGTAACATATACACATACACCCAAAAGATAAAGGGGCTAGGGAGATGATTCAATGGATAAAAACCATGTCAAGAAAATATGAAGATTGGAGTTTGCATCCTCAGTATCCACATGAAAGCATGGGCAGACATGGTAGAAACCTGTAATTCCTGCACTAGAGGCAGAGACAAGGTGAACTGGCTAGCTAGGTTAGCTAGACTCCTCAGATTCAGGTTCAGTGAGACACTCGGCCTCAATGAATAAAGTGGAGTATGACCATGGAAGACTCATAACATCAACTTCTAGCCCCCCCCCACACACACACCTCTACATGAATACATAATTCTACATATACATGCCTACACACCACATACACACACCTACCCATACACACACTATACACACACACATTCCTAGACACAGGTAAATGTATGCATAGGTGCATGTACATTACACAGGAACAAGAAATAAAGATTAAAACAGAGAAAAGAAAAAACTGTAATTCATGACTAATAGAACCATCTGTAACTCTGACAGGAATAAGGAATATCCTGGCAGGGCCAGCCATGTGGTTTGGTCCATATGGTAACACATTATTTCAATTCATAGTTTGGGTATCTGCAAGACAAGAGATTCCCAAAGTTTTGGTTCTCCAATGTGCTTTAGGCAATGGTCTAATAGGTCCTAACAACAGAAAAACAAAGCTTGGCCTATTGGTTAGCTTGGGAACCCAGGCCTTAAGACACTTACCTGAAACCTGGCCTGGTATGTTGTTTCTGGGACCTTTATTGATGACAACCTAGCTAATTCCATTTGCACAATCTACAAACTTGTGTACTAGTCCCTAACTTGGCCCCAAGGGGATTTCTAGGGAGAAAAGAGTGTGGGTTAGGTGTGACCTCCTCCAACAAAATAGTCATGGCAAGGAATTGAGAGATGTTTCTTGGAGGCCAGATTTGGCTCCATTTATTTTTTTGCTTTTTAGATTTATTTCATTATTTATTTTAAAAAATGTGTTTATTATTATTTGTTATACTATTATCATATGTTGTATGTATCTGTTCCTGGAAGTGCAGGTGCCCATAACGACCCTGCAGTTACAGGCCATAGCTAGCTGTATGATATACCACGCTTGGATCTCTGCAAGATCAGTACATGCTTTTAACCACTGAGATCTCTCTCCAGTCTCTATTTTTTTTTCTTTTTCAAAAAAATGTATGCCTTATATATATTCTTTTATGTGCACTGGTATTTTGCCTGCATATATGTCCTTGTTAGCATGTCAGATCCCCTGGAACAGGAGTTACAGATAGGTGAGATCTGCAATGTAGAAACTGGGAATTGAACCTGGGCCCTCTGGAAGTGAAGCCACTGCTTCCTTCCTTCCTTCCTTCCTTTATTTTTTTTTCTTATTTTTGAGACAGTGTTTCACTATGTGACCCTGGTTTGTCTGGAACTTGATATGTAGACCAGCCTGGCATCAAACTCACAGAGATGTATCTGCTTCTAAGTCCCAAGTAGTAGGATTCAAGTATGTTACCATACCTAGCTTGGTTTTGTTGTTGTTATTTGTTTGTAGGAGAGAGAGAGAGAGAGAGAGAGAGAGAGAGAGAGAGAGAGAGAGAGAGAGAGAGTGTGTGTGTGTGTGTGTGTGTGTGTGTG
>NC_022012.1:14627692-14628279 GCF_000317375.1 Microtus ochrogaster
AGAGAGAGAGAGTGTGTGTGTGTGTGTGTGTGTGTGTGTGTGTGTGTCCATATGTGTTTAGGAGCCCATGAAGGTCAGAAGAGGGTACTGGATTTCCTGGAGCTATGATGTGGGAGGTGATGTATACCATGAATATGTTTTATTGCCATTGGTTAATTAAAAAGCTGCTTTCAGCCAATGGATTAACAGAGTAGAGCCAGACTGAAAGAGATAAATATATAGAGAGAATAGGCAGAGTCAGAGAGAAGCCATGCTGCTGGGGACAGTTTCCTCTGCTGGAGCTTGCCGAAACTTTGCCAGTAAGCCACGATCTCATAGTGATGCACAGATTAATGGAGATAGGTTAGTTTAGAATATAAAAGCAAGCTAGAAATATGCTTAAGTGATTGGCCAAGCAGTGATTTAAATAATATCGTTTCTGTGGGATTATTTAGGGAGTCTAGGTAGCCAGAAAACAAATGAGCAGTCTTCTGCTAACAGAGCTAGAATTACTGGCGGCTGTGAGCTGCCTGATGCGGGCTCTAGACACAGAACTCAAGTCCTCTACAAGAGGAGGATGGGCTTTTAACTGCTGAGTCATCCCTCCT
>NC_022012.1:14630787-14638940 GCF_000317375.1 Microtus ochrogaster
GGCGGGGAAGAGACAGAAATCTTTAATAAATAAATTAATTAAAAAAAAAAGATTTGTAGAAGCCAAAAAAAAAAAAAAGAAATGATTTTAACTTGTAGCTAAATTTTAAGGTGCTTCCCTATTATCAAAAATAAATCATTATGGTCTGTTTTCAGTAGAAGGTGTGTTTAGAGCTCATGAGAGAACCACAGAGACTCAGGAGGTTGGCAGCTGGAATCCTCTTACCTCCGTCCATCCTAAGGTTGAAAAATTACATTCTGCTACCTGACAGAGCCTGTGTATCAGAAAGAGACTCTTGAGCCCTGGGATATTCATTAGATAAGTCTTTTCATCCTGAACCAATAGAGTGAGTATTTGGGGGAGTGAACTATACTAGACACCAGGAAGATTGTACTTCACCAAAGAACTCAGCCAATGAGGAATTCAGGGGGCAGGGAGAGAAATAAGATTAGTAATATAATTTTTTTTAAAAACTACAGTTTTATATAAAACTGGCATGGTAGTCACTTTTGCCTTTTCTCTTGCCGGCCACCCAACTTTATAAGGTTGTAAAATAAACTTGCCCCTTTGGTATTCTGAGTCTCCAGGACTCTTCTCACACCTCCATGTCCTCTGTGAGTGTTTTAGATGAGATTCCTTGGCGAAGGATGTTGTTGGTGCAGTGTTGCATCTGTGTGCCTGTAGAGACATGGATGTTAGCAATATCTTATCTGGGGGTCAGGGTGTGGTCCAGGTGCTAGAGTACTTGTATAGCATGCACAAGGCCCTGGATTCCATCCTGGAACCAAACATGTTTGAGTTCATCTGTATCCTAGTACTCAGGAGGTAGAGAGAGGCAAAGCAGGATTTCAAGGTCATTCTGGTCTACAGGAGACCAAAAATAAAGGAGGAAGAGGGTGATGGGCCATGGGATGCTCAGGTGTGTCTATAGTTTTAACTCCAGTATTAGGTATGCTTATGTTTTGTTTTTGCTTCTGTTTCTGTTTTGTCAACTGGTGTATTTCCCACTTGTAACCATTAGCTAGAATTTATGTTGCAGAAGTATAAAAGTCAGTAAGTGACTTTTTGCTACACTTTTGTTGTATATATGCACGCACATATGTGTGTGCTTGCGCATTCATAGGCATATGAAGGCTAGGAGTTGATACGGAGTTTTCCTCTAATGCTCCCCCTGCGGTGTGGTAGTTTTGTTTGGTTGTTTCCAGACAGGATCTCTTACTGAACCTGAAGCTTACCACCTGGCTAACCTGGCTGGGCAGTGAGTCTCCAGGATCCACTTGTCTCTGCCACATGCCTGGCTTTTAGACAGCAGTTAGAGATTTGAACTCTGGTCCTTACGCTTGCACAGAAAGTGCTTACCCATATAGGCATCTCTCTAGACCCCTGAATACAAAAGTTATTTAACTATGTGACCATCTGGGGGTCTGTTCTAAAATCATCAAGCTACAGATAGCACAGTTTGCTAGATCTGACACTTACTCAATGCTCAAAGATTAATGGAAGTGGGCTGGACAGATATCAGTGGTTAAGAGTGTTTGCTGCTCTTGCTGAGGACTTGGGTTCAATTCCCAGAACCCACATGGCAGCTGACAACCATCTGTAAATCCAGTTTCAGAGGTTCTAATGCCCTCTTCTGACCTCCTATGCACCAGGCACCCACATAGTACACAGACATACATACAGGCAAAACACACATACATAAAAAAATAAATCTTAAATTTTTTAAAATGTTGTTTGTTTGGTTTTCTTTTCTTTTTTTTTTTTTTTTTTTTTTTTTTTTTTTTTTTTTTTGACTTTTGGTGACCTGAAGCCACAATTCTTAGTTTCTGTCTCTGGTTCTGGTTCATACCTGAGATAGATGTGTGTGTTCCAGTTGGCAATGTGCAACAGGTCTGACTATGGACCATTAGAATAGATACAGAGATTACAGCCTAAAACCTGGAGGCAGTAGATTCAAATAATTAGTCCCGTTCTTCATACACACACACACACACACACACACACACACACACACAGGGTGTTACTATGTTTTGTAAGTGGAGACTGCTCATTCATTTCCCGGTCACCCAGACCCAAATAATCACACAGAAACTATATTGATTACAACACTGTTGGCCTATTAGCTTAGGCTTCTTATTAACTGGTTCTTACATCTTAAATGAACCCATTTCTATTATTCTGAGTATTGTCACAAGGCTATGGCTTACCTGGTAAAGTTCTGGTGTAAAGTTTCAGCATCTGTCTCCTTTGGTACCTACATGGCATCTCTCTGACTCTGCATACACTGTCTCTCTATCTGGGCAATCCGTTCCTATCAGAGATTCTTCAGGGGGTCTTCCTTGATTTTTGTTAACCCAGAATGAATCCACAGCCTCTCATTTCCTGTGAAAACAAAAGCAAAACCTCGTCTCCAAAGCAGTATATTTTTTTTTATTTAAATTTTGAAGTCAAGGCATTTTCAAAATATATATGTTGGATTACTCCAGCAGCATTTATAATCAAATATCTTTTAGCAACTGTTGCTCCTTCCTCAGCCATCAAACAATTCAAAGAGAACACTGTATGTTATTGTGTGATTTTCTGTGTATTTTCCATCTTTACGTGGCTTTATTTTAAACTCTATTTCTTTTATTTTTATTTTTGGGGTTTTTGTTTGTTTGTTTGTTTTTTTAGTTTTTTGAGACAGGGTTTCTCTGTAGCTTTGGAGCCTGTCCTGGCACTAGCTCTTGTAGATCAGGCTGGCCTTGAACTCACAGAGATCTGCCTGCCTCTGCCTCCCGAATGCTGGAATTAAAGGAATGCGCCACCACCGCCCGGCTATTTTGGGGTTTTTTTGAGACAGGGTTTCTCTATGTATCTTTGACTGTCCTGGAACTCACTCTGTAGACTAGGCTGTCCTTGAACTCACAGAGTTCTGCTTGCTTCTGCCTCCCAAGTGCTGAGATTAAAGGTGTAAGCTGCCACATCCAACTGCTCCCCCCTTTTATTTTTAAGAATTTTATTCCTTTTTTTTCTTTTACAAGCCTACACATATTTTTAAACACACTGTAAAATGTTTAGAGGTTTTTTTTTTCCCCAGCTGAATCTATCTTTACTTCTGACCACATGAGTCTTTAATTTGCTAAGCAATGTGGCTAGGATTAAAGCCGTGGCTTTGACAGCTGGATCCACCCCATTCCTTAGCTTTCTGAGAGTCTAGCTTCATGGCAGAGGTACTGGTGGGAGCCATGTTATTTTCACAACTCTATGAAGTTTCAAGGTCCCTGCCACCACAAAGAAGCATGCTGTTGTGCAATTTATAAACACCACTTAAGTGTTTGTTGCCCATCTTCTGAGTGCTGAGATTTCAAGTGTGTACTGTCATTCCTTCCTGCCTGCCTTTTATTTATTTTTATTTTTGTGTGTTTAAAATTGCCTTTTGTCTTTTTTATCTTTGTTCTGGTTTTAGTGTGTGTGTGTATGTACGTGTGTGTGTGTGTGTGTGTGTGTGTGTGTGTGTGTGTGTGTGACAGGTTCTCACTATATCACCCTGAAATTTACTATGTAGAGTAGGCTGGCTTTGAACTCAGTGAAATCTGACTGCCTCTGTCTCCTGAGTACTAAGATTAATGTTGTGGGCCACCGATTTTTTATTATTTTATGTGTATGGGTGTTTTGCCTGCATATATGTATGTGTACCACCTGCTTGTCTGGTACCCAAGGAGGCCAGAAAAAGCCATTGTATCCCCTGGACTTGGAATTACAGACAGTTGTAAGAAACATGTGGATGTTGGGAATCAAACTGATCCTCTTGAAGAGCAGCCAGTGCTCCTAACTGCTGGACTATCTTACATCCCTTTTGTTGTTGTTGTTTTCTTTTATTTCATTGTGAGGGTGGGGATGGGGCAACAAAGTCTTGTTCTGTAGCCCAGGCTGGCCCGGATGTCATGGCAATCCTCTTGCCTTGGCAACCTGAATATTAAGATTACAGGTAAGAACATTCTGCTCACCTTTCTTTTTCCTTTGTATTTATTTTTGTTCCTTTTTCAAAATCTTTGTAAACATGCATATGTGGTGTGTATGGTATGTGGTGGTGGTGGTGTGTGTGTGTGTGTGTGTGTGTGTGTGCGCACGCGTATTATGTGTTCCTATGGCACAGGCAAAGCTGCACTCATATAGTAAGTATACAACCTCAGGCATTGGTCCTCACCTTCCACTTTGAGACAGGATCTTATTTTTTCCAATTCAAATTGCCAGACCGCAAGCTTCTGGAGTCTCCTGTCTCCACCTCCCATTTTGTGGTGACCCTGGGAGGACAGATCCTCCTCTGAATGCTGTTTTGCATGGGTTCTGGGGCCTCAGCTCAGGTCCTTACCCCTGTGCTGCAGGCCCTTGACCCACCAAATGATCTTCCCAGCAGTTTTCATGCTTTTAATTAATTTTTTCCCAGGGCAATGCTTCAGAATCTGATCATTGCCTTTCTACTGTCTGCTTTATAGATTCCCCCAAGTAGCTGACCTATGCATTCTGTGAACACTTTTCTTCAAACAGATAGGAAAAATTATACTTTGTTTTTCCCAAGCAGAAATCATTCTAAAAAAACAAAACAAAAAACAAAAAAACAAAAACAAAAACAAAAAAAAAAACGCTTAACTCATATTCTGGAAGGACAATTCTAATTTTTAGAATTTTTAAAATTATCTCTATGTGTTTAAGGGAATATGATTTGAGTTCAGTGTCCTTGCAGGCGAGAGGCTTAGAGCCCCTGGAGCTGTAGTGACAGGGCATTCTGCGATGCTTCTATGGGTGCTGGAGACGAATTCAAGTCCTCTGGAAGAGCATACATACTCTTAACCGCTGAGCCATCTCTCCAGCCCCAGAACCATTTTCCCCTAGTTTACAAAAAAGAAGAAGAAAGTTCATTTGCTGACCAGTGGACTGCCCGGCCACAGCCCTCGAGCTAAGCCACCAAGGAAGCTTGGTGCCCTCCAGGCACTGATCACATCTATTATGAACCACAGTTATCAGGTCACAGTTATCCTCAGTACCATTGCCAACTCTAGTCCTTGATCTGGGGCTGCAGCACATCAGACACTCAGAGGGGATATCTGGGTGATGGTGAAATGATGGTTTCCTGCCTGTTGGTGCAGGATTCTGCTTGGAGAAAGGACCGCCCAAGTCCTGAAAGAGCATTGCTGAGCTGGTCTGCAAAGACCTTGGACCCTTTTACAGCCAACTCAGAGGCACTAGGAGACGAAAAGCAGACTTCTGTGGGAGAGGAGCAATTGACACTAGCTGGCATGATCTTCTCCCTTAGTCATCGCTTGCAATAACGTTAGCCTACTGTGGTGCCCTTCCCTCTCTGCCTACTGCAGGCAGGCCTGATCTCGCTAGGGCCAGTGGCCCCACAGGGCTTTTGTTGTTTGAGTGTTATTGCTCAACCTGTTTTTGATGGAGCTACTACTGTAGTATGTGGACTAACCAATTTATAAACTGTAAATGGGCACCAGAAGAACATGGAGAAATGTTGTTACTTTATTTGTTTGTTTGTTTACATATGTGTATGCATGTGTGTGTGTGTGTGTGAATGTGTGCCACAGCTTGTGTGTGGAGACAGAGGGAAACTTCCTTCTTCCCACTATATGGGTCCTGGGCTCACGCACAGGCTAACCGGCTTGAGGGCAAGCAGCTTTCCTGCGGAGCTGTCTCAACAGACCTTAGCCTACTTTTAACAATGAACACAACAGACAATATAATCTGGGCATGGTGACACACACCTACAGTCACTGATACTCAGATGGCAAATGATCCATTTGAAGCCAGCCTGGACAACACAGTGAGACCCCCATCTCAAAATAATCATAGTAAATATGCATTTTTACAACTGGTTTCTTATGTGATGTGTTTATACGAGTCATCCATGATATTGCATGCACCTGTGTAGTAGGTATGGCTTTGTCTAAGTCCATCCCACTGAACACAGATGGGATGTATAGCTCCCTTGTAATCACGTGAATACAGAGGAATTCACTGACCCAGTCTCTGGAAACCAGGTCACACAGCTTGCCCCTAGAAGCATCTGTCAGTCTCTCAGTTTCTGAATCCCAGTTCTGTTGAACTCTCTTGGGTCTGGACCAGAGTCTGGGCAGGCTGACAGTGTCCTCCACTGTTGGGTGAGGCTTCTCATTCTTCCTGGCTACTGAGACTCAAAATAACCAAACAGAAACTATATTAATTAAATCACTGCTTGGCCTATTAGCTCTAGCTTCTTATTGACTAGCTCTTACATCCTAAACTAACCCATCTCCATTAATCTATACATTACCATAAGATCGTGGCCTACCAGCAAAGTTTCAGCAGGCTCCAGCAGAGGTGTCTGTCTCCGGAGGTGGCTACATGGCTTCTCACTGACTCTGCCTACTCTCTCTATGTATCTTTTCTAGCCTGGCTATATTCTGTTAAGCCATTGGCCGAAAGCAGCTCCTTTATTAACCAATAAAAGCAACACATATGGATGTAGCTGGGTCATCTATCTATATGTTGCTTTCATTGGTTAATTAATAAAGAAACTGCTTGGCCTTTGCTAGGACAGCAGCTTAGATAGGCAGAGTAGACAGAACTGAATTCTGGGAGGAAGAAGGCAGTGAGGCAGACGCTATAGCTCTTCTCGCCAAGATGGACTCAGGTTAAGATCCTTCCCAGTAAGACACCACCTCATGGTGCTACACAGATTATTAGAAATGCGTTAATCAGCTGGGCGGTGGTGGCACACGCCTTTAATCCCAGCACTTGGGAGGCAGAGGCAAGCGGATCTCTGTGAGTTTGAGACCAGCCTGGTCTACAAGAGCTAGTTCCAGGACAGGCTCCAAAACCACAGAGAAACCCTGTCTCGAAAAAAAAAAAAAAAAAAAAAAAAAAAAAAAAAAAAAAAAAAAAAAAAAAAAAAAAAAAAAAAAAAAAAGAAAAGAAAAGAAAGAAAGAAAAGAAAAGAAAAAAATGGGTTAATCAAGATATGAGAATTGAGAATTAGTCAGAAAGAGGCTAGAGCTAATGGGCCAAGCAGTGTTTAAAAGAATACAGTTTGTGTGCTGTTATTTTGGGTGTAATGCTAGCCATGCGAGAGCCAGGTCATAGCCTGTGGCCCTCCTCACTGCAGAGTGGCGCCCAACGTGGTAACTAAATCCACTTAAAAACCTGAGAAGGCTTAAAAATAAGGAAAAGAGCTTAACACAGCTTTTTGCTGTTCGTGGGTGGCATGCTGCAGAGAAATTTCCCTAACTCAGCAGCCACAGCAGGAAAAAAGCTGCACAGTTTAAAAACACAGCTTCCTGGGCTGTGCTGCCAGTGCAAACTCTGGCTTTAAAACATTTCAAAGGCTTTTATGGGACTGGATGTTTGTGTTCCAGTTCAGGATTGGGAAGAAAATACTCTGAGACCATGCCTGCGCTCTCTGCCTGGGCAGACTGCAGAATCAGGCTTAGGTAGGCAGGAGAGCATGGCAGATTTCTGCCGCCATACAGAGAGATGTTTCAGACTGCCCAGTGCTCTGCATGTCAGATTTGGCTGTAACTTGGATGAAAAGAGTTTCTGTGCGGCACGCTCAGTCTCAGAGTCAAAGTGCTGAGTGTGGCTCCTATCTGGAGACCCCAGAGCTAGTAGAAAATGGTACGTCCTCCATTTTGAAATTGGAGAAAGGTGGAGTCAATATCCAGAGCAGCCTGCCACTCTGCAGAGTCACAAGAGGCTCCACCATGTTGGACTGGGCGGGGCAAACCCGCAGTACCTGTTTTTGACCTAGGAATGTCACAGCTTAGATTCTTATGCACTTAGTGATTTAAAGGCGCAAGTCAAAAGTGCTCCTGGATAGTAAAAAATTACAGATTCACAATAGGACAGATTCAGACATAAAAGACTGCTAAATGGGTCACAATGTTGGATGAGTGTACGTAGGCTTGAGAGAGAGAAGAAAAAATATAGAGAATAAAGTTAATGGTTTAAAAAAGGGTAAAGTCTTTAAAGAGACAGAATGCAGATAGTTATAGACTAAAAGAAATAAAGAAAAATAAGCCACATAAAAATAGAAAATTCAGAGCCTAGGCAGTTTGGATGCTCAACTTACTAAACCTGGATGGAGGTGGGAGGTCCTTGGACTTCCCACAGGTCAGGGAACCCTG
>NC_022012.1:14639295-14640135 GCF_000317375.1 Microtus ochrogaster
ACTGTGAAGGAGCTAAATATAGAGAGACATTTCATTGTGTGGTCTGCCAAACTACATGTATGTTCTAAAGGTATCATGACTTCCAAATTTGGGTCAAAGTATATGATGCTTTGGAGAGGGTCTTCTTTTGTTTTCACAGAGGATGAGACCCTGTGGACTGCTTCTATCCCAATATGGTATGATGGACGACGCCCTCCTGAAAGGTTGCTGTGAACATCCTCAAAAAATTACTTCACTCAACTGTCGACTGAGATGAACCTGGCACACAGGTTACACCATGAAAGATCTGATTAACAGTGCCCCCATTCAGCATGAAGCAGTTTGGAGAGAAAAAACTGCGCCCACGTTCCCAAAATATTGTTTATAAATGTTCTTTTACATTTAAAGGGGGATACAATATAGATGTGAATAATTTGCATTGGTATGGATTTAAGGTCAATTTTGTTATATGTATATGTATTTCTGCTCTTGATTAAGGTTTTGTGATTGTGTAGTTCATTTAAAATGTAATGTATAATTAGGAAATATAGGTTGTTAATGAATAATCATTGATAATAGTCAAGCTTGTAGTCATGTTAGTTAGATTTTCTAGATGTGCATAGATATATTTCAGATAGGCATTCTTCATCTCTTTCAAAGACTATAGAATATGGCATTTAATGTTTTAATAAGTTAGGGCTTTTCATGATAATGAGACACGTCTGCTCCTGGCAGCACCAATCTACTTCAAGAGGAAGATGGGCATTGAAAAGGCTCCTTAGGGCTGGAGAGATGGCTCAGAGGTTAAGAGCACTAGCTGCTCTTCCAGAGGTCCTGAGTTCAATTCCCAGCAACCACATG
>NC_022012.1:14642020-14644291 GCF_000317375.1 Microtus ochrogaster
GCCTGGTCTACAGAGCTAGTTCCAGGACAGGCTCCAAAGCCACAGAGAAACCCTGTCTCGAAAAACCAAATAAATAAATAAATAAATAAATAAAATGGGTTAATCAAGATATGAGAATTAGCCAGTAAGAGGCTAGAGCTAATGGGCCAAGCAGTGTTTAAAAGTATACAGTTTGTGTGTTGCTATTTCGTGTGTAAAGCTAGCCGTGTGGGAGCCAGGCCGCAGCCCACTGCCCTCCTTACTACAACATATTTAGAAGGACTTCCCATACCACTCCATGAAGACCCAGAAGATGATATCCAGACAATGGAGAGTTGTCTGAGCAGTCAAGAGCACTTGTAGGTCTTTCAGAAAGCCAAAGTTTCATTTCCAGTGTCCTCATGGTGGGAAGCTCCTAGCTATATGTAATTCCAGTCCCAAAGGATCTGATGTCCTTTTCTGACCTCCACAGGCATGGAGAACACACATGGTACACATATATACACATGAAATAATAAAATTTAAAAAAATAACTGGGGTAGCAGACACCTTTAATACCAGCATTGGGGAGACAGAGATAAGCATATTTTTGTGAGTTTGAGACCAGCTATCTACAGAGTGAGGTCCAGGACAGCCAGAGCTACATAGTGAGACCCTGTCTCAAGAAAAAACAAAACCACAAACCCAACAAAACGAATTATCACTCTAAAAGTGAGTCCCTCTGGGCTTTCGTCCAAGACATCTGACTCTAGCCAGGAAGTCCTCTCAACCCCTTTCCCTTACAGTGAAGCTCCCTTTTCATCCAGAGTATAGATGTTTCCAACAAACAAGCACCCAGCTTTGGAGGGCCTTGTCTAGGGGTCATCCTGGCAAAGCAAGTACCTTGACTTTACACTGATGTTAACAGCTCCTTCAGCAGTCCATCCTGTCAAAGGAGTCTGCTGCCTTGTGGAGGCAAAGGCTGGAGACCACTCCTTTCCAGGAATTTTAAAGTATATTTTATTTTTAAATTATTCAGTGTCTATATGTGAGTGTGTGCGTGTGAATGCAGAGCCAGTGGAGGCCATAGGATCCCTCTAGACCCGGAGCTCCAGTTTTGAGCTGATCTACATGGGTGTTCGGATGCTGAACTCAAGTCCCCTGTAAGAGTTTTTAACCCTGAGCTATTTCTCCAGTCCATTTGATTTTTTTTTTATTAAATGTATTTATTTATGAAGGGGGATACCTGTGGATGTCAGAGGGAAACTTTTAGGAGTTGGTTCTGTCCCTTCACCATGCAGAGGGATACAGCTCAGGCTGCCCAGTTTTTTGTTTTTTGTTTGTTTGGTTTTTCAAGACAGGGTTTCGCTATAGTTTTTGTAACCTGTGCTGGAACTATGTCTAGTTATGTAGACCATGCTGGCCTCTTAACTGACAGAGATCCTCCTGCCTCTGCCTCCTGAGTGGGATTAAAGGCATGCACCACCACTGCCCAGCAGGCTATTAGGTTTGACAGCAAGTACTGAGCAATCTTGCCAGTGCAGGATATTTTACGGGCTTTAGTCTTTTTTCCTGAAAACCTTGGGCTACTCCATCCTCTTTTCCTCCACTCTGCCTAAAGTCCAGTCCCTGAAGGTTTGGGGTGGTGGGACTAATGCGGTCCATGCTCCAGCTACTTTGGAAGATCAAAGCTTGGAAGTGGGCTATAAACCCAGTCCTGGCCCACCCTAAACTGGTTCTCAGGAGTTGAGATTGGCTGCTGGAAGTATGAAGTTATGCTCAGCTCTTACCTCCTGCTTCTATTCCTCTACCCTACCTTGCCTTGTGACTGGACTCCCTCTTACTAGTTCTCTTTGCTGTTTGGTAATAGAGTCTAAGGCCACTTCATTATACATACAAGGCAAGTATCACTCTGCTACATCCTAGCTGTCCTCTGTCTCTGTCTCCCTCTCTCTGTCTTTCTCTCTGCCTCTCTCTCTCTCTGAATAGGGTCTCATAAAGTCCACTTTGGTCTCAACTGCTATGTAGTAGAGAATGGCCTTGAATTCTTGTCCTGCTGTAGTAATAGGAGCGGTGGGGCTGCATCCCCGGCACCCAGCTTACGCCTCGAAATAATTACACAGACACTGTATTCTTTTAAGCACTGCTTGGCCCATTAGCTCTAGCCCTTACTGGCTAATTCTGATATCCCGATCAACCCATTTCTAATAAACTGTAGCACCGGTCTTACCGGGAAGATTCTAGCCTATGTCCATCCTGGGTAGGAGCTTCATCACGCATGTCTGCCCAGGAGAGCGGAGCATGGCCTCTCTG
>NC_022012.1:14644391-14646314 GCF_000317375.1 Microtus ochrogaster
TCCTCTTCCTCCCAGCATTCTGTTCTGTTTACTCCTCCCACCTATGTTTTAACCTATGAGGGCCAGCCAAGCAGTTTCTTTATTACTTAACCAATGAAATCAACAGATTGATATATGACACTCCCACATCATCCTGCCACCTCTTTCTCCAGGGTGCTAGCATCACCAGTATGCACCTCCATACTCAGATCCCATTCCTCGTGATGATAATGAATTAAATTCCTTAAGATGTACACTGTAGGAACCAGCCATGATAAGATAAATATGAACAGATCACCCAAAGGAAGCTCTTTACTTCCAACCATTATCACCTGCCAGTGTAGGATTCAGTCGTCAACAGATTTAATAGAGGCCTAAGGGAAAACCGTAGTTTACCCTGAAGCAATACTTGGTTGCAGGAATGTTACCAGCTGGGGGACTTCAGCTCCAGGTTCTTTTCGAGTAATATCTATGAGGACTCTGTGCCCTTCTCCCCAGAGAGTGATGGGTAACCAGACCAAGCAAGAGAATTGTTTTTATGATGATTCTTTACTAGCAACTTCAATATCCAATGCATCAATGGGAGTTACAATCTCAATAGGCAGGGGGGACTGATAATGGGCAACACACAGACACTTCAACATCACAATTATTAATCCTACTAAACCTAATACATAAAACCAATTCATAACCTTAATCTAACATCACTTATTCATAAAACACTTCTTAACCTTAATACAACTTATCCATTACTTATCTATAAAATGCTTCTTAACCTTAACTTATCCATTAACATTTCCTAATCTTATCAATTATCCATAAAATATCTCTTAACATTTCACACGCTAAACATATGTATTAATACATCTATGCTCTTCTCTTAACATCTCATACACACATGGAATAGCATCATACGACCTGGTATTCCCTGGCTTAAAAAGGGCTTTTTGAATTTCTTCAGGCTGGGCTCTTGTCCGCACTGGGGGCTGGGTAGCATAGATCGACTCTTGACCCTGTAGTCTGCACTCAGGAGATAAGGTTCCGATGTTCCAGGCTGGTATCTGGTAGGGCCTTGGACTCGGCTTTTCGGGTGACCGAGTCTTGGGAGAGAAGGCTTTAGTTCTCTACTCTCGAAGATGAAGCTTTGCTCTCAGGATGGCAAAGCATTCTGAAAGGCAGAGTATCTAGTCTGTTCTCGGGAGACAGACCTTCAATGTCCACTCTCAGGGAATGAGGCTTTGCATTCGGGATGCAAGGCGATAAATGTCTGTTTTCGGGAGACAAAGTTGTGTGCTCGGGAGACAGAGCATTAAATTTTTAGGCAAGGCATTTAATATTGCTGCTTTTTGGGAGGCAGGCTAGGAGGATCTCTCTTTCCACGGAGGCCTGGTGCCAGAGCCATTGTAAGTAGTGAGATAACCGTCCTGCTTCAGCCACCTCTTTTACGTCAGTTCGAAACTGCCCCTCGTTTGATCCTTCTGATAACCAGATATCCTATGTTATCAGTATTGACTGGCCACAGAAGGGTGGGGGTTCCAATTGTGTGGCAAGATTATTTCATTACCATGGTTGCTGGGTGCAGCCCCCATATCTGGCAAGGCCAGATGGGTGTGGCAGCCTTCAAGCGGGCAAATGTTCTCTTAATATTTCACCTTAGTAATTTTCCATACCACACACAAGAAGAAATGCTTTTACATTACACCAAGTTACATTCATTCTTATTCTATAAATTTCCTGCTCTATCTACACTATAGATTCCCCTTTTTTATTCATTCAGAGGTGAAGACGTAAGTCACAAGCAATGCCACACCAGTTTGGAATTATGATTAATAGGATGGTATTTATTTAAAGGGGAAAAACTTACAGATCATAGTCCTCTGCGCAACCAGGAAGGGAGTCTAGTCGCCAGCGGAGCAGGAAGAGAGAGAGCGAGGAGAGGGAAGT
>NC_022012.1:14654092-14675741 GCF_000317375.1 Microtus ochrogaster
CTTAGTAGATGTTAAAAACTGGAAAATGCAAGTTTCTCAACAAAGTAAATGTAATTAAATCAATTCCAGAGATGGAACCAGAAACCCAGAATCTAGGGGTAGAGAAGAGCAACCTGGAAGCCACTTATGCCTCCAAGTGACAGAATCACCCTGAGTGGTTGCAGCTTTCAGCAACCGCGCGCTCTGGTTTGCGCCACTTAAGAGCTGTGCTTGCAAGGGAGATTTAAAAATGACTCAGAAAAGAGCAAACCACGCGGGAAGAGGCTACGCAGGCCTGTGGAGTTTAAATCCACGTGGGAAGGCAGATGATAGGGTGCGACACGGCCGCTGTGCTGGTGTCTCTGCAGCCGCCAGGCACAGGCCACGGCTGAGGAAGGGAGGCTCGCGCCCAGCCGAACTCGCGGCCCGCAGCCGAGCGGGGTAGGGAGAGGTTCTAACACCAAACGTTGGGTGCCAGCTGACGACGTAAGTCACAAGCAATGCCACACCAGTTTGGAATTATGATTAATAGGATGGTATTTATTTAAAGGGAAAAAACTTACAGATCACAGCCCTCTGCGCAACCAGGAAGGGAGTCTAGTCGCCAGCGGAGCAAGAAGAGAGAGAGCGAGGAGAGGGAAGTCGCTGCTTTTTTAAAGGGAGAGAGACCATGCCCCAATGGGCTGGTATCTCAGCGCTATAGGCTGGAGGAGCGGGAGGACCTCCCGCAACACAGAGGAATCTGCTTCCATGCTCATTACAAGGAAGAATCACAAAATGAGATTACCTGAGCACCACCCAAGAACAGACCAGCCAAAGGAAATGCCTAATGTTCCAACCACTGTAGATAGGATCACCTGCCAGCGCACACTCACCAGGACACCTCTAGACAAATGTCAGCCAATCAAGGGTCCTAAAACCTCAGAAACCGCTCACCCCCACCTTTACTACTATATAAACCCTAATCTAACTGAGCTCTGGGCTCTCTCTTTATTCCAATACGTTGGACATGCGGAGAGACTGAGTTTGCAAACATGTATAAAATAAAGGCTCTTTGCTTTTACATACGGGACTCAGTCTCCTTGTTGGCTTTTGGGGAATATCGCAGATTTGGGCATAACATACACATGCCCAAATTTTGAAAAAAATAAAAAACCAAATTGTTTTTCCAAATTAGTTTAAGAAACAAAATACCCAAAATGGTGGCCAGCGAGATGTTTCTGCTGCCAAACCCTGTGACCTAGTTAAGCTCCTGGAGTCCACATGGTGAAAGGAGAGAAATGACTCCTGCAGGATGTCCTCTCCATCCCTTCATGCACGCATGCAAACACACACACCAGCGCTCCCGACACAAATGCACCCAGTGCCTGAGTTCAAGTAAACAAAGAAGCTGGGACCTGGGCTGCAGTTTCAGGCTCTCACTGGGCCTCCAGCAGAGCTCAGCCTCGGAAGAATTAAAAAAAAATCACAAGGGGTTGGATTCATGTTACTGGCCTGGAACACAACAAGTAGACTAAAATGGCTGGCCATTAAGTCCCCGGGATTCCTCCTCTTCCCTCTCTCGCACTGGGGTTACAAATGTTCACCACAACCAGCATTTTGTTTTACATAGGCCCTAAGGATTGATATCAGGTCCAAGGTGGTCCTACGTTTGATCCCCATCACAAAAAAAGAAATAAAAAAAGATAGCAAGCAAGGAATAGATTTCTCTGTAGGATCCTTCCTACATCACAGTAATTTTAAGTCTTTTTAAGTTGTTTTTTTTAAAATACTTTATTTATTTATTATGTATACAATATCCTGCCTCCATGTATGTCTTCAGGCCAGAAGAGGGCACCCTATCTCATTATGGTGCCATGTGGTTGCTGGGAATTGAACTCAGGATCTCTAGAAGAGCAGCTAGTACTCTTAACTGCTGCGCTATCTCTCCAGCCCCCTAAGTTGGTTTTTTGTTTTTGCTTTTGTTTTGTTTGTTTGTCCCTTGCTATGCTGTGGTTAGAATCCACGACTTCACACTTGAAACACAGAGGCTCAACAAACGAGCCACACCCTGGTTACTAGGATTACTACGTTCTAGTCTGGAGGTCTGTCTTGTTCTGCTCTCCTGTCCTCAGCTTCTGCGCCCTACTGCATTCAGTCCTAGAATTCCCAGTACGTGACTCGACACCAGTTTGTGTAGGCCGGGCTGCTCTGCTGGTGAGTAGCTAGACGGTAAGCATGCAGCAAGGTTTTCCTGAGCATCCCGTAGGACAAGTTCCCACGTGAAACCTTGCTCTTCAGGTTCAGGTCTATCCCGCTGTGCACACCGCGAACCCGATCCGGCCCCACCTCCAGACCGAACGAACGTAGAAGTAGAACCCCCCGCCTCTGGATTGGTCAAAACAAGCGGCCTCGCCCCTAGGCAGAGGACAAGTAGCGCGGATAGCGACCCCGCCCTCACAAGGAGGTGCCCCCCCCAAGAGTAGTTAGCCCCGCCCCCGGGTAGGAGGTACCGCCCCAGGTAGGGACGCAGCCCTGAATTGGAGGCCCCTCCCCCACCGTGCTGGCACATTCTAAAATCGGTGCTAATGGCGGGTACCAGTTCGGTGGTAGCTGCAGGGAGCTGTGTACTGGTCTCAGCCGGTTCACTGCTGCTGAGACCGAGTTTGCGCGCCCCGCCGGAGGCTGTTCCGGAAGTGACACCGCAACGCTGTGTTCTCTTCCGCCGCCATCCCGGTTTGTCAAAGGACAATAGGTGCTGGCCCTGGGTTGAGCCTACCTAGAGAGGGTCTAGTGACGTGGAGGGCCCGGGTGTGGTGGTGACCGGGGGGCCAGCGCGCCTGCTCCGGTCCAGACAGGCGGGAAGCGTCCTGTCTGTACGCTGCGTCCCCCGGGTGCTTTTTGCATTTTTTTTCTTTTTGAAACAATGTCTCAATATAGTACAGAGTGGTTTCGAACTCCTACCCTCCTGACCCAACTTCCGACGTGCTGGGATTACAAGAAATAGCCACTACGCAAGACTCGAGCCTGGTTTCGTGTCTTACCCTCTTCAAAAGTCCCTAGAAAACCTTTCTGGTTTCTTTTTATTCCAGAAGGAAAAAAAAATTCACCTGTACATACATTTAGTTGAGCCTCACCTTAAGTCTTGAGGCTGCAGGGTCCTGGCGATTCCGATGCTTTCAGGTGAGCCCTGGGTAGAATGACCATTTCTGGCAGTCAGGTCACCCTATTTATTTTTCTTTCCGAATCACAGTCTTTGATAGCCCAGGCTAGCCTCGATCCCACTCTCAACCTTGCTATTGCTGGTATTAAAGGTGTATACCACTAATACCTGCTTCCATGTGATTCCGAAACAGTGACATCAAAGCAAGCATAGAACTGCCATCTTCGGGGTAACAGTTCACGGAGAGAAGTAATTTTAACGGAGACTGGCCAGTTCTTTCAACATACAGGAAGAGGGGAAGAACTTGAGAAGGATTTGTTATTTACATTGAATAATAATAATAAAGAAAACACTTGAATGTATTTGTTACTTTCTCCCTGTTCTGACAAAGTGCCTGAAAGACCCAACCTTGAAGTGAGAAAGGCTGGCTCACAGCTTGGGAAATAGTCACAGCCGGTGGGGCCTCACTCCTTTAATCCCAGTATGGGAGGCAAACGCAGGTGGATTTCTGAATTTGAGGCCAGCCTAGTTAGTCTGCATGTCAGGTTCTAGGCCAGCCTGGTCACATTATGAAACTGTGTCTCAAAATCAAAAGCAACAATAACAAAACAAAAACAAGAAAAAAAAAACAAAGCCAACAATTTAAAAGTAGACTAGATGTATAAATAACTTCATAATAAGTTACTACAGTCTTAATGTTATGGTTTCATCCTATGATTACAGCCTCTGTACCCAATACCTAATTTTATTAAAATACAGATTCTAATCAACCTGTACATATTTTGCTAGCACAGATTTGGATGGGGCACTCTGTTTAGTGTCTTTCTCAATGGTTTCTCAGATGCAGTTTGCCTTCATCTCCAGGGAAATAGAACATACTTTTTCCAAACCACTGTGAATACCTCAGTTTGAGTCTTGTTACAGATAATCTTGCAGACAGAATCTTGACTTCATCCAGTTTTATCCAGGAATACAAGTATGATAACAGGTTGACAACTTCTTCTAAAACATGCATTGGACACTCCCTAAAGTCATACATACACAGGGCTGACAGGATGGCTCAGCCTCCGTTCAGTCCCACATGGTGGAAGGATAGAACCAACTCCTTCAAACGGTTCTTTGCTCTCCCGTTAGGTCCTCTGGAGACTCCGTCATGGAAATGGTTTTAGTAGTCTCATGCTTCCTGGAGTCTCGGGGTCACCATTCTAGCTGGTATCTACTTACATGTTCTTGATGGAAGAAACAACACCCTCTTTTGAAGCAGTGCCTCGGGTATTCCAAGTTGACTTCAAACTGTGGTCAAAGATGATCCTAATGATCCTCCTGCCTCCACCTCCTGAGACCTGGGATTATATGCATGCACCATCATACCTGGTTTTGTGCAGTGCTAGGGATGGAAGCCAGAGCCCAGTGCTTGCTAACCAAGTACATTGCCAACCAAGCCAAATCCTCAGCCCCAGACCCTCTCAGCCTCTTGGCACGTGCCTTAAAATCACAGTTGCTGACTACATGCTGGGATGTCCAGGAAATAGTCTCTCAAAGACCTGAGCACATGATCCTTTATGCTCAGTTGTTAATCATACTTAGCCTTATGAAAACCCCACCAAGATGGACAAGATGCTTCTGTCAAATACAGTCTCCAGACTGGGGTTCATAGAGTGCTAACCTAGCATGTGTGAGGAGGCCCTGGATCCATACTTTGCACCACAAAAACAAAACCAACCTAGATGTGGTGGCTCATGCCTTAATCTTAGCACTTGGAGTCTGAGACAAGAGGGTTGCTTCAAATTTGAGGCTATCCTGCGATGTATAGTGAGTTCTAGGCTAGCCTAAGGCTGTTGAGTAAGACCCTGAAAACCCTGGCCAGCAGGTGTCCCCATGTTACAACCACAAACTGTTGGCTACCGCCTAAAAATTGTCCCATTCAGAATGAATGCCAGGGATCTCTTGATTCACAGAGGCTAAAATAGTCATCAATGTCACATTTCAGGCTGGGTACATAACTTAGCCATAGAATGCATGCTTAATATGTATGAGATCTATGTTAGAATTCTACCACCTAACAAAGAACATCACACGTCTCTATTTCTTCTGAGGTCAGAGTAGAGTATAGTGGTTATGTCCAGGTCCTGGTAGGTCGTTTTTATATTCATCTATTGATGGAGGAAGGTCATTGGTTAAAAAATAAAGAAACTGCTTGGCTGGCCCTCATAGGTTAAAACATAGGTGGGAGGAGTAAACAGAATAGAATGCTGGGAGGAAGAGGAAGTGAGCTCAGACTCAACAGCTCTGCTCTCTGGAGCAGAGATGCCATGCTCCGCTCTCCCGGGTAGACATGATAGCTCTGCTCTCTGAGGCAGACGTGATTCAGCTCCGACCCAGGGTGGACGGAGGCTAGAATCTTCCCAGTAAGCGCACCTTGGGGTGCTACACAGATTATTTGAAATGGGCTAAATTAATATGTGAGAATTAGCCTAGAAGAGGCTAGATAGAAATGGGCCAAGCAGCCGGGCGGTGGTGGCTCACGCCTTTAATCCCAGCACTCGGGAGGCAGAGGCAAGCGGATCTCTGTGAGTTCAAGGCCAGCCTGGTCTACAAGAGCTAGTGCCAGGACAGGCTCCAAAGCTACAGAGAAACCCTGTCTCAAAAAAAACTAAAAAAAAAAAAAGAAAAAAAAAGAAAAAAAAGAAAAGAAATGGGCCAAGCAGTGTTTAAATGAATATAGTTTGTGTGTTGTTATTTCGGGCATAAGCTAGCCAGGCAGCTGGGGTGCCGGGGACGCAGCCCCGCCGCTCCTATTACTACAATCTATTGTGTATGTATGTGTGTATGTATGTATATATGTATGTGTGTATTATGTATATATGTATGTGTGTATGTATGTGGACATGCATGTAGCACAGCACTTGTGTGGAGGTCAGAGGATAAATTTGCAAGAGTTAGTTTATCCTTTCCCCATGTAGGTCTGGGGATTGAACTCAGATTGTCAGGCTTGGTAACAAGCACCTTCTACCTGCTGAGCCATCTCACCTACCCAGACATTTTTTTTATTGCCTTTGGAGTTTCAGGTATTAGAAAGGGACCCTGGTACATACTTCACTTTTCCAAATGTGTAATTGGAAAAGGCAGCCAATGAGACTTTCAGTTCCTCATAAATTCAACATAGCCAGTTTTGCTGAAAGGTACAGCAGACTCCAAGCAACTTAAAATTCCAGCTCAGGAGCTAGGGCAGGGGCTCAGTTGATTAGCATGCTCACCTCCCGAGTACAAAACCCTGCCTGGGTTCTCTCCCCAGCACCATGTAATAGGTATAGTGCTGCCTGATGGGAATCCCAGCACTTGGGAGATGGAAGCAGAAGAATCAAGTATTTCAAGATCATCCTCAGCTACATCGCAAGTTTGAGGATAGCCTGGGCTCCATGACCCTGTCTCAAAATAAAATTCCAATCCAGCAAAAGAACCTCTAGGTTTCAGTGTTGCTCCAAGTCTTCAAGGCTTAGCCTGTCTTGTGAGATTTTCATCTTTCCTTCATCTCATGAGGTACAGGACTGATTGAGGGTATGTGGTTTCCTGATCCACTTTCCAGAAATTGTTCATTGGACTAGGTGGCTGTTTTCCTGACATGGGGTCTAGTTGATCTTATACTTTCATTAAAACAAAACAAAAACTGTTGGGTGGGGCCAGGCTCTCTGTGTTGTTGGTGATTTCATTAGTTTACAGGATAGAGACTCACATTTCCACATAGGCTGTTGTTCCTCCCAAACACAGCAGAAGTAGAGACCAATCTCCACCCACCTGGGATATCAGATGGAAAGGGAAATGCACTTCCACATCCCACTCAGCATCTCTCTGGCCTGGAAGCCCCCACTGCTGCTGATGTCACTTTAAATCACTTCATTCCCCACCACCTCCCCAGTGATGATGCTATATCAGAGTGAAAGACCCTACAGACCCCCTCCTCAAAACCCACAGCTAGCATGCTCCCAGGGGAATGTCCTGTTTGTTTTAAAAAAGAAAAATTTCTCCGGATCAGCAGCCAGCCTGCTCTCGTAAGAACATCCCATGTGCTTGAGAGAGCAGGATGTCTTTGAGATAGGAAGACTGCAAGGCAGGATATCAATAAGATAGGACCATTCATGCCCCCGCCTCATTCCGATAACCACGCTTTTGCTTCTGTAAACTTGCTTTTTGCTGACACCCATGCTGAGAGAGGAAACCATTCAACCATTCATGCCCCCGCCTCATCCCGATCGACCAATAACCACGCTTTTGTTTTGCTTCTGTAAACTTGCTGTTTGTTCTTCCCTATAAAAAGCCCGCCCTCCAGTTAGCAGGTGCGCAAGTCTTCCGAGAGATCTTGCCGCCATCAGGTACCTGTGTCTACTCAATAAACCTCTTGCGATCTGCATCTGTGCGGTCTCGGCCTGTTCCTTGGCGTTGGGGAGGTCTCCTCCTGAAAAAGGTCCTCATCGAGGGTCTCTCAAGAACTGATGTCACCCATTTGACTAGAACTTACATCTTGAGGTCACCCACGAACTTCCTTTCAAGGCACATATTGGACACAGACCTTTGCAAACATTTGAACTTGAGTTCGAATCTCCAGCACCCCACGTCAAAAGTCAGCTATACCTGAGAAGGTGGTGGTGGCACACGCCTTTAATCCCAGCACTCGGGAGGCAGAGGCAGGCAGATCTCTGTGAGTTCGAGACCAGCCTGGTCTACAAGAGCTAGTTCCAGGACAGGCTCCAAAACCACAGAGAAACCCTGCCTCGAAAAAAACCAAAAAAAAAAAAAAAGTCAGCTATAGCTGTACATATGTCTGAGTCCAGAGCTGTCAGGAGCTCAGGCCGGAGGATCTCTGGGGTTTGCTGACTATAGGCCTAGCTTCAATTTTGTTAAATACCTTGTCTCAAGAGAAAATAGAGCAGGACAGCCAATGTTCTCTTTTGACCTCTGCACCTCTGCACACAAGGTCATATGTATTCTACGCATGTGCACACACACCACGAAGAACAAACACAAAACAAAACCAGTCTTTTTTTTTCTCAAGTAGGCATTGGGCAGCTGTATATAGGAGGTAGCACAGGCCTAAATTCTAGAACCCATGTAAGAAGCCACATCTGGGAGCATGAGCACCTGTAATCCAGAGGTTGAAGAGATGGAGCCAGGAGGATCTCAAAAGTGACCTGGCCAAGCAGCCTATCAGTAGGTTTAGTGAGAGTTCTTATCTTGAAAAACTAAGTTGGAGAGAGCTAGAGAGATGACATTGTGCTTAAGAGCAGGTAGTCCTCTTGCGGAGGACCTGGGTTCAGTTCCCAGCACCCAGGTTGGTGGTTCCCAACCACCTGTAGCTCCAGCTCCAGGGAATCCAATGCCCTCTGGCTTCCACAGGCACCCACACACAGACACATAACTTAAAATAATAAAAATAAATCTTTAAAAGGTGTAGAGTGAAGAAAGACATTAGAAATCAATCTCTAGCCTCTATATGTATGAACACACATGGACACACACACAAAGCATGATTGTAGTTACCTACGCTTGGATTGGAAGCATCACCTCAGCTCCCTGGTACCCCTTTATACAAAGAGTCTGGAATATTTAGTTGGAAGCTTCTCCCCAGCCCCCTGGCATCCATTTTGAAATGTTGAGTGGGGCTGGAGAGATGGCTCAGCAGTTAAGAGCATTGCCTGATCTTACAGAGGTCGAGTTCAATTCCCAGCAACCACATGGTGGCTCACAACCATCTGTGATAAGGTCTGGTGCCCTCTTCAGGCATGCACGCAGACAGAATATTGTATACATAATAAATAAATATTTTTTTAAAAAAATAAATGTTGGGTGGAAAATTCCATTTCAAGCTCCCTCCCCTGGAAGTTGCCTCAGTCCAAACTCCACCTCCAAGAAAGCCCGCCAAACAGTGACCCCTCCCTAGGGAGGGTCAAGACCACTCCCACAGCCTATTTAAACTGCCCCCCCTCCAGAGAATAAGCACGTGACTTTCCTTTTTTTCTCTCTGGTGGTCGTTCAGGTTCTCCTCCCCAACTCCGTGCTTTTCCAGGGGCCACCCAGGAGCGCTGGCACCCATTAAAGCTGGGCATCTTCTAATTCAGTCTGATTTGGTCTGATTGGAATTACTGTGTTGGCGGAGAGGTTTGTCAGTCAGAAAAATACTTAACAAACACAAAAATGTGTGAGTGCCATGACGTGCAAGTGGAGGTCAGAGGACCATCTGTGTGTCATCCATCACTATCCAGCTTGTTGGGGCAGGGTCTCATCAGTCACAGCTGTGATGCTGTAATGAGCATGGAAGCAGATTCCTCCGAATGAATAAAAAAGGGGAATCTGTAGTGTAGATAGAGCAGGAAATTTATAGAATAAGAATGAATGTAACTTGGTGTAATGTAAAAGCATTTCTTCTTATGTGTGGTGTGGAAAATTACTAAGGTGAAATATTAAAAGAACATTTGCCTGCTTGAAGGCTGCCACACCCATCTGGCCCTGCCAGATGTGGGGAGGCTGCACCCAGCAACCGTGGTAACGAAATAATCTTGCCACACAAGAGGGACCCCCACCCTTCTGTGGCCAGTCAATACTGATAACCTAGGACATCTGGTTATCGGAAGGATCAAACGAGGGGCAGTTTCAAACTGACTTAAAAGAGGTGGCTGAAGCAGGACGGTTATCTCACTTCTCACAATGGCTCTGGCACCAGGCCTCCATGAAAAGAAAGATCCTCCTAGCCTGCCTCCCAAAAAGCAGCAATATTGAATGCCTTGCCTAAACATTTAATGCTCTGTCTCCCAAGTACAGAGCTTTGTCTCCCAAAAACAGATATTTAACGCCTTGCATCCCGAATGCAAAGCCTCATTCCCTGAGAGTGGACATTGAAGGTCTGTCTCCCGAGAACAGACTAGATACTCTGCCTTTCAGGATGCTTTGCCATCCCAAAAGCAAAGCTTTGTCTTCTGTGCAGACAGAACACTTTGCCATCCCAAGAGCAAAGCCTCATCTTCGAGAGTAGAGAACTAAAGCCTTCTCTCCCAAGACTCGGTCACCCGAAAAGCCGAGTCCAAGGCCCTACCAGATACCAGCCTGGAACATCGGAACCTTATCTCCTGAGTGCAGACTACGGGGTCAAGAGTCGATCTATGCTACCCAGCCCCCAGTGCGGACAAGAGCCCAGCCTGAAGGAATTCAAAAAGCCCTTTTTAAGCCAGGGAATACCAGGTCGTATGATGCTATTCCATGTGTGTATGAGAGGTTAAGAGAAGAGCATAGATGTGTTAATACATATGTTTAGTGTGTGAAATGTTAAGAGATATTTTATGGATAATTGATAAGATTAGGAAATGTTAATGGATAAGTTAAGGTTAAGAAGCATTTTATAGATAAATAATGGATAAGTTGTATTAAGGTTAAGAAGTGCTTTAGGAATAAGTGATAAGTTAGATTAAGGTTATGAATTGATTTTATGTATTAGGTTTAGTAGGATTAATAATTGTGATATTGAAGTGCCTGTGTGTTGCCCATTATCAATCCCCCATACCTATTGAGTTTGTAACCCCCATTGATGCATTGGATATTGAAGTTGCTAGTAAAGAATCATCATAAAAACAATTCTCTTGCTTGGTCTGGTTACTCATCACTCTCTGGGGAGAAGGGCACAGAGTCCTCATAAATATTACTCGAAAACAACCTGGAGCTGAAGTCCCCCAGTTCATAACAGATGCTGAGCTAGCTGCCCTGGGAGTTCCCAGGAACTCTCATGTCTCCCTCTCCCATCTCAGTAGTACCCCGGGATCACAGAAGGCACTACCTTATTTGACTTTTGTTTTGTTTTGTTTGTTTTTTGAGACAGGGTTTCTCAGTAGCTTTGCGGCCTGTCCTGGAACTCTTCTGTAGACCAGACTGTCCTTGAACTCACAGAGTTCCACCTGCTTCTGGCTCCCGAGTGTGAGGATTAAAAGCATGTGCCACCACTGACTGCCCAGCTCTCATTTGGCTTTTACATAGGTCCCAAGAAGCCAAGACAAGCTCAGGTCTTCACGCTTTAATAGCCAGTACTTTGTCACCTCTGAGCCGTCTTCCTAGCCCAACTGACCAGTTTCCTAGACATATAGAACTTACTCCAGGACTCAGTCCCTCACTGGTTTACTCAGAGAGCAGAACCCTTAGATTAGAGAGGGGACATCTTGAACATTGTTATAATTGTCCAATAGTTACTGATGGTGACCCTCCTACATGAGACCCTGAGTCTAATAAATTAAATAAGGGAATGAACCAGGTTTGGTGACACAGGTTTTTCATCTCAGCTACTTAGAAGGTTGTGGCTTACTAATGCTCTGTTTCATTAAAATATATATATATATATATATATATATATATATATATATATATATATATATCTGGATGTATTGGCACACACCTTTAATTCTAGCACTTGGGAGAGAGAGATGTCTGTCTGTTTGTAGGTAGATGTCTGTGAGTTCCAAGCCAGTCGGGGCTACAAAAGGAGACCCTGTATCAAACATAAACAAGCAAAACTAAAATACAGAGACGACACTAGTGCAGGGTTCAGGATATAAAGGCACTTGTCACCAAGTCTGACAGCCCGAGCTTTATCTCTGAGACCCATATGTTGGAAGGAAAGAACTGACTCCCTCAAGCTGTTCTCTGACATCCACATACTCAGAGTGGCATGCATATGCCCACATGCAAACACACATGGATAAATAAATGTAATAAAAATGTGGTAAATGAAAGAAAGAGCTAGGGTGCAGTCCAGTGTTAGAGCGCTTGCCTAGTGTGTATGACACCCTGGGTTTCCTTCCCAGTACTGTGAGATGGGAAGACTGAGATGAAAGGAACTCCTAGTCTGGTTACTCTGAGATCCTCTGACATGTCACTAATGTCATGAATGCCTTGAGTCGAGAGTGGCTGCGGTAACTACAGAGAAGACCCAGAACTACAAAGCCCTCAGAACCAGATCTGGGTTCATTCTCGTTCCTCTCCAGAGAACACTGTGGAGACATGCCTTTGGCTATGTGTTACTCAGACTGACATGCATACGACTTAGGACTCGGTGACCTTTGATGTGGCTGTGGACTTCACCCAAAAGGAGTGGGTTATAATGGATCGAACCCAGAGAGACCTCTACAGAGAGGTGATGCTGGAGAACTACCAGAACCTGTCCTCAGCAGGCAAGACTGCCATTGTCCCTCCTGGCCTCTTGGGAGAGAGCAGTGCTATGTAGCACCTGTATTTCAGCATCACTGAACTCTGTTCTGAGTCTCATGAGAAATAACAGAAGCCTTGTCCCAGCGTTGATTAATTATAATCTGCACTGTGGTTGTTCTTAAAACATGATCCAACAGAACCAGCAAGATGGTTCAGAAGGTAAAGGCACTTGCAGACAAGTCTGAAGAGTTGATTTCAATCCCTGGGACCTACACAATGGAAAGAGAACTGAGTCTTGCAAACTGTCCTTTGCCCTCCACACATGATGGAGCACATGTGTACAAACATGCACACACAGTCTAAATAAACAAATAAATCTAATGAAAGATTCTTTTTTTAAAAAAATATTTTTTATGGTTTTATTATTTAACTTTATTTTATGTGCATTGGTGTGAAGGTGTCAGATCCCCTGCAACTGGATCTTCAGACAGTTGTGAGCTGCCATGTGGGTGCTGGGAATTGAACCCAGATGCTCTGGAAGAACAGTCAGTACTCTTAACTACTGAGCCATCCTCCAGCCCCTAATGAAAGATTCTTAATGTGGCCCAAGTGCACCTGTCACCCCAGCACTTTGGAGGTGGAGGCAAGAGGATCCGGAGTTCAAAGGCAACCTCAGCTACATAGTGCTTCCGAGGCCAGCCTAAGATACATAAGGTACTGGAGGGAGAGGGGTGGGGGAAAAAGAGAGATGGGGACAAGGTGGGCAGAAGATAGTCTTGCTTTTAACTCAGTTTCCTAAGTGAGAATGTTAGTTATAATTGGGTATATAATCATTGATTTGGGCTTCAGGGTTCAGAGATAGTCTTTTACAGACAGAGAAAGGTCATTTTCAGCTGTCTTAGTCAAAGTTTTATTGTTGTGAAGAGACACGATGGCCACAGCAACTCTTATAAATGAAAGCATTTATTGGGGCTGTCTCACAGCTCAGAGATTTCGTTATTGTCATCATGGTAGGAAACATGGCAGTGTACAGGCAGTCATGGTGATGGAGAAGGGGCCGAGAGTTCTACATCCAGGTCTGCAGCATCAAGAAGAGAGAAACACTGGGCCTGGCCTGAGCATCAGAATTCTCAAAGCCCACCCCCAGTGACACACTTCCCCAACAAAGCCACACCTCCTCCAATAAGGCCACCCCTCCTAATAATGCCACTCCCAAGAAGCCTTTGGGGGCCATTTTCTTTCAAAATACATCAGCCTTTCTTAAATAACTTCATGGGTGTAATGAGAAGGAACATTCCTGGATTATCTGGAGGTGCCTGGTGCTTCCATGAGTCCATTCTGTTGTGCATCATTCCCTGTATACAGGTTGTTTACTGCTCAAACCCAACCTGATCTCTCCGTTAGAAGATGTGGGAACACTGCAGAGAGAGGACCGCCAAGGTGAGTATGAAAGAAACTGTTTAGGATGCTGTGGATCCTAAAAGAATGAACTTGTTTATCTGAGAAAATAGGGTATCTTCAGCTTTTCATCCCCATTCACCTTTTTTTTTTTTTTTGGTTTTTCGAGACAGGGTTTCTCTGTAGCTTTGGAGCCTGTCCTGGAACTCCCTTGGTAGACCAGGCTGGCCTCGAACTCACAGAGATCCGCCTGCCTCTGCCTCCCGAGTGCTGGGAGTGCGTGCGCCACCACCGCCCGGCTCCCCATTCACCTTTTATCCACAAAAACTTTTCTTTCTTTCAAGACAGGTCTCGCTGAATTGTTGGGGAATGTTATTTTTAGGTGTGTGACTTTTGTTTAACTCTGTGAAGCTGTGTTACTGTGCCCAACACACCGGATGGTCCTAATAAAGAGGTGATAGCAAGGGAGGAGCAAAGATGGGGGGCTAACAGGTATAGAATATAAATATGAAAAATCTGAGAGGAGAGATGAAAGAGGAGCAATGAGAGGACCAAGGGGAGGAGATCAGGGGCCAGCCACCAGCTACACAGCAAGCCACAGAGAACGAAGCAAAGGAAGGTACACAGAAATAAAGAAAGGTAAAAGCCTAGAAGCAAAAGAGAGTTGGACAATTTAAGTTAAGAAAAGCTGGCAAGAAGCAAGCCAAGCTAAGACTGGGCATTCATAACTAAGAATAAGCCTCTGTGTGTGATTTATTTAGGAGCTGGGTGGTTGGCCCCCTAAAAAGCCAAAAGAGAAAAAAAAATCTTACAACACTAAATACCTCAGACTCGGGCTGGAGAGATGGCTCAGCCGTTAAAGGCTAGGCTTACAACCATAAATATAAATACCTCAGACTGGCCAGGAACTCTCTTATGTAGACTAGGCAGGCTTCTAACTCCAAAAAATCTGTCTGCCTCTGACTCCCAAATGCTGGAATTAAATGGGGTGTACCATGATGCCTCCCAGCTTCTCTCCTTCCTCCTTCTTCTTCTTTGTTTTGTATTTTTGGTTTTGTTTTTTGAGATGGGGTTTCTCTATGTATTCCTGGCTCTCCTGGAACTCGATTTGTAGACAGGCTGATCTTGAACTCACAGAAATCCTCCTCTCTCTGCCTCCCAAGTGCTGAGATTAAAGGTATACACCACCACAGTCCAGGCTTCTTCTTCTTCTTTTTTTTTTTTTTAAGATTTATTATGTACACAACGTCCCTCCTGCATGTACTCCTCTATGCCAGAAGAGGGCACCAGAACCTCATTAAAGATAGTTATGAGCCATATACACCACCACAGTCCAGGCTTCTTCTTCTTCTTCTTTTTTTTTTTTTAAGATTTATTTATTATGTACACAACGTTCCTCCTGCGTGTACTCCTCTATGCCAGAAGAGGGCACCAGAACCTCTTTAAAGATAGTTATGAGCCATCATGTGGTTGCTGGGAATTGAACTCAGGAAGAACAGCCAGTGTTCTTAACCACTGAGCCATCTCTCCAGCCCCCTCTTCTATCTCTTCTTGGATGCCATCATTAGATGTATGTTATTTGTACAGGTGTTTTGATACTTTCCAACCCTGATTACATTTATCTTGCTGCTGGGTGGTGTACCGTAAGTGGTGTTGCCTAGTACTCACGAGGCTCTGGATTTCATCCCAAGCACACCACCAAAATGAATGCGTGTGTGCATATGAAAGTGACTCTGGATCTGTTTCTATGTATGTACTCAGCTTTGATTTTCCAAAAAGTCAGCTTATACTAAACTAACTAAAGTTACAATTCACATCTTTAACTGTCAACCTGATACCCCCTAGAATTACCTAGGAGAAGATTCTCAATTGAGGAATTGTATAGATCAGACTGGCCTGTGGGCATGCCTGTAGGGATTGTCTTACTTGCTAATTAATGGGGAAGAGTCCGGCACACTGTGGGTAGCACCATTCCCTACACAGGTAGTCCAGAACTGCATAAGAAAGGCAGCTGAAAGCTGGGTGTCCTGTCCACACCTGTAACCCCAGAACTCAGGAGGCAGAGACAGGCAGATATCTGAGTTTGGGGCTAACCTGGTCTACATTCTAGGTCAGCCAGGGCTACCTAATGAAAACCTGTACCAGAAAAGAAAAAAAGAAAAAGAAAATAAAGGTAGCTGAGCATACAAGCCTGCAACCAGTAAAGAGTGTCTGCCCCGGTCTCTGTTTTCATGTTTTCTGCACTTTAGCTGTAAAGTGAATTCCTTGATTACAAGTCACACTGTAGCAAGCAGACCTGTCTTTAAGCAACCCCCAACCCCGCCTTGATTTCCTGCCCTGACTTCCCTCAATGATAGACTTAACCTGGGACTGTAATCCAAATAAACCTTTTTTTTTTTTTTTTGGCCCAGAGTTGTTTTTAGTCATGCTGTTTATAACAGCCGCAGAAATGAAACAAGGACGGTTTCACTGCCGTTCTTCCTTCCTTCCTTCCTTCCTTCCTTCCTTCCTTCCTTCCTTCCCTACTCTAGAGATCCTATGCATACTAAATAAGCATTGTCTCACAGAGCTGCCCTGTCTACTCCTCCTCCCCTTCTGAGACGTGATCTTGCTCTGTAACCTGCGTGGTCCATCTTGAGCTTACGTTCTTACCGCCTCAGCCTCCCAAGCTTTGGAAGTGCAGCTGTGTACCATCCCCTCCCGACTTCTAAATTTATTTTTTTACCATTTTTTTTAAAGTAGAGTGGACAGAGATTTATTAAAGAAAAGGGAGAAGTAAGAAAGAACTCCAGAGAGGGGAAGATGTCCCAAGGGTAGACTATTCAAGTTTCTAATTTGATTTTAAATTTAAAAATTATTTTATATGTTATTTTGCCTGCAAGTATGTCTGTGAACCACAGATGTATGGGATCCTTGGAGACCAGAAGAAGGCATTGGATTACCAGGAACTGGAGTCACTGATGGTTGTGAGCCACTTTATGGGTACTCAGAACCAAATCCAGTTCCTCTGCAAAAATAATTCTTGCTGAGCCTTCTCTCTAGTTCCCTATTTTTTAAAGATTTTATTGGGGGCTGGAGAGATGGCTCAACGGTTAAGAGCATTGCCTGCTCTTCCAAAGGTCCTGAATTCAATTCCCAGCAACCATATGGTGGCTCACAACCATCTGTAATGAGGTCTGGTGCCCTCTTCTGGCCTGCAGGCATACACGTAGAAATTGTATACATAATAAATATTATTTTAAAAAAAGATTTTATGTAGAAGGAGTGTGTGTGTGTGTGTGTGTGTGTGTGTGTGTGTGTGTGTGTGTGTGTGTAGATGTTTGCAGAGGCCAGAGGCATCGAATCCTCTGAAGCTGGAGCTGTAGGTGGTCTTGGGAACCAAACTGGGTTCTCTACAGGAACAGCAAGCCTTAACCACTAAGTCATTTCTCTGTCTCCAAGTTTATATTTATTTATTTTGTTTGTTTGTTTGGTTTGATTTTTTGCACAACGGTTTCTGTGTATAACAACCCTGGCTGTCCTGGAACTCACTTTGTAGAGCAGACTGACCTCTAACTCATAGAGATTCACTTGTATCTGCCTCCCAAGTGCTAGGATTAAAGGTGTGTGCCACCACTGCCCAGTTGGTCATTCATTTTTTTTGAGACCATGGCCGTGACTATCCTGGACAGGATAGCTTTGAGCTCAGAAACCCTCTTGTCTCTGGAGCACTGAGATTTAAAGTCATATGACATCACACCTAGCTATTTTCAGCCGGTTTTAATTAAAAAGAAATATGCGAAGAAACCCTGTCTCAAAAATTTTTTTTTCTTTGCTAGGCCAATCTCATATCTTTGATCGCAGCACTCAGGAAGTAGAGGCAACCAGGGCAGCAAGGACTCAAGAATGAAGAAAAAGAAAAGAACTTCTATCATTTGATATTTTATTTTCTTTCTATGTGTCTGTGTGTGTTAAATTGAGTTCAGAGGACAATTTGCAAGATTTGGTTCTTTTCTTCCAACATGTGGATCCCAGGAATTAAATACAGGTTATCAGAGTACAATTGCCCATATGAATTCAGACACTGGGAGAGTCTGAACAAGATTTGCACAAAATCAAGCCAGCCAAAGTCCCAGCATACCCCAGTATGGGGGTGGGGGATGGACTCGACATTTCAAACTTATCTGAGGAGCTATTGGCAATACTGGGAAGGGAAAGTGGTGATGGGGTGATAGAGGAGGAATTGGAAGGGAATGGATGGGGTGAATTCGATCAAAACCTATTAAATGAATATATAAATAGCAAGTAAAATCTTTTAAAAAATGAAAATTAAGAATTCAAGTGATGAGACTTTGTGGCAGGTATCTTTACCCACTGAGCCATTTTACCAAATGTTATGGATCTGGGTCATTCAGAGATTCACCAATCTGACCATGAATACATTTTTATAAAAGAAGAGGCTTTACCAGAACCTGGAAACAACCTAGATGCCCCTCAACTGAAGAATAGATAATGAAAATGTGGCACATTTACACAATTGGAGTACTACTCAGAGGTAAAAAAACAAGGACATCTTAGCCGAGCGGTGGTGGCACACACCTTTAATCCCAGCACTTGGGAGGCAGAGGTAGGCAGATCTCTGTGAGTTTGAGGCCAGCCTGGTCTACAAGAGCTAGTTCCAGGACAGCTAGGGCTGTTACACAGAGAAACCCTGTCTTGAAAAAAAAAAAAACAGACAACCAAAACAGAAAAACAACAACAACAAAAACCAATGACATCTTGAAATTTTCAGGCAAATGGATGGAACTAGAAAAACCATCCTGAGTGAGGTAACGCAGACCCAGAAAGACAAATGCAGTATGTACTCACTCATAAGTGGTTATTAGGTATAAAGCAAAGGATAACCAGCCTATAGTCCACAAGGCCAGAGAAGCCAGGAAACAAGGAGGACCCTAAGAGAAACACACATGGATCCTCCTGGGAAGGGGAAATAGACAAGACATCCTGAGAAAACTGGGAGCATGGAGGGGTGGAAATGGGTGGGGAGGGGGAACAGGGAAAGGGGGAGGAGAACATGAAGGATCCTGAAGGTCGAGTTCGGAAAAGGTCAGAGAAGGAGAGCAAAGAAAGAGATATCTTGATAGAAAGAGCCATTATGGGGCTAGTGAGAAACCTGACCCTAGGGAAATTCCCAGGAATCCGGAAGGATGACCCCAGCTAAGAATCTAGGCAGTAGTGGAAAAGGTGCCTGAACTGGCCTAGCCCTGTTGTCAGATTGATGACTATCTTAATTGTTATCATAGAACCTCCATTCAGTAGTAACTGATGGAAGCAGTTACAGAGATCCACAGCTAAGGACTGGGCTAAGCTCCTGGAGTCAGTAGTAGAGAGGGAAGACTGATAATCTGAGCAAAGGGGTCAAGATCTTGATGGGGAAACCCACAGAAACAGCTGACCCAAGCTAGAGGAAGTTCACTGACTGCAGTCTGAGAATAGGGGAATCAGGACTGAAGTAGGCCCTCTGAATTTGAGTGACATCTTGTAACTTGGGCAGTTTGTGGGGCCACTGGCAGTGGGACCAGGATTTATCCCTAGTGCATGAACTGGCTTTTTGGAGCCCACTCCCTAAGGAGGGATACCATGCTCACCCTAAATACAGGAGGGAGGGCCTTGGTCCTGCCTCAAGTGACTGGCGGACTTTGTTGACTCCCCATGGGAGGCCTCACCCTCTCTGGGGAGTGGACGAGAGGTGGGGTGGGGAAAAGGTAGTGAGAGCAGGAGGAGGGGTGAGGGAGAGAACTGGGATTGATATGTTAAATTTAAAGAAAGATTGTTCTTAAGAAGTAAAAGAAAAAAAAGAAAGGAAAACTAGATATTAAAATTAACGACAAAAAAAGAAGAGACTTTACTCAGATTCTGGTGCTGGAAGCTCATGGTGCCCGGACTGCACCTGGGTGTGCTCTCAAGATGCAGCCCTGAATTCCATTAATCAGGGTTTATAAAGGCAAAACCCACAAGGCTATGTACTTCCTGCCTCTGTGTAGTCAGGGTGAAACACATCCTGAGGTACTTCCCGCCTTTATAATCAGGCATATATCCCACCTATGTGCAGTCAGGGGCAAGCAAGCTTGTTTGCAGAAGCAAAAGCAAGTAGGTTATCTTATACGAATAACAGTTTTGTTATAATGCAAGGTCAGGCAATTACAAGAAACAGCCCCCACCATTCTGGGAAGTTATCTGTACTTGGGCAAGTGGAGCTTGTCTGGAATGAGACCTTAATTGCATTAGACCTCAAGGTTTTCTGGAGAAACTAAAATGTACAGGCTAAAAACTAAAAACAGAGTGGTAAGTCCACCTATGCAGTTACAAGGGCTGTTATAGATACTGAGTATAGGCCAATAAAAATAGATATTGCCTAACACCCCCTCCTTTAAGAAAAATTTCTTTAAGAAATGAGAGATTTATTTATTAATGTTTTTATATATAATGGCATTTAAAAACTTTTAATCCAGAGAGATTTGTATATAAAGGTGAAGACGGCCACATATAATTATAGACATTTAGCTCTCTGAGGGCTGCACCGTCTTTGAGTTCTTGTTTACAAACACTGTTCCCCCATTCAAAGTCATTAATATCCCCAAGTCTCTTGCTAAAATGCAAACTTTCTTACTCTCAGGATCTACAAAAGGATGGGGTTGGAGGATTAAAAACTGTAAAATTCTAGGGCTGGAGAGATGACTCAGCAGTTAAGAGCACTGACTGCGGCAATCTTACCAAAAGCAATCTCCAGATTCAATGCAATGCCCATCAAAATCCCAGCAAAATTCTTCACAGACCTCGAAAGAATGATACTCGACATCATATAGAAAAGCAAAAAACCCAGGATATCCAAAACAATCCTGTACAATAAAAGAACTTCTGGAGGCATCACAATTCCTGACTTCAAACTCTACTACAGAGCTACAGCCCTGAAAACAGCCTGGTATTGGCATAAGAACAGACAGGAGGACCAATGGAACTGAATAGTATACCCGGATATCAATCCACACATCTTCAAATACCTGATTTTTGACAAAGAAGCAAAAACTATCAAATGGAAAAAAGAAAGCATATTTGACAAGTGGTGCTGGCATAACTGGATATCAACATGTAGACGAATGAAAATAGACCCATATCTATCACCATGCACAAAACTCAAGTCCTAATGGATCAAAGACCTTGACATAAAGCCAGCCATACTGAACCTCATAGAAGAGAAAGTGGGAAGTACACTTGAACGCATTGGCACAGGGAACCACTTCCTAAATATAACCCCAGCAGCACAGCCACTGAGAAAAACAATTAATAAATGGGACCCCCTGAAACCGAAAAGCTTCTGTAAAGCAAACGACATAGTCAACAAGACAAAACGACAGCCTACAGAATGGGAAAAGATCTTCACTAACCCCACATCAGACAGAGGTCTGATCTCCAAAATATACAAAGAACTCAAGAAATTGGACACCAAAAGAACACATAATCCAATAAAAAAAAATGGGGTAAAGACCTAAACAGAGAACTCTCAACAGAGGAATCTAAAATGGTTGAAAGACGGTTAAGGAAATGTTCAACATTCTTAGTCATCAGAGAAATGCAAATCAAAACAACTCTGAGATTCTATTTTACACCTGAAAGAATGTCCAAGATCAAAAATACTGATGACAACTTGTACTGGAGAGGTTGTGGGGAAAAGGGAACACTTCTGCATTGCTGGTGGGAATGTAAGCTGGTATAACCCCTTTGGATGTCAGTGTGGCAATTTCTCAGAAAATTAGGAAACACCGCCGGGCGGTGGTGGCGCACGCCTTTAATCCCAGCACTCGGGAGGCAGAGGCAGGCGGATATCTGTGAGTTCAAGACCAGCCTGGTCTACAGAGCTAGTTCCAGGACAGGCTCCAAAGCTACAGAGAAACCCTGTCTCGAAAAACCAAA
>NC_022012.1:14675841-14684543 GCF_000317375.1 Microtus ochrogaster
AAAAAAAAAAAAAAATCAAAAATGAAAAAAATTACTCATGTATAATTAACTATTAAAACAAAGGCAATTGGGCTGGAGAGATGGCTCAAAGGGTAAGATCATTGACTGTTCTTCCAGAGTTTCTGAGTTCAATTCCCAGCAGCCACATGGTGGCTCACAACCATCTGTAATGAGATCTGGTGCCCTCTTCTGGCATGCAGTCATACATGCAGGCAGAACACTATATACATAATAAATATATATTTAAAAAACAAAGGCAATTAAAACACAAGATAGTATTGTTACTCTGTAACTCATCAATGTATTTAATATGCCCAGAATTATGTTTGTAATAATATTAAATACAAATGTAACTCATTTACACAGACAAGATTGAAGGTGAAACCAATTTATGTCTCCCATTATATAGTCTTCTGCATATGCTGTCAAAGTTTAACCTAAAGCAAGCTATCACACCCTGAAGGTTTACATTCATAAGTTAAAAGGGAGGACAGTTCTCCCAGTTTCCCCTCATGACCAACTTATGAAATCTCTGTAGACTTCAAATTTGGAAATCTTGGGTGAGCATCAAATACCCTATGCAGAAAGCATTGGAAAGAAACAGGAGAGTCACTAAAAAATAAGCTGAAATCTCCTAGATGGTGGTATTACCATCTGAGAAAGAATGGCATAGCAGGAACATGGAAACATGTGGAGGTGGGTTTGCTTATGTTGTTTCAGATTCAGATCAACTAGTGTGAATACCACAACAGCATATAAACTTCCAGTGTGAAGTGATGGGAGTTTCAACATCTGGATCCATTTGAAACATTTTCAAGGAGAGGAAGATCACCAGTATAAAGAAGAGGCAACTCGACAGACTCACCAAGCAGAACCAAGAGCCCTACTTGGACAGATTAAGAAAATGTGTGAGGAAGCAGAATGAACCTTGGAATAAAATCATCAGGCTATAACTCCTGAAGTTGTTTTTTATGATAATGCCACTAAATTGTCTACTTCCCTTACAGGTGGCACTAAAGTTGGTCAACCTATTGTGTTGAGATGCTCATGTGTTCATGTTAATGGAACTCTAGGAATTAGAATTGTTGATTAGGAAGACAGAGAATGGGTAATTTTTAAACAAGCTGAACCTGAGTATATGGAATGACATAATTTACCAGATCAATCAAAAAGGGGAATACTGATTTTGGAATACTTAAATTACAAGCTGAATTTGGGGATTAAGGGCTATATCATTATCAAAAATGGAAAAAGGGCAAAAAAGGTACTATTATAGCAATAGTAATACATACATTCCTGAACTAGCTATGAGGTCATTAGGATTAGGATTCTTGGGTAATAATTTATGGCTGAAATTGGCTATTGGGGGATACTTAGTGAGACTTCTTTTTTCATTATCGATGACCCTTCTATACCAATATTAAATATATTAAATACAAATATATATTAAATATATTAATATATATTTAATATATATTATTATTAAATATATTAAAGACAAATTTGGTGGAATTACGAATTCCTCCTATTGAATATGTTACTGTTGCTAGGGACAATGTCACATTTCGGTCTAACATAATTTTGGGAAATATTCAAAGACTTCCATGTCTTTTCTCTTCTATAACTATTTTTTATGTTTTGACACAATGAGGAAAATTCTCAGTGCGGGGATATGAACAAGCAATTTTTAACACATGGAAAAGGTTTATCTATGGTTGGTCCCTTTTCCACAGGAACCATACTATTATTTTTCTATGAACCAAATTTTATGGTTTACATGCCCTTGGTCACATGCTTTCCACACTGACTGACATCCGACTGCATTATGCACAAAATGCTGAAACCTTCCCATTTATTGTGATGACCATTAAAGCTTATATCCATCCCTGAGACAGCTAGAGTAGCTACTTTTCTTCTGCTTGTACCTTTTGTAGGCGTTCAGCAGAAGACTACAAAACTGCATGTGCTATTACCAACACCATTAACATAACAACACAAATATTAGGAGAATTAAATCAAGAACTAGGAGGAGTTAGAACTGCTATATTACAAAATTAGGCAACACTGGATTATGTCTTATGGAGAGAGTAGCTGGGATGCCTGAAAGTCCCTGGCCTGTGCTGACTCCCTAGCTCCTCTCAGCAATCACATGCGACTAGATCACTCACAAGACACTGCTAGGCATTTCTCACAACCACACTGGGCCATCCTGCTTTGGGTATCCCCATTTCTCAGGCCATTAATATCTGTTGTTCTTTGCTGACCTTCCCATCCATACCTTTTCTTTTTAGTTCAGGTCCCACATCTGGTGTCCTGGCCTAGTCGGGCCACCCTGCACTGCAACCTACCTCTAGCTAATCTGCCAGGACCTACCCTAATAGCCACTGCCCACAGGTCCCTTCAGTGATACAGCCAACCTCTCCACTCAGCTAGAGATCCCTCATCTTTCTCTACAGTCTGTTCTGATGAATCTTCCTGACTCCCCTGACCCATGCATCCTCTCCAACCCGCTAGATCTAACGTGGGTCTCACATCTAATGCCCTGGCCTAGGCTGGCCTTCCCTTCCAGTGCTACAACCAATCTCTTGACTTCCGCCAGGACACTTCCTTCCTATTCAACCTTCAACCCTCACACCTACCATCATAACCAAACTTTCCCAAGCCAGATCTACACACACTCCAGGCTTAAAACAGGAAGCAGATCCTGTACACCAGGCTAGTCCCTCTGTTTACCTGACTTCATTCCACCAAGCCATTCCCAACCCACCTGCATGCCCTCCATTATTTCTAAGCCTGCTCTGTCCATATCTGACTTAGAACTAGCAAAAGAAGTCCACCTGTAAGATCTCATCTCAAAAATAACAATATAAAGATCAAGCCAGTGTCTTCTCTCCAAAATCTACCAGTCCTGTAGAAATGTTTACAAATGAGAATTACCTACATGAATCCTAAGACACAGAACTTCATTCATCAATGAATTCAAGCAGGTTATAGAAGACACAAAGAAACCACTCAATGAAATTTTAAAAACTTAAAAGACCTAGACAGCAATGAGGACCCTAAGAGGGACATACATAGATCTAATCTACATGGGAAGTAGAAAGTAGAAAAAGACAAGATCTCCTGAGTAAATTAGGAGCATGGGGACCTTGGAAGAGGGTTGAAGGGGAGGGGAGAGGCAGGGAGGGGAGCATAGAAAATGTAGAGCTCAATAAAAATCAATTTTAAAAACTTAAAAGAAGAGAAAGAGTTTAAGGAGAATAAACAATCGAGTGATGGCCAAGGAAACACAGAGCTGATGGCAATGATGGAGACAATCCAGGACATGAGAAAGAATCCAGTGAGAAGACAGAAATACTGAAGAGGACTCAGGCTGAAAGGGAGCTGGAATTGAAACACCCAATGCCTCAAATAGAAAAGTCAAAGGAAAGTCTTGTGTCTTAGTTACTTTTCTATTCTGCAAAAGAGGCACCACAACAAAGGTAGCTCATAAAAGAACTGGAGGCTTGCCTGCAATTTCAGAGCCTGAATCCATGACCATGACAGTGGGAAGCATCGCAGCAGGCAGGAAGGCATGGTGCTGGGGCTGAGAGCTTACATCTGCTCCACAAGCATGGGGCAGAGAGTGAGACAGACTGGGCCTGGCTTGGGATTTTGAAACCTCAAAGCTCAACCCCTATGACACACCCTTTTCAATAAGGCTGCACCTCTAATCCTTCTCTAAACAGTTCTAACAGCTAGGGATGAAGCTTTTAAACATATGAGCCTGAGGGGGCCACTCTCAATCAAAACACCACATTCTAGGGGCTGGAGAGATGGCTCAGAGGTTAAGAGCATTGCCTGCTCTTCCAAAGGTCCTGAGTTCAATTCCCAGCAACCACATGGTGGCTCACAACCATCTGTAATGGGGTCTGGTGCCCTCTTCTGGCCTTCAGGCATATGCACAGACAGAATATTGTATACATAATAAATAAATAAATATTTAAAAAAAAACACCACATTCTACTCCCAGATCCCCGCAAACATGTTGCCATATAATAATGCCAAAAGCGTTTAATAAACTTTGGACTTTGGATGTTGAGATTGTGAAAGATGGTCAGCCTAGATTGATCTACCATAATTGAAAGAAAAAGAAAAACTTTCCATGATATAAACATCCTAAAAATTATATTCAACTAACTAAACCTAAGAAAAATATGAGAAGCAAAAGTTTGGGTTGAAGAGAGGAATGAGCATAGCAGAGATACTGTGGAAAGAAATAAGAATCCATAATTATTAAAACATGAAGTACCACCGCCTGGTAGCACATACCTTTAATCCAGCACTGGAGAGGGAAAGGCAGTCAGATCTCTGTGAGTTGAGGCAAGTCTGGTCTACAGAGTGAGTTCCAGGACTACCAGAGCTATATACAGAGACACTGTCTCAAACAAACCTACACACACACACAAAGTACCACCACAAACACAAATGACTACAAAATCAACACAATTACCATTATTAACATATACATTTTAACAATAACTTTAAACATTAATGTCCTCAATTCTCCAATCAAAAGACACAGGTTGACTGAGTAGATCAAGAAACAAAATCCTGGGGACTGGAGCGATGGCTCAGTGGTTAAGAACATTGACTGTTTTTCCATAAGACCCTGGTTCGATTCCCAGCAATCACATGGCGTCTTACCACTATCTGTGACTCCAGTTCCAGCGGATCTGATGCCCTCTTCTGGATTCAGCAGGCTCTGCATGCACATGCTGCACAGACACACATGCAGGCAAGACACACATGCACCTAAAAAAAAATTAATTAAAATTTAAAAAGAAACAAATCCATGCTGTCTACAAATATCTGTGGTTGTGCTTTTTGTGGAGTTTCCACGAGAGAAGACTGCTCGGACTCGAGTTTAAGCCAATAGAAAAGCCAGGTGTTGGTGGCACACACTTTTAATCCTCATACTCGGGAAGCAGAGGCAGGTGGATATCTGTGAGTTTGAGGCCTGCCTGGTCTACAGAGCGAGTTCCAGGATTGACTCCATAGCTACTGGGAAACCCTGTCTTGAAAAAACAGCACCCCCCCCCAAAGAAAAACTAAAACATACAGGAGTTTAAGCCAATAGAAAGTCTTTATTAGCCAGCTGGTGACTACACTGGGTGGTTAACATCCCACTATAACCCAAGCCTTTCTCAGCATGAGCTTTTAAGCAGAAAAACAATGTCCTGGGTTGACAGACTTCAGTTAACAAGAACAGTTAGCCAGAATCAGAACTACAGAAGCCAAAAGGCAAAGTTAGTACATTTAGAGACTTTCCCAGAAGCATGGAATTGATGGACTAGGCCTTTGCTTTAGTTTTAGCAGGTGGTGCGTCTACATGCTGAGTTTTGTATTCTGAATGGTACCTCCATCATGGTGTCAGCTTTGCTAAGGTCTGATACATGCTTTACGATCTTCTTTGTTCTGTTACTATAATAATTTCGTGAAACAGTTACATTTGCATGTGGAATTTGGGATAATTTCAAATCTGTGTTCCTGGGCCAAAGTCATTCATATTTGGCTCGAGAATAATCTCAGTCTCTCTCTGACTATGCAGGCTAGCCATGAACTCACAGAGATCTGTCTGCCTTTGCCTCTTAAGTGAAAGACAGAGACAGAGGGACAGGTTTAAGATCTAAGACAAACTTGGTGGAGCTACGGACAACTGTGCGCCACCACCTGGGTCCTCTACAAGAGCAACACTCCTAATCCCAGAGTCATTTCTCAGTTCCAAAATTCCACCTCTGTCCAGGGTGGCCAAGACCCGAATCTCCCGGGCTACACTCCAGGACGGAAGCGGAAGTGACACCGACATAGCGCCCCCCTTTTTTTCTAGCGATGGCTCCGTTCTGTAGTTCGCAGTGCCTTTCTTCGCCTCTGGGTCCATCTTTACTCCCTGGAGTCGAGGAGGGGGGCGCGACGGCGGCCGTGGAGGGTCAGTGTAAGGCGTGGCTGTGTCCGCAGCCCGCGGAGAGGCCGTCCGCGTAGGCTCGGAGCCCGGGACCGGCGGTCTGGCGTGCACCTCGCCTCCCTCCGCCGCTGCGGACGCTCTCCCGGGAAAGAACTTGCGGTCTGCTCGGCCCCCTCTGCAGAAAACTCCCAAGCCGCCTTTCAGCTTTCCAGATTAGTCGGTCTTCCAGGACAGAACTCCGCCGCTCTGCATCGCCCTGCAGCCGCCGCCTCCTCTGCACCACCCCTGATTGTGGAGCTCGGGTGAGCACCGCGGGCTGGGGTTTGTGAAGGAATCTTACCTCGCAGAGTGTGGCTTTGTCTTTGGCATCTGTTTAATTCTGTCATATGACATTGGGGTAGAAAAAGTGCTAGGTGTCTAGCAGTAACATTTCTGTTTGGGGTGAGTGTGAATGTTTATTTTTCTTTTCTTTTTTTTTTTTTCTTTTTCTTTTTTCTCCCCGCTGAACGGGAACTCGCTGTGTACTGTGTACACCGGGTTGGCCTCGAACTCGTGAAGATCCGCCTACCTCTGCCTCCGTGGTGCTGGGATTAAAGGCGTGCGCCACCACACCCCCCTGAATATTTATTTCTTTAGTCATTCCTTTTTTTTTCTTCCTTTTCCTTGCCTTTCTTTATTCTCTTTTCTCTCTCTCTCTTTACCTCTTCTCCTCTTGACTTTACTATTCGTAAAACTGCTCATTCAGTGAGCTACACACTGAATATTTTGTACATAAGTGTATAGATACAGTGGGACTATGGCTTTCTGCTGGTGAAAATGAGAGTACTGCTCTCTTCACCTGAAGCTGAAGGCCTGTGCATCCTTAATTTCAGGAACTAACCCTGGCTCAGAGGTCGGAGAACGATTTTCAGGAGTTGGTTGGTTCTCTTTCCACCATCTCTGGTGCTGGAGGTAAAACTTGGGTTTTCTGGCTTTGTCTTACTCACTGATCCAAATCCACGGCTTCTGTTTGTTCTTTGAAATAGGGTGTCGTGTAACCCAGGCTGGCCTCAACCTTGCTATGTAGTTGAGGCTGACCCTGAACTTCTGATCCTCCAGCCTTTACCTCCCATGTCTAGCACCATGCCTGGCTCTGTGGTAATATTTGAAGAGTCTCAGATTCTTTAGGAAAGTCATACATTTTGCTATTTCTAATTGAAGGCTCATGGGATGTTTAAAAATGCCTGTATTTCCTCCTTTCTCTTTTTCCCGTGTGCTCCATAACTCCAGAAGAGAGGTCTGTAAGCTGTGGTAAGAGCTGCTGTGAGCACTGTATGCTCCTTGGGCTGTCCGGACAGCGTTACTCAGTTCTTCTCTAGTAACTGTGTCTGTAGTTATCCCGTGATGTTCTGGTCGTGAGCCACAACTGTTTCTCAAAAGCAGACGTGTTGATCTTTAAAAGAGGGCATGGTGCCTGGAGTGTGTGTGGCTCAGGGATAGCGAACTTACTTGGCAGGCAGGAGGCTCTGAGTCTAGCCTCCGGGAGCAGATATACAAAAGGCTTAGGATTGGGCTAAAGTACCAAGAATGCTAACGTGTTGCCTGACATCTGGCACTTGGACATCTTTTGGATCTGCTGAAGGATTCAGATCAGGCACTTGAAAACCTTATATTATATGCTTTAAGATTTTTAATTATTCTTCTTGTATACATGTGTATGTGATGGGTGTGGCTTGGCACAGGGCAACTTTGTGGGGTCCATTCGTTCTTTTCATAGGTTCTGGAGATTGAATTCAGGTCTCCAGGCTTCTATGGCGAGCTCCTTTGCCTGCCCTTCTACTATAGCTGTCGTAACTTGTTCTGGCATGCACGTGAAGCTGCAGGCCGTATAGGTGCTCCAAACTCAAGTATCTGTTAAGTTTTATGTCTTGTTTTGGTTGGCATAAGGAGCAATAACCTAAATGAAATCTTCAAATGAATGCTTTGCTTGACAACAGCACTGGACCTTTAGAAAATATCACCCCGAAGTCTCCCACACTTTAAACTTCTTTTTTTAAAAAAATATTTATTTATTTATTTATTTATTTAGTATGTATACAATATTCTGTCTGTATGTATGCCTGCAGGGCAGAAGAGGGCACCAGACCCCATTACAGATGGCTGTGAGCCACCATGTAGTTGCTGGGAATTGAACTCAGGACCTTTGGAAGAGAAGGCAATGCTCTTAACCTCTGAGCCATCTCTCCAGCCCCTCACTTTAAACTTCTTTTAGTGTACTTTCATATTTGTGCCTGTGTGAAAAAAAGTCACAGCAGACATGTGGAGGTTAGAGGACGCCTTGCAGTTCCCCTACTGTTTTGAATCCTGGGGATTGATCTCTTTCAGCAGGCAGGCAAGTACCTCTGCCTGCTGAGCCATCTCCCTAGCCTGCCTCCCACTCTTGCATGGGTAAAGGAGAAGTGGGTAATGTGGTGTCATCTTTTATTTTTGAATAAGGTCTCCTCCTGTAACTGTATATGTGGCTTATTTTTTTAGTCTATTACTTTTAATATTTATTTTGTTATCTTTTATATCTTACTCCTTTAATCTATGACTGTACTCTTCTCTCTGTCCTAAGCCCATGTACATTTACCCAATACTGTGTCCCATTCAGAGATTTTTTTTTTGTTGTTATTGTTGTTTTTTGTTTGTTTGGTTGGTTGGTTGGTTTTTTTTCGAGACAGGGTTTCTCTGTGGTTTTGGAGCCTGTCCTGGAACTAGCTCTTGTAGACCAGGCTGG
>NC_022012.1:14684643-14691491 GCF_000317375.1 Microtus ochrogaster
AGATCCGCCTGCCTCTGCCTCCCGAGTGCTGGGATTAAAGGCGTGCGCCACCACCGCCCGGCTCAGAGATCTTTTTTGTCTGAATCTCTTATTGTGTATCTGTAATCGTTTTCTAACCAGGAGAGTTTGGTTTTGCAGGCATGGCTAGCAATAATGCTGCAGCTTTGTCTGTTGGCTCCACCCTGTCCAATATGGTAGAGGTGTGTTCACTGCCTCTGCGAGCCATGCTTCAGGGACACAGAGGGTCTGTATCACCATTAGGCAACTAGCCCTCTGCTCAGAAACCCCATTTAAATGCTCTGTAGCAGGACCTCCCAGAAGAGCCAGAGCCATTGGTGCCACCAGTATGAACCAGCAAGCTGTCTCTGAGAAAAGCTGCACCTCTGCTTACAGCCAGCAAACAGAGCCTATCTGAAAAATTGTGGCTACCACAAGCTCCAATTGACTCCCATTTTTGTGGGTCTAGAAGTACTTTTTACAAGCTTTCTTAGGCTTTATGTGGAAGAACATTGCCAAATGTTAGACACCATTATGTAAAGAGACAGGGATTGCACTTTCATTTCCTGGCTGCCCAGATAAGAATAATCACACAAAAACTATATTAATTACAACACTCTTTAACCAATGGCTCAGGCATATTCCTAGCTATCTCTTATATCTTAAACTAACCCATTTCTATTCATCTGTATAAAACCACAAGGCTGGCGACTTTCTTGTTCAGCAGCTACATGGTGTCTCCTCACCTCTGCCTACTCTCTCTTTCTCTGTTCAAATTTCCTGTCTGTCTTTACTCTGCTAAGCCTTTGGTCAAAACAGCTTTATTCATCAATCAATAAAAGCAACACATATACAGAAGGACATCCCACATCAGTAGACCAGGCTAGCCTCAAACTCATGGAGATCCACCTGCCTCTGCCTCCCAACTACTGGGATTATAGGCATGCACCACCACTGTCTGGCTTTATTTTTAGCTTTTTAAGAGTTTTCCACACTTGAGTCAGGTGGTGGTGACCCATGCCTTTAATCCCAGCACTTGGGAAGCAGGGCCAGGAGGATCTCTAAGTTTGAGGTTAGCTTGGTCTACAGAGATAGCCAGGGCCACACAGAGAAACTTTATCTTGAAAAAAATCAGAGAGAGAAAGATTGATTGATTGATTCTCCACGTTGATTGATTGATTGATTGATTGATTGATTGATTGATTGATTGATTCTCCACACTGATTCCCGTAGTGGCTGTACCAGTTTGCAGTCCCATCAACAATGAAGGAAGGTTCCTTTTCCCCACATTCTATTCATCATTTGTTGTTGGTTGAACTTTGCCATCAAAGTTGTTCTGATTTTCTTTTCCCCAGTTGCTAGGGATAATAAACATTTTATTTTATTTTATTTATTTGTTTTTCTTTTGAGAACTTTTCAGGTCCCAGGCTCATATTTTGAATGGGTCATTTGTTGCTTGTTTTGTTTTCTTTCTTTCTTTATTTTTTCTTTTTCTTTTCTTTCTTTCTTTCTTTCTTTTTTTTTTTTTTTGCTCTTTATATATTCAGGGAATTAATCCTATGTCAGACGTACAGTGGGCAAAGATTCTTTCCCTTTCTGTAGGCTCCATCTTTACACAGCTGATTGTTTCTTTAGCTGCACAGAAGTCTTTCAGCTTTGGTAATTGTTAAGGTTAATTCCTGGGCAGATGGAGTACTGCTCAGGAGGTCCTTCCCTACACCTCATCATTAGGGTAATGCCTGTGTTTTCTCCTGGGCAGATGGAGCACTGCTCAGGAGGTCCTTCCCTACACCTGCATCATTAGGGTAATGCCTGTGTTTTCTCCTAGCAGTCTCATTATCTCAGGTTTCAGGTTTAGGTCTTTGATCCATTCGGAGTTAGTTTTTGTGCAAGGTGGTAGATACGGGTCTAATTTTGTGCTTCTACATGTGCACATTAAATTTTCCCAGCACCACGTGTTGAAGATGTCTCTTTCTTCAGCTTATGTTTATCTATCATTGTCAAATATTAAGTGGCTGAAGTTATGTGCGCTCATATTTGGATCTTTGATTTCCCCCCATTGATCTACATGTCTTTTTTTCAATATAATTTATTTATTTTTATTTTGTGTACATTGGTGTTTTGCCTGCAGGTATGCCTGATGAGGACATTAGATCTCCTGGAACAGGAATTATAGATGGCTGTGAGCAGCCATGTGGGTGCTGGGTTTGAATCTAGGTCCTTAGGAAGAGCAGCCAGTGCTCTTAACTGCTGAGCCATCTCTGGGCCTACTGCACGTCTGTTTTTGTGCCAGTACCCTATTGTTTTTATGACTGTTGACTCTGTAATATATCTTAAGATCTAGAATAGTAACCCTTTCAGTGTTCTTCTTCAGGATTGTTTGACTATCTGGGATCTTTGGTGGTTCCATATAAATTTTTAGATAGTTTTCCCTTCTATTTCTGTGAAGAATGAGAAGGGGATTTATCAGTTTTTGAGACAGGATCTTGATACATAGGTCCAGTTGGCTTGGAACTTGTAGGAATTTTTCTGCCTCAACCTCCCGAGTGTGTAGGCTACTACCTCTGTTTGCTTCTATCACAAAAACCTCCACTTTATATGCCAGACATCTAATTGAAGGGATTCTGCCAGCCAAGAATGTCTATATTCTAATGGTGTGGGAGTCCCCTCTGTGTGCTGTCATTACCATTAATGAATAAAGAAACTTAGGTAGGCAGGGAAGACAGAACTGAATGCTGGGAGAAAAAAGGGTGGAGCCAGAGGGATGCCATGGATCCTACGCTGGAGATAGACATGCTGGACTTTTGCTGGTAGGCCACGACCTCGTGGTGATACACAGATTAATGGAAATGGGTTAAATTAATATGTAAGAGTTAGCCAATAAGAAGTTAGAGCTAATGAGCCAAGCAGCATTTTAATTAATACAGTTTCTGTGTGATTATTTCAGTTCTGGGCAGCTGGGACAAACAAGCGGTTCCTTGCAACATTCTAGTTATAAATATAGGAAGTAGGAAAATAGCCACAGGATTGGCCTGCTCTTCAGTTAGTCCATCTGTGAGCTAAGACTTGTTAAAGGTAAACTGGGGCCTGGCAGTATAGCTCAGCAATAGAGTGCCTGCCTAGCATGGACAGGACTGTGAGTATTATATCGAAAAATAGCAGCAACAACAAACAAACACCATTTAACGGGGCACCACAAAATTATAAAGTTTAGGTGGGTATGTCAGTCCTTGAAAGGCGAGGGAGGTGTGGATCTCTGCGAGTCTGAGGCTAGCCTGGTCTACATCTCAAATTTTAGGTTAGTCTTTTTTTTAATATAATTTTTAAAAGGGTATCTATTTTTTTAATATTTATTTATTATGTATACAATATTCTGTCTGTGTGCATGCCTGCAGGCCAGAAGAGGGCACCAGACCCCATTACAGATGGTTGTGAGCCACCATGTGGTTGCTGGGAATTGAACTCAGGACCTTTGGAAGAGCAGGCAATGCTCTTAACCTCTGAGCCATCTCTCCAGCCCCCCTAGGTTAGTCGTAAACAACCAACAAAGCAAACCTCCTTTAGAAATATTAACTTCAGCTATGTGTGGTGTGCATGTTTGTAATTCTAACACTTGGGATGTGGAAACAGGAGGGTCAGGAGTTTAAAGTTATTCGTAGTCTTATTTCAAGCTCAAGGTCAACCTTGCTACTAAGATTTTGTCTCAAAAAAAAAAAAATCCTGACTTCTCAGAAGTGATCAGTAGTACTTGTGGAAGTCACAAATATGTTGTACAGTACAAGTTGTAGCTGTACTTCTTATCCTGTTGAGACACAAATAGCAACCACAGGAGATGAAAGCCAGGCATGGCTGCACATACCTTTAGTCCCAGCTCTTGGAAAACTGAGGCAGGAGAATCTCTAGTTCAGCCTTAGACAACAAAACAAGACAGAAGATCCAAACTTTGCAACACTTCCTGCATTCGTTGGAACAGTTACTTGCAGTGTCTAAACCTGTTTCTCCATTAGGTCTACTGTGAAGGGCTGGTAGGGTAATTAAATAGGTTTATATAGGACCAGCAAGATGATTCAGCAGGCAAAGGCATTTGCCCCAAGCCAGATGACCCCAAGTCCCCCAAATCCATATAAGTAGAAGGAAAGAAACAACTAAATTATTCTCTGACCTCCACATGTGCAAGGTGGACACGCCTCTATACACGAAATAAATTCTAATTAGTTTTAAAAAGTAATAGTCAACTGGTTTATATAAATATATATTGCATATCCATACATTAGTCTTCAGTAAATGACAGAGTTGTTAGTAATACTCCTATTACAAGGTACACTGTCTATAGTAGCTTTCACTTACCTCGTATGTGGAAAGTGAGCTTATGTATGGTAATGAACTATTGCTTCTTGATGATTGGTAGGAACAGGCTCCTAATAGCCCCAAATAAAGTGTAGAGTTTCACCATCCCTTGAGATGCCTAAGTGAGGTGGCCTTAGAATGCAAAAGGAACATCTGGGCAATTCCACCTTCGGGATGCCAACTCCTGATGTGTTCCATGACTAGACCTGTTTTTCCTTTTCAGAGGATCTAATCTAAGTCCCCTGAACAATAAAGATTCCTATGATCCAGGCCTGGACAGTCACACTGCCCTGCTGAGTTTACTTTAGGGCCACTTCAAAGGTTAGTGAATGGTCGTGTTAAGTTTCTGTCACTGGTATAAAATACCTGGCACTGGCGCTGGAGCTGGGATCTGCTGGTAGATCAGTTGCCCAGCATGCCCAAGACCCTGGATTCATCCAGCACCCTCCAAGCCAGGTATGGTGGTTCACACCTGTAATTCCATCACTTGAGAGGTACGGTAGGAAGATTAGGAATTCAAGTTGATTGATATGATCCCTGGCTACATATCAAGCTTAAGGCCAGCCTAGACTACATGAGACCTTGTCTCAGAACAGAGAAAAACTTGACACCAGCATCGTATAAGGAAAAGAGTTTATTGCTCTGGCTTTCAGAGGCTTTGGTCCAGGTTTACTTGGCCCTGTTTCTGAGCCCTTGGTAAGGCAGAAGGTCATGATGGGAAAGGTACTGTGAGAGCTACTCACCCCATGGCAGACAGGAAGCAGAAACACAACATGAGCTACCGTACAGAAAACAGCATCTTTTCTTCGGGAACACATCCTCAGTGGCCTACTTCCTCTGTCTAGGTCCCACACTATAAATTCTGCTACCTTGTAATAGCCCATTAAGTTATGTGGCCCATAACTTAATCAATTGTTTAATCAGTTGGTGATGGATCTCTCATGATTCAGTCGCCTACCAAAGGAGGTACACACTGTTGTATTACTAATCTGTCAACACATGAATTTGTGAGATCATTTTGATACCCAAACCATGACAGTGCAGATTCTAAGTCTGGCTCTTGGTGTGTGTGTTTTGATAAGTACTATATAATCCTCATGAGATATATTACTATGGGAAAATAAGGTGTCACCTCTCCGACTTGAAGTTCTCTTCCCTATAAAATGAGACATTTTCCTAGTGGGTAGCATGGTTCATCCGCTTGTTTCCAGTTCTAGGTGACACAGGACCACTCTGGCGTCATGTTTGTGTATATGGGTGAGTTTTCTCAGGTGTGCAGGATTACATGGGTTTCGTATTAGGGCTGTGTACTGGTTATTGTTCATAATCAACAGGTTCTAACATCACCTAGGGGGCAGATCTCTGGGCACACACTGTCTAGATTAGGGCGGCCTCTGAGAAGGTCTGTGAGACTTACCTTGATTGGGTTAATTTATGGGGGAAGACCCATCGGAACATTGGCAAGGATCCTGGGCTGTCTGTAATGGACAGTGAGCCGAGCAATGCATTCATTGCTTTTCTGCTTCCTGATTGTGGCTGTGATGTGAGCAGCTGCTTGAAGCTCCTTTCCTTTCCCACCGTGATGGACTGGGCCCTGGAGCTGTGAGCCAGGATCAGCATCTCCTCCTTCAGTTCACTTTGTCAGAGGATTCTACCACAGCCACAGGAGAGGAGACTACAGCAGACAGGATGATGTCAAGGATGTCAAGGCGTACAAGAATTTAAGGCCGCTCTGCGTCCTCATGTCTTCTGTCTTTTTCCAGGAACTCTTTGTCAGGGACTCGGACTCTGTTCTTGAAGAAAAGATAAAGGTAGAGAAGATGGTGGCTGATTGTCTGACCAATTGTTACCAGGTATGTAGGTCTGTGTCTCACCCCACCTTGTCGTCCCCCCTTCTTCAGGGTGGGCTTACGTCCAGAGTCTAAAACAAGTAGAAGCCCCCTCAAGAGCTGAGTACCTGGCTGAATTTCTGAGAGAGTGGGGACTCTGATATGGTTGATGTAATACTTAAAACTCATTCCAGATTTCAATAATTACTAATTAATCTTTGCACATTAATTAGGTCCAGTTCAGTTATTCTGACAGATGATAAGGAAGATCTAGTGTCCTTTTTTGGAGTATTTGTCTATTACTGTTAAGGTAATATATGTAGTGTGCTGAGAAATAATATTTAAGAAAAAAAAGAAATATATTTTAAGAAATTGAGAGAAGGGCTTCTAGTCTGATTGTGGCGAGGTCTGTTCACCTGTCAGAAAGGTCATTAATTGTAAATATCTGGAGCAGATCAACAAGTTGAGCGTAGATGTGGGCAAGAGTATTGGGGCCACCAAGTCCTGGGGCAGTCAATGGATGCTCTCAGATCCGTGTGGATATTAGGTCTCGCTTCACTGTAGAGAACATTGGTGCACATGTTATTGTTTACTCAATATCTCTCTCACTTTCTCTTTCTCTCTCTCTTAATCTGTGTGTGTGTGTGTGTGTGTGTGTGTGTGTGTGTGTGTGTG
>NC_022012.1:14691591-14707919 GCF_000317375.1 Microtus ochrogaster
GTGTGTGGTGTGTGTGTATGTGTGGGGTGTGTGTATGTGTGTGTGTGTGTGTGGTGTGTGGGGGGGTGTGTGTATGTGTGTGTGTGTGTGTGGTGTGTGTGTGTGATTTAGGTCTCGGTGACTTTTGATGATGTGGCTGTGGACTTCACCCAAGAAGAATGGATTTTATTGGATCAGGCTCACAGAGACCTCTACAGAGAGGTGATGCTGGAGAACTACCAGAACCTGGCCTCAGCAGGTAGGACTGTCACCGCTCCTTATGGCTTCTCAGGGAGGAGAAGGACGGTGTATCCTGGGTGTGCTGAAGGATCAAAATGCAATGGGAAATACAGACACACAAACTTTATCCAGAGTCTGTCCGTAGGAGATAAGATCCAAGAGTCCCAGTGGATGCCTAAAACTGTAGGTGAAACTGAACTGTATGTACAGTTGAGCTAACGCTTTGAGTTCCTTTTTCTTTTTTTTTAATATTTATTTATTATGTATACAATATTCTGTCTGTGTTCATGTCTGCAGGCCAGAAGAGGGCACCAGGCCTCATTACAGATGGTTGTGAGCCACCATGTGGTTGCTGGGAATTGAACTCAGGACCTTTGGAAGAACAGGCAATGCTCTTAACCACTGAGCCATCTCTCCAGCCCCCGAGTTTCTTTTTCTTGATTTCACACATTGGAGATTTAATTTTTGGAAGCAAGATTTCATTGTAGTTAAGGTTGACCTTGTCCTGATCTTCTTGTCTCCACTTTCCAAGTGCTGGGATTATAGATACGTACCGTAACATCTGACTGGAAACTTCTTGAGAGTAGATATGAATTAGCATTAGGCTGGAGAGATGGCTCAGCAGTTAAAAGCACTTGTTGCTCTTGCAAAGGACCCAGGTTTGGTTCCCTGCTCCCAGGTAGCAGCTCACAACCTTGAGCTGCTGTAAATTCAGTTCCAGATTGGCTGCCTCTTCGGGCCTCAGGGTATTGTGTACACATACTACACATATATGTGAAAGCAAAATACCCAAATAAGAAATAAAACGTCTAAGCCGAGTGTGGTGGCACATGGCTTTAATCCCAGCACTCAGAAGCAGAGGCAGAAAGATCTCTGTGAGTTTGAGGCTAATCTGGTCTAGAGCTACTTCCAGGACAGTCAGGGCTATTACACAGAGAAGTCCTATCTTGAAAAATCAAACAAAAGAAAAGAAAAGAAAAGAAGAGAAGAGAAAAGAAAAAGAAAGGAAGGAAGGAAGGAAGGAAGGAAGGAAGGAAGGAAGGAAGGAAGGAAGGAAGGAAGGAAGGAAGAGAAGAAGAAAGATGAAAAAGAAAACTCCTAAGAATAAATATTAGCAACCCCAACATAGAGGTTTCCCTCCCACATTTTACAACTTCTCTTTGGCCTGATCTGAAGTGCCATCGAGACTACCTTTGTGTTTGAGGCCATTAGTAAAGTGAGGGCCACATGAGCATAAGTGTGGCCATGCTGCTTTTTGTTTGTTTTGAGGTGGATTCTCACTGTGGCTGACCTGGAATCTCTAATTCAAGCTGCCTCTGTCTCCCAAGGTTTGTGCCACCGTGCCTGGCAGGTGCTGCTGTGGTGCAACAGGCAAGCTACTCAGAAAGATACTGAATGGCTGTGGAGCAGGCAGCAGGCAAAGGGTGATTTGCGTTCAGGGCAGAATAGAAGAGTGGTGTGAGATTCTGTAATGCTACTCAAAATGACGTGCAATGATGAGTCTTCTCTGGAAATTTATATTTCATATTTCCAGGACAGGGGGTAGTGTGTAACTAACCACAGACAGTAAAAGCATGAATAAGTGGGGTCTGCTATGCCTTTTCATTTTCTGTGGTGGTTCTCAAAATGCTGTGCCAGATGAATGGCACCACTACCAATCACCCTGTTAGGAATACAATCATTGACTGGACATAGTGGTGCTAGCTCTAATCCCAGAACTTGGGAGGCAGAGACAGATGTGTCTTTGTGCGTTTAAGGTCAGCCTAGTCTATATAGTGAGTTCCAGGACAGCTAGAACTCACAGTGAGACCCTGTCTCAAATAAATAAATATTTAAAAGTCAAATTTATTGAGTTGGGTGTTCTTTGCTAGTCCCTGTGTTTAATTCCCAGCACTGCCCCCAAAAAAATAAAAGTGAGAAGGAGGAAGAAAAATATAGAAATGTAGTCATTCTCTTCCTTTGATATACTGAGTCAAAAAAAGAGTACATCCTACTTATAGAATCTGATGCTCTGTAGCCTGCTGTTTGGAAGTAAAATTATCTTTGTTTCACTTTGCTTTCTATTTGACCTGAAGTGTTAGTGTTTTCTTGGGGTGTATATAATCATCAACTGTGGTGTCAATTCAGCAGTAATCAGGGCATAGAAGAGGCAGCATTTGCTTGTTTAACCTCTCTGAAATAACTGCACTGGTTTCATTAGAAGCATAGCTTCATGGCTGGCATGATGGCACACACCTTAAATCGAAGTACTCAGGAGGAAGACAGACAGCTTTTTATGAGTTTGAGGCCATCCTGGTTTACATATCATGTTCCAGGACTACATAGTGATATCCTGTCCAAAAAACAGAAACAGAAACTCAAACAGCTCCTGAATTATGCTGACTTTTGGACTCTTTTGCATGAACTTCCTCCGTGAATGCACTTGGCCCATGTATCAGGATGCGAGGTCATCAAACCCAGTCTGATCTCCTGGCTGGAAGAAGAGGATTTGCATAGAGAAGATCTCCAAGGTGAGTGCTTGTGAAGAATGTGTTAAGAGTTAAATGTGAAGTCTTTTAAAGATGCACCTGATGGCTTTAAGTGTGGGCCATGGACCCGAAGGGCACAGAACCCTCTATTTCATAGGCTCTTACTGTTTGCCTTCTCAAGGGCACAGAACCCTCTATTTCATAGGCTCTTACTGTTTGCCTTCTCAGGTGTTCCTGTAGTTTTGCAAAATGACCTATTATTGTGTTTCGTGTTTATTATTGTTGTTTATATTCTTTGCTCAGATCTTTACTACTTTGCAGCCCTGATAGTGCAGTTCTTGTTTGCCATGAGTTTTAATTTTCAAAGAGTCAGTTTGAAATAAAACATTTCAAACTCGCATCCTTAGTGTAGTCAATTTATTGACCTGGTCAAAATGATCTATGTCATTTAACTTTGTAACTGTTTGTCTGTTTATTTATTTATATGGCTAACTCTTCATTTTGTCTTTCTGTTTATTTCCAGAATGGGAAATGCCACTTGGCACCAAAGAGTCAACACTGCGTCAGGAGTTTTTGAGGGGACAGACTCCCGGTGGAATACAAACAGTAAGACTGACTAAAGATATTTGTTATTTCCCTCATTCCTAGGCGCTTGTGAATTCCCTTGTAGAAAGCCAAATAGCATGCACCCAGGAGAGAGCAGCAGTGTATCTAAGAAGTATGTTGAATATAATGAATTTTTGGGTGACCCAAACTGATCATAAAACCTATTCTTTTAAAAACAAACAAACAGGGGGCTGGAGAGATGGCTCAGCGGTTAAGAGCACTGCCTGCTCTTCCAAAGGTCCTGAGTTCAATTCCCAGCAAGCACATGGTGGCTCACAACCATCTGTAATGAGATATGGTGCCCTCTTCTGGCATGCAGGGATACATATGCAGACAGAATACTGACAATACTGTACACATAATAAATAAATCTTTAAAAAAAACAAACAAACAAACAAACAAACCTATTCTTTCCTCTGGCCAAGATGGCTCAGTGGGTAAAGTCTGACAACATGAGCTTGATCCACAGTACCCGCATGGTAGGAGGAGAGAAGGGGCTCTCCCAGGTGTCCTCTTACCTCTTCATGCACACTGCCATATGTATGCATTCTCCCCTCCAAAGTAAATAAATTCTATTGTTCATTTTATTTATTTAAGACAGGATCTCACATAGCCCTGGATGGCCTGGTGTTCACTCTCTAGATGATGAAGACCTAAAATTCTAACTCAGTGAAATCTGCATATATCACCCAGCATAACAGAGAGAGAGAGAGAGAGAGATCCCACAAGTACATGGCCCCACATGTGTAACTAGATACTAGCTTTTAAGGCAATTTGTCTATATCTTAACAATTATTTTGAGCTTATATCAAATGGCAACTACTATTCATCTTTCAATTTGAAAGGAAGCAGAAATTCTAAAGATGCTATTAAAAAGTTGAACATACTTCAGCATTTGTTCATAGCAACAGGAGAAAACAGTGTTGGTGATGTTAACCAGGAAAGTTCTTATTTACCACACTCAGGAAAGATTGGGAATTTTGTAGAAAATCAGCACAAATGATACAAATAAGAGAAGTGATATTCACCCTACTAAAAAAAAAATGTCTTAGGGTCTAGGTCAAAACTTGGAGTGATAGAGTCCTCCTAAGTACTGATTCCTGCACATATATGACTGATTTCTGAGGATCTTAAAATAATTTCGTTAATATGCTTGGGCAAAGCCAAGCATGATGGTGCACACCTTTAATCTGAGTACTCGGGAGGCAGAGTCGGGTGGATCTCTGAGTTTGAGGCTAACCCGGTCTATTTAATAGAGAGGCACCTTCTCAATTAAAAAAAAAGAACAAAAGACCAGGGGTCAGGTGTGGTGGCACATACCTCACCTTTAATTCCAGCATACAGAAGGCAAAGGCAAGTGGAGCTCTGTGAGTTTAAAGCCAGCCTTCTCTACATATTGAACTTCAGGCCAGCTGTGGCTACATAGTAAGAACCTGTCTCAAAAACAAAACTACCAAAAGACTAAGGCATCTTTCCAAATTAAAACCGATGGTTCTAGACTTTAGGATAAGAGTCTTGCATATAGTCAAAATGGCAAAAATCATCATCTTTCTGCCTTCACTTAAGTGGAGTCCTTCAGTGAGTCTGAAAAATTCTCTAACGATAAGTCATCCCTTTATCACCAGGTCAGAAGCCATAGTGCACGAGAACTCTGTTACTATGTACAGTGTGGAGAGATCTTCAGTGAGCATTCATATTTCAAGACACAAGTGAAAACTCACAGCACTTGCAACACTGGACATCTTACTCACTCGGGTCAGGACGCCTCTGTTCAAATGCACACCATAAAAACGTATCCGTGTAAGATCTGTGGAAGAGCCTTTGGACGTTCTTCAAATCTTAATAGACACTTACGAAGTCACACTGGAGAAAAACCCTATGAATGTAAGGAATGTGGGAAAGCCTTCACTACCTACTCGAGGCTAGTGGAACATTTTAGAACTCATACTGGAGAGAAACCATATAAATGCAAGGATTGTGGGAAAGCCTTTGCTAAGCGCTCAGGCCTTATAACACATATATCAACTCATGCTTCAGAAAAACCCTTTGCGTGTAAAGAGTGTGGGAAGGCCTTTGCTTCCTCCCCGCGCCTTAGTCAACATGTAAGAATTCACAGTGGAGAGAGACCTTACATATGTAAGGAGTGTGGAAGAGCCTTCCTGACTTCCTCGTACCTACGGAACCACATAGGAAGGACTCACAGTGGAGAGAGGCCCTATATATGCGGGGAATGTGGGAAAGCCTTCCATTCTTACTCCAATCTCCGGAGACATGTGAGAACTCACAGTGGAGAGAGACCCTATATATGCAAGGAGTGTGGAAAAGCCTTCCTCAACTCCTCATACCTACATAACCATATAAGAAAAACTCACAGTGGAGAGATGCCTCATATATGTGGGGAATGTGGGAAAGTCTTCCATGCTTCCTCATACCTGCGTAGGCACTTGAGAACACACAGTGGAGAGAGACCGTGCATATGTAAGGAGTGTGGGAAAGCCTTCCTCAACTCCTCGTACTTGCGCAAACATCTAACCATTCATACTGGAGACAAGCCCTACGAGTGTAAAGAGTGTGGGAAAGCCTACCGTAGGTACAATCTGCTGCATGACCATTTAAAAACCCACACGGTGGAAAAACCATTTGAATGTGATGTATGTGGGAAGTCCTTTCAGTATTTTTCGTACCTTACTAAACACATTCGTATTCACACCGGAACAAAGCCCTATAAGTGTAAGTATTGTGGCAAAGATTTCACTACTTCCTCAAGCCGAACTGAACATATCCGAACTCACACTGGGGAGAGGCCCTATGAGTGTACGAAGTGTGAGAAAACCTTCACTTCATCCTCCAACCTCATTCACCATGGAAAAATCCACACTAGAGAGAAACCTTTCGCCGAGAATGTAGGGAAGGCTACAGCAGATTTTACCTACTAACCGAACACTAGTACCTCATGGTGAATAGAATCACTTCAGGTAGGAAGAATGTCAAATATCCTTAGTCCCTTGTATCTTGATTTCATCAGACTGGAACTTACGTTATTAAGAAATCAGTGTGGAACAGCCCCAATTACTTTGGAAACATAAAAGAACCCATACTCAAGATGCCCCATGAATTAAGGAAAGAAATACTAAAGCCGACACTGTTTCCTAGGAACTTGTTAAGCATGTGAGACTTTGCAGTAAAGGGAAATACACTGATATAAGACATACAGAAGGCTGTCGTCCTGCTAAGTACTTTTAATTCATTAGTTCCAGCAGTTGAGAAAACTTTTTGAAAGTAAGGAATGTTAGAAAGTCACATAAACTTAATCCTCAGTGTTTAGTAAAAATCATAATTCATACCCAAGAGAAGTCAGCTATCTGGAAATTCTGTGTGCCCTGAAATGTGGTATTGCTGGCAGCAGTAAGGCCTGTTGGATGTTGCTGTTTATTTTGAACTTTCGATGTCTGTCCTGATAGCCCTAGAGTGATATGTTTTCTTTCCTCTAAGCAACGCCGTTTCATTTTGGTTGTTACAACTTCTGGGTAGCAAGCTGGTGATAATGAAGACTTGTGGAATATAAACATTGTTTTAGTGTAGATTCTCTAGTTGGCTTATACTATTAAACATGCTAGCCTATAATAACTTCCAGCAACTCCATTTCATAATACGGTTCTCATGGTCTTTAGAATGTCCTTGTTCTTTCACAACTTTTAGGTAAAAGGTGATATAAATAAACAGCTAAGCAAACAGACTAGCAAAGCCTTTTACCCGAAACACATTAGGCTGTGAATCTATAGATGGCTTAGTCTTCAGTGAGGCCAGAGCCCTCGTGACCTCTCACATCTCACACTGAACACTGCAGCCCTGGGGACCAAGCCATCGGTATGTGAATTTCAGATACAAATCATAATACATTCCCTCCCAGGTTCTGGTAAGTCCTCAAGATTACAAATAGCTCAAGTGCTTGGGAGCATGGTTTTCTATATGTGTGTGTGTAGTGGGAATGAAATAGGCGTACGTGTCACAATGCACACATGGAGATCAGAAGACAGTTTGCAGGAATCTGATCAATTCTTCCACCATGTCGGTCCCAGGGATAGAACTCAGGCTGTCAGGCACGGCTTGGCAAGCACCTTTCCTCACTGAGCCATTGCACCAGCCCACAGTTTTCACATTCAAAGCAATCAGAGGCTGAAGAGGTGGCTGTGTGGTTCAGAATACTTGCTGCTAGTCCAGAGGACCAGGGTTCTGTTCCCAACACTCACACTGAGATGTTCACAACTACCTGTAACTGGAGCCCCAGGGGATCAGGCTCCCTCTTCTTGTCCCTAGATACTCATGTGCAAGTACACATACAGACACATGAATAATGAAGTCTTTGTAAAAAGAAAATCAATCTAGAGTCCTGAACCCTATTCTTCTCTGGGAATACACCCAACCTATATGTCCCATATCCTAAATCACTCTAGATCAAAGAAAGCTGAAGAGAAATAAAGACATCATCTATATTCTTATTCAGTAGATTTATTCAAAATGATTGATCTTAAAATTTTTTTTCCAGGGGGCTGGAGAGATGGCTCAGTGGTTAAGAGCACTGATTGTTCTTCCACAGGTGGTCCTGAGTTCAATTCCCAGCAACCACATGGTGGCTCACAACCACCTGTAGTAAAATCTGGTGCCAACTTCTGGCCTGCAGGGACACATGCAGGCAGAACATTGTAAACATAACAAATAAATCTTTAAAAAAAAATTTTTTTCCAGCCATACTTTTCCTTCTTGGAGGAAATTTCAGTAATATTGTGGATAATAGTTTTTTGCTTGCTTACATCCTCGCCTCCTGCACTCTATTTTTGCCTCTGTAGGTCTGGATGGTGTGTCATTCTGCGCCCTTGCTCAGTACAATGCATAAGAAACTTCAGTTAATCAGGCACCAGTATGGCTTCCCATAGATGCTCATAGCAACCATCTCTTCATAGTTGATGTTTTCTGTATTGTTCGGTATGCTTTGGGCAGTGCCTGGGGTATAGCTGCCACTCTACTACATTTTTGTTGTTATTTTGGTTTGTTTTTCAAGACAGGTTTCACTGTGTAGCACTGGCTGTGCTGGAACTCGCTTTGTAGACCAGGCTGACCAAGAACTCACAGAGATCCGCCTGCCTCAGCCTCCCGAGTGGGATTAAAGGCGTGTGCCACCACCGCCCAGCATTGTACATTTTTATTTTGTAGAAGGCAACACTTTCATGGTTTATAGCAGAAGACAACTTGCAGTAGACAGTTCTACCATATGCATTCCAGGGATGCAGCTCAGATTGTTGTCATGCTAAGCAGCACATGTCCTTTCTTGCTGAGCCATCTTGCTGTCCCCTTTATGTTTTTGGTTTATTTTAAGACTTAGACATCTTAAGTTACTTCATAATTGTAGGGTTTTGTTTTGTTTTCTGTTTGGTTGTTTTGTTGTTGTTTGGTTCTCTTTCTTGTCATTGGCAGTCAGTCCACGACTGAGCTATGTCCCTAGCTCCACATTTCCCCACACACCCTTTCTTTTTCATTTTTTCTTTCTTTCTTTCTTTTATTACTATTATTTTTTTGTTGTTTTGTTTTTTGAGACAGGATTTTGCTATAGTTTTAGAGCCTTGATGATCAGGCTGGCCTCAAACTCACAGAGATTCTCCTGCCTCTGCCTCCCGAGTGCTGGGATTAAAGGCGTCATGTGCCACCACCGCCCGGCCACACACACCCTTTCTGATAATATGGTCTTGCTCTGTAGTCCATCCAGACTGTCCTGGAACTCATTTTGTCTACCATCAGCCTCCAATGTGCAAGGAGAAAACCACATCATTTAAAATTTTGGAGGTGCAGTGGGGGGTGTTGTAGGAGTTTCCATCTTAGAGGTTTTTATTCTTGTGTTCATATCTTTTTTCCTATTTTCTAATTAAAAATAGATATTTTGGGGGCTAGAGAGATGGCTCAGAGGTTAAGAACACTGGCTGTTCTCCCAGAGGTCCTGAGTTCAATTCCCAGCAACCACATGGTGGCCCACCACCATCTGTAATGAGATCTGGTGCCCTCTTCTGGCCTGCAGCATACATGCAGACAGAATACTGTATACATAATTAATAAATCTTTTTAAAAATAGATATTTTTCTTACATTATATTCTAAATAAGGTTTTCCTCCCCAACTCCTCCCAGAGCCTCCCCTCCTTCCCTCTCACTCAGATAGAGGTAGTGGCACGTGCCTTTAATCTCAGTACTCAGGATCTCTGTGAGTTTGAGACCAGCCTGGTCTACATAACGAGTTTCAGGACAGCCAAAGTTACATATTGGGAACCTGTCTCAAACTAAACAACCCCCTCAAAGGCACTAAGAAGTAACAGTAAAATAAGATAGAAGCAAACAAACATACAGAAGAGAAGGAGCTAAAGAAAGGCACAAGAAACAGATGCAGAGCGGCACATCCACACACATAGAAAGCCATAAAAACACAAAGTTGGGAACCAATATATATGCAGAGAGCTTTAAGATGGGACAAAAACAACCCTCCAATAATGCCAATGGGTTTGGTGTTGGCCATCTACTGCTGGGCATGGAGCCTGCCCTTAAGAGTGGTTTGTTTGCCCAGTGGGACTCCATTGGAGAGAACTATTTTTTCTTTTGGAGTGGTTATCAATTGGAAACAGCTTCTGTGTTAGAGATGGGGGCTTGTGTCGACTTAGCCTTTCACCACTGGGACAGATGCAATCTGGTTTAGACCTATACAGGCCCTATGCATGCTGCCACAGTTTCTGGTTTATGTGTGTGTCAGTCCTGCTGTGTTTAGAAGGCCTTGATTCCTTAGTGTTCTTCAGTCCCCCAGGGGAGGTATTTGATGGAGACATTCCATTTAGGACTGAGTATTCCAGGGTCTCTCCCTCTGCACATTCTCCAGTTGTGGGTCTCTGTGTTTGCTTCCATCTGCTGTGTGATCTCTGATGATGGCTGAGCAAGACACTGATCTTTAAGTATGGCAGAATGTTGTTAGGAGTCGTTTTATTGCTACATTCCTTTTGCAGAACAGTAGAATTTGGTCTTCATGCAAGTCCATGGTCTATCTAATCTCAAGTTCTTGGCCACCTGAGCAGTGTTGGGGATGGATTCCATCTCATGGAGGAGGCCTTTAATCCAGTCAGATATTGGTTGAATAGTTCCATAAGCTTTGTCTGCTATTATACCAGTGTACATTGCCAAAGGTCACCATTGTGGACTCAAGTGTTAGTAGCTGGGTTGGTGGTTACCTTTCTGCTTTGGTAGGATGCAGAGTTAATCTTCCAGTACCAGGAAACTAGTCAGTAGGAATGAGGGCTCTAAGTAGGCACCAGCTCAACTTCACTATGTTCGATGAGTTATATAGATGTTTTCAGCAACAAAGCTGAAACCATCTGTTTCTCCAGAGCAAACAATAGCTTTGGCAATAGTCTGGGTTGTTTGGGGGTTTCCATGAAGCCATTGGCAACAACTTGATTAGATGTTACCCATTCTCAGAGCTTGAAGTTTCATTGACAAGAGATTTCAAGTTATAACTTTGCCTCCCCAGTTATTTGGTGATTCCATTCATGTATATGAAGATAAGATATGTGTGTGTGTGTACACAGAGAGAGATGTGAAGATAAGATAAGGAGTTTCTACTGTATTAGTTTTCTATATGACCTCTCAAATTGCCATTAGTTTTAGCTGTCTGTTTAGTTTGGGTTTCTTTAGCTGTGAAGAGACACCCTGACCACGACAACTCTTATAAAGGAAAATAGTTCATTGGGTGGCTTACAGTTCAGAGGTTCAGGTCATTATCATCATGGTTGGACATGGCAGTGTACAGCTAGATAAGACACAGTGTTGGAGAAGGAACTGAGAAGTCTATATCTGATCCACAGGCAACAGGAAGTGAACTGTCTCACTGGAGACATGACTTGAGCATATAAGAGACCTCAAAGCCTGCCTCCACAGTGACACACCTCCTCTAATAATAAGACTACACCTTCTAACAGTGCCACTCCCTTTGGGGCCATCTTTCAAAATACCAGTCTCTTCCCAAATTCCCCCCTTTACCCTGTTCTTCCCTTTTTCTCCCTGTTTGATCTTCCTATTCCAGTTGCCCCTTTCATCTATAACTATGTGTTGTCCCCCTCACTAGTCCCTTTCTTCATACTTAACCTCTCTGGGTCTTCGTATTATAGCTTGGTTTATTTAACCAGAAATATCCACATATAAAAGAATACAAACCTTATTTATCTTTCTGGGTCTGGGTTACTTCACGATGATTACATCTAGTAACATCTATTCACCCGACAATTTCATGATTTCATTGTTTATTTTTTATTGTTGTTTTATTTTTAGCAGCTGAGTAATATTTCATTGTGTAAGTGTTCATATTTTCTTTATCACAGTCTTCTGTCGAGGAACATCTAGTTGTTTCCAATTTCTGGTGATTGTGAATAGGGCAGCAGTGAATGTGGATGAGCAAGTGTCTCTGTAGTAGGTGTAAATAGAGTCTTTTGAAATATGTCCAAGAGTGCTATAGCTGGATCTTGAGGTTCTTCTATTACCAGCTCTTGGGGAACTGCCACACTGATTTCCATGAGGCAGTACAAGTGTGCATGTGATAGTATCTTAAGGTCCAGATTTCTCCAACTATTTCTGTGATTTCAGAAGTTTTCTTGATAACTTTAAATGTATTCTGTTGCAATGCCTTTTATACATTGTTTTAAAAGAGTTTGAGGGTTTTTTTTTTTTTTGAGGCAGTCTCTTATTTGACAGGGTACCCCAGAATGTTCTCAAACTCACTATGGAGCTCAGGATGACACTGAAATTGTAATCTTCCTGATTCTACTTTTATTTTTTAAAAGATTTTTTTAAGTTCTTTTTTTTTGGGGTGGGGCAGGCATAATGGTGCACATCTTTAATCACTGTACTTGGGAGGCAAAAGCGGGTAGATCTCTGGTGAGTTCAAGGCTAGCTTAGTACAGACAAAGTTACATAGTGAAACTCTGTCTTAAAAAACGAAACAACAGGGACTGGAGAAATGGCTCAGTGGTTAAGATCACTGACAGTTATTCCACAGGACCTGGGTTCAGTTCCCAGCACCCACATGGAAGCTTACAACTGTCTATAACTCCAGGATCCAACACCCTCACACAGACATACATACAAGCAAATTCCAATAAAATAAAATAATAAATTTAAAATTTTTAAAGTATGTATATGTGTGCCATCTGCGTATGGGTGGGTACAGGTGCCACAGAGGCCTGAGGTGTTAGATCCCATGGAGCTGGTGTTACAGGCGGTTAGAGGCCTGAGGTGTTAGATCCCACGGAGCTGGTGTTACAGGCGGTTCTGAACTGCCCAGTACGGGTGCTGAGAACAGAGGCCTGAGGTGTTAGATCCCATGGAGCTGGTGTTACAGGCGGTTCTGAACTGCCCAGTACGGGTGCTGAGAACAGAGGCCTGAGGTGTTAGATCCCACGGAGCTGGTGTTACAGGCGGTTAGAGGCCTGAGGTGTTAGATCCCACGGAGCTGGTGTTACAGGCAGTTCTGAACTGCCCAGTACGGGTGCCGAGAACAGAGCTTGGGTCCTTTGCAGGAGCGGTGCATGCTTTTAACTGCTGGGCCATATCTCTAGCTCCTGCCTTCTCTCTCTAAATGCTGGGATTACAGGGTCTACCCATACACTTGTGTGCATTGAAGTTTCAGTTTTGTATACTTAGTCTACTGCTGACAGAATTTATGTCTAATCTTCTCTTTCTCCCTATAGGCATAAAATAGAGTACTTCCATTTAGACAAAAGCATTGAAGGGGATGTTTGGGTTTTTTTTGTTGTTGTTGTTGTTATCTTGTTTGTTTGTTTGTTTTTACTTTTAGAGACAGAGTTTCTCTGTGTAAGCACTCTGTAGACCAGCCTGGTCTCAAACTCAGAGATCCGCCTGCTTCTGCCTCCCAAGTGCTGGGATTAAAGGCGTGTTTTAACCCGGCTGAACGGGGATGTTTTAATGCCCAGTGAGAAAGACATGTCTTCCCCCTGTCATTTACATGTTCCTGACCTTTAGGTAGTTTTTAGCCTTGAGACACACTGGACCCTTAGAACACCACTTTTCATACAGTCCAGCCTCAAGGATGGATACAGATGGTACCAAAGAGGCATTTTGTAGAAAGAATGGAAGCTGGGAGGTGATCGGATGGGTAAGATTGCGTTTCTGCAAGCATAAGCACCTGAGCTTGGATCTCAGCACATGCATCAAATGCTGAGTGTGGCTGTGCACACCATTTACCCCAGCACTGGAGATGGAGTAGGTGAACTTTCAATTCAGGGAGGAAACCCTGTCTCAAGGAACTAATGGCACAGGGTGATTAAAGAGCTCATCACACTTGTCCTGCTTTGGTCTCAGCATGTGCATACATACACACTCATGTCAGCTGCACAGCACAGGAAGATAAAATGTGTACAATTATTATATAAAACGGTGGGTTTTAGGCCAGCAAGATCGCTCAATAGGTAAAGGTGTTCTCCTTGAAGCCTGTTGACTAGCAATCTCTAAGACCCACATAGTGGAAAAACAGAACCAATGTCCTCCAGGAGTCCCCTGACTTCCACACGTGCTTCCCCACCTTGGGGGAAAAAAGGTAACAAAAGGTGGGTTCCACTGGGATATTTTCATACATATACATCATGTGTTTTGCTCATATTTACTGTCATTTCCCTGTCTGGTCCTCCCATCTCCCACGCTACTGGTTCCTTTCTCTTTACAAAATACTGCCTTTAAAAGGCTTTGAAATTAGAACCCACAGAATGTTCCCTAAACTTGTATACTCCAGGATGGCCTAGTGGGTAAAGATGCTTGGACTGAGTTCAACTCTTGGACCCACGTGATGGTGGAAGAGAACTGACATGGCAACGGTGCACCTGTCATCACCTCCCCCCAATAAATGTCATTTTAAAAATGAAGGAAACTTGCATGCTGCACCCAATTTTGTGAATTGCCTGATGAAACAAGTACTTATAGTCCTCGTAGGATTTGAGCAGCCAGAATGAGTCCAGTATGGTGATGGGTGCCTGTGATCTCAGCAGTCAAGTGAGTGAGGCAGGATGGTTACAGCTTTCTGGCTGGCCTGAACTAGATCATGAAACTCTCTTTCCATGAGGGGAAAAGGGTCTTAATAAACTTAAAACATGAATCAGAAGAAAAGTAAGCCCAAATACAATGATGAAATTGTGGAACCTAAGATCAATTTTTGTCCTTGTTTTTTTCAGAAAGCATCTACTATATAGCTTTGGCTGTCCGCAACCTCAGTGCCATGGAGGATGAGCTTCTGATCCTCCTCTAGCTTCTCCCAGAGTTTCAGCCGTGCTAGGCAAGCACCCTCTCAGGTGTGCTACACCCCCACCCTAAGTGTGCATGCTTTTATTTATTTGAGGAGGGGGGCTCAGTATTACTGTTTGCTAAGCTGCCCTTGAACTCCCGAGCTAACCTGATCTATCAGTTTCTTGATTATTTGGAATATGTATGCACATCGACATTTAATCTCTGAAAAGGAATTCAGGGCTCTACATCATGCCATACCTATAATACTATAATGCCTATAATAGAATATAAAGCTGAGGCAGGACAGTCACAAGCTCCAGGTCAGCCTATGCTACATAGAGACTCAAAAACAAGGATTCACTGAGACATTGTAAACAAAATAATAATAGGCCACTGTCTCACACCTGTAATCCCAGGCCTCAGAATATGGGAGAAGAAGAGGCAGAAGTTCAGGGCCTTTTTTAAAAATTTATTTATTATTTATTTATTTATTTATTTATCTGTTTGGCTCTATAGAGAGGTTAGTGCCAACCTGACAGACATGAGACCCTATCAAAAGAAAGAAAGGGGTGGCCTGGCAGTGGTGGCGCACACCTATAATCCCAGGACTCAAGAAGCAGAGGCAGGCAGATCTATTTGTGTTCAAGGTCAGCCTGGTCTACAGAGTGAGTTCTAGGACAGCCAAGGCTACAGAGAAACACTACCTCAAAAGACTGAAAAAGAAAGAAAGAAAGAAAAAGAAGAAAAGGAGTGAAGGGAAATACAATAGGCTGTAATCCTATAGAGAAAGTGGCAGTTACAAGGATGGGGTCCACATCCCTTGTGGCCGCCAAGGACAAGGATTCTACATGGATCTCCATCCAGCAAACATACAGTGTCTGTGGAGATAGGCAGAGCGTTGTGGTCTAAGTGGGGTTGCTATGCAGATTTAGTCAAGTGTGCCTATTGACACCCTTAAAGGACTAGTCATAATATTTCTGCTCCCCACAATCCAACAAAGCCACTGACGTGAGCAAGAGTCCTGAGGTGAACTGTCGGCCTCCTCATGATCTCGCCCTTCTTAGAGACGTACTAAAACACAACTCAGACCTAGAAACTTTTTTATATTCCACCCTCTAAATCCAATAGAGTGGACTGTGGCAGAGAACATATAGCTATGTCAAATTTTGTAATTCTACATTTTATTTTGTTGACATAGAAAATATTGAGAATCTAACTTTAAGACATTTGGAAAAAGGATATGAGAAAGGTTTGACAGTTGATAAACGTCATTGAGTCTGCTAGAGTTTCAGTTAGAAATGAGAGACTTTAAAAAATCAAAATGTTTCTTAAGAAAAATGGATAATAAAAATACCTGACCGAGCCAGGTGGTGGTGGCACTCAGGAGGCAGAGGTAGGCAGATCTCTGTGAGTTCAAGGTCAGCCTGGCCTACAAGAGCTAGTTCCAGGACAAGCTCCAAAGCTACAAAGAAACCCTGTCTCAAAAACAAACAAACTAAAAAAACAACAACAATAAAAACCACCTGACCAAGTGTGGTGTCATACACTTTTACTTCCTGCTCTGGGGACTCCAGCCTGGTCTACATAGTTAAGTTCCAGGCCAGCCGGGGCTGCACAATAAGACCCGACCTCAAAAACAAAACAAACTATGTTTTGAAGGTAAGAGCTTTTAGAGAATCAAGATGCAATACAAGGTCATAAAACAAGCAATGGGGGGGGGG
>NC_022012.1:14708214-14718452 GCF_000317375.1 Microtus ochrogaster
AAACCCTGTCTCGAAAAACCAAAAAAAAAAAAAAAAAACAAGCAATAGGAAAAGCTTCAGGGCAAGTGAGATGGATCAGCAGCTAAAGGAGTTTGCCACCAAACCTGCCTGCCTAAGGCACTCACAGGGTGGAAGAACAAACCAGCTCCTCAGGTTGTCCTCTGATCCACAGCAACACACACACACACACATGCACTTAAAACAAATAGGTGAAAAACTAGAAAACAGCCATAACTACATGCATATTAAGGAGGACTTTAAAGAGTTACTATAAAGCTTCACTATGTTGTGTCTCCACGGTGCTAATTAATGTGGACAGCTTTTGTAATAAGTTTCTCATTGTTCAGCAGTAACTGTTGTCTTGGAAACGGAGCTCCTTCCCTCTGCAGGTTCAGTTTAACATTACATTTGACATTTACATTTTTAAATTTATGTATATGGGTGTTTTGCTTGCATGTATATCTGTGTACCATGTGTATGGTGCCCGTGGAGGCTGGAAGAGGGTGTTGGAACCCCTGGAACTGGAGTTACAGGTGTGTGTAAGCCACCACGTCGGTGTGGAAATCACACTGGAGGGTGTCCTTTGAAAGAGTAGGCAGTGCTCCCGACCACTGAGCAAGTGCTTCAGTGCCTACATTTGATCTTTCTCTGTAGCTTTTGATACGTATCGTGGTCATGATAGATTGAAATCTCCCCACAAATCTAAACATCATGAACTGATCATAGCTTATAAGGTGGATAGGAAGGCTAGGAGATAGCTCAGGGGATAGCGCACTTCCCACCAAATATGAGGAACCGAGTTTGAATCCCCAGAACCCAAGTGATTGATATGTGGGTGTGGCACCCCTATGTAATTTCAGCACCCGGAAGGCGGGATCTCCAAAGCAGTCTGCCTAAGATCACCAGCTGAGAACCCTGCCTCCGTGAATAAAGTGGAGAGCAATTGAAAAAGACTCTTCGTGTCGACCTCAGGCCTCCACATGCACATTCAAATACACATGCGCCAGACACGCATGCGGAAGCGAGTGGCAGGCACTGCCATCTCCTGTTTCGTTCAGCAGAAGCCCAGCCTTCCTGGGGTTCCAAAGAATGGGAGCACACTGACCTCGGCTACCTTCAAAGCGCATGTTCAAAATTTTCAGAACATGTCAAACAGTTTCACAGTTAAACAATATGGTCCGTTTTGGAGGTAAAACACATTGTGAAAGGCAGATATGTAAATGAGCCTACTGGGGCCTGGCTGTGTTGAGCCCAGGGGGTCAGGGGAGCCTCGTTTGGAGCCGTTTTGTTAGGAATATTTTCAGATAGAACACACCCCAGAGTTCATTCTGTTCACTCCAGCTTCATTCTGTAGCAAATATTTTGGGCTTTAGTTTTGTTGTAGTTTTTATTTTGATCTTGTTTTTTGAGACAGGATCTTATTATTACTATGTAGCTCTGGCTGGCCAGGAACTCCAGGCTGGCCTTGGACTCAAAGATCCTCCGCTTGCCTTTGCCTCCTGAGGGCTGGAACTAGTTGTGTGCAGCCACACATGACTGTGGTAAGTTACACAAAGATACACTCAAAGCTGGACACACTACACAAGCCTAGAGTCCAAACCACCGTGGAGGCAGAAATATTACTTTAGCGCAGGAGTTCAAGCAGGCATGGGCAACATGGTGAGATCCCATCTCAAAAAAAAAATCAATCCACTCTGAAATCTCCTTTTGCATGGCCACACATTGATCCTTTAATATTCTATTGTCTGATTGGCTACAGTATCCCTGATAGCCAAAGCATCTTTCTCCAAACACAGGCTGGGCATGGTGGCACATGCCTTAAATTCCAGCATTTAGAAGGCGGAGGTAAGCAGATCTCTTTGAGTTCCAAGCCATCCAGGGATACCTTAAAAAGGAAGAAAAGAAGGAAGGAAAGGAAGAAGAAATAAAAGAAAGACAAACAGGAGGTGTGTCTGGGTGGATTAGCCCCTTAATCTTAGCGATCAGGAGGAGAAGAGTTTGGGGCAAATGCAATCTACATAGTAAGACTTGAAGATATAAAATCTAGGAGTAGCTTAGTAGCAGAAGTGGTAGAGGCCTGTAGCATCCACAAGGCCTTGGCTCTGGTCTCCAGCACTGCCCCAAAAACCTACACAGGAATAAACCTCTGAAGTACCTAGGATGTGAATGAGCACCCCCTTAACTTCATACCAGAACGAGTGCCTCTGCTTGGATCGTATGTGGTGTTTGTGTTTATGTTCTGATTCACAGTAACTTCTCCTGGGTTTCCATTGAACAAACTAAATAAAAAGATAAATGGTGAAAGATTAAAAAGGATCCGTAACATTTTTCACTGAGAACTACCTGACACGTGCACATACTCTTTTGTGTGTTTTCTTTTTTTGTTCCTTTTTCCGTTTATTTATTTATTAAAGATTTCTGTCTCTTCCCCGCCACCGCCTCCCATTTCCCTCCCCCTCCCCCAATCAAGTTCCCCTCCCTTGTCAGCCCACAGAGCTATCAGGGTTCCCTGCCCTGTGGGAAGTCCAAGGACCACCCACCTCCATCCAGGTCTAGTAAGGTGAGCATCCAAACTGCCTAGGCTCCCACAAATCCAGTTGTTTGTTTTCTTGAGACAGGGTCTCGCTATATATCCCTGGCTGTACTGGAACAAGCTCGGTAGACCAGGCTGGCCTCAGACTCACAGAGATCCACCTGCCTCAGCTTCCTGAGTGCTGGGATTTAAAGCACCTGCCACCACCACCTGGCTTGAGAAGTTGTAAAAATACTTTGAAGTGAACATAACAAAAACACAGCCCATTACATTCTCGGGGGGCACTGCTAAGTGAGTGTACATGTAAGCTATTCCATCCTCATGTTAGAAAGGAAGGTCATGTATGGGTGGGCTGGCAAAGGAAACTCAGTAGGTAACAGTGCTTGCCACTGAGCCTAGCAGCCTGCATCCCATCCCTGGAACCACATAGTGAAAGGAGAGGACCATCTCCCGAAAGCTGTCCTCTGACCTGTACACGAGAACCATGGCTTGTATGCATGGACGCACAGATACACACACAATGTAAAGAAAAAGAAGTTATGCCCATAGCCAGACCCTGCCTCCAAACCAAACAAAATGGGTTGGAGAGATAGTTCAGTGGGTAAAGCTCTTGTCATTCCAGTATGAAGAACTGAGTTCAGATGCCCGGAACCCATGTAAAGCCTACCTGGTGGCATGAATCTCTATATTCCTATGGGGAGATGGGAGGGAGACACACAAGACTCTCAGGAAGCTCACAGACCAGATGTCTGGTGTACACAGCTGTGAACATCAAGAAGACATACACCCAAGGTTTTCTACAGACCTACACACACACAATTTTTAAAAAATTCAAGTTGATAATCTAACTTCCTAAACTAGCAACTAGAGTGGTTAAACCCAAAGCACAGAATAAAACTAAGAACCATCACAATACACAGCAAGCGTCACGACAGAACGAGGAAGGAAGAAAATGTAAAGTTGTGTACCAAAATGTCTGTCGCTTTTAGTTTTTGTTCTTTTAGTTTTGTTGTTGTTGCTCATTTTTTTTGTGGCTTTGTTTTTTTTTTTTTTTGAGACAGCGTTTCTCTGTCTCAGCGTTTCTCTAGCCCTAGCTGTCCTAGAACTCGCTTTATAGACCAGACTGTTCTTGAACTCCAAGACCCACCTGCCTCTGCTTCCCTAGTGCTGTTAAAGGCATGCACCACCATGTCCAGTCATGTTTTAGTTTTTATTACATATTTATTTTGTTAGTGTGGGCATGTGCCATAGCACACACCTGGTGGTACCCCACTCCCGGGAGGTCACCATATTAATGCCGAACTTAGTGAGGACACCCGATCAGCATAGCGCACTACAGCCCAGAACTCCTGGACTCACGAGATCCTTCTGTCTCAGCCTCCTGAGTAGCCGGGCTCTGGACACACACTATGCAGAACAACTTGCGGGAGTCAATACTTTCTTTCCAACTGTGAGTTCCACATATCTAACTCAGGTAGGTAAGTGTAACAGCAAGTGCCTTTACCAGGCTTGTCATCTGGCCAGCCCATTGTTTATTTTGTTCTGAATACTGTCTTGGAGATGGATCAGCAGATTGGGGAGCCTGCGACCAACCCTGACAACCTGAGTTTAATCCCAAGGTCCCACATGGTAGGAGGAACCAACTCCAGCAAGTTGTCCTCAACCTCTGCATTTGCACAGAGATTCACGTCACATACACAAAGCAATGTGGTGGTGTGCACATCTTTAATCCCAGCACTCAGGAGGCAGAGGCAGGTAGAGCTCTGAATTGAAAGCCAGGCTTGCCTACAAAACCAGTTCTAGGCCAGCAAGGGTGACACAGTGAGACCATGGCTCAAAGAAACAAAACCAGCCAACCAAAAAACAATTAAGTGTGGTAACACACACCTTTAATCCTGGCACTCAGGTCTCTGAGTTCAAGGACATTTTGGTCCACAGAGCTAGTTCCAGGACAGCCAAGGCTACACAAACCCTGTCTCAAAATCAAACAAACATGGGATAAAACCGGACTCGCTGAACATAGCAGACAATGAGGACTACTGAGAACTCAAGAACAATGGCAATGGGTTTTTGATCCTACTGCACATACTGGCTTTGGGGGAGCCTAGGCAGTTTGGATGCTCAACTTACTAAACCTGGATGGAGGTGGGCGGTCCTTGGACTTCCCACAGGTCAGGGAACCCTGATTACTCTTCAAGCTGCTGAGGGAGAGGGACTTGATCGGGGGAGGGGGAGGGAAATGGGAGGCGGTGGCGGGGAGGAGGCAGAAATCCTTAATAAATAAATAATTTTTTTAAAAAAAATAAAGCTTCATAATGTAAATTCAAAAAAACAAACAAACAAAAAACAATCGAATACTAATAAAAACAAAGGAGTATACTTCTAGCTGCATAGACACATTATATAATGTACTATATTTTTTGGCTTTTAAAATATTTCACAATACATACTATTGTATTATAGATTTTTTCTTTTTTATATTTTATATTTTCATGCAACTATATAATGTACATTGAATATGTTACCCCAATAAGTCTTTCCCTTCCCTTCCCTTTAGTCTCCCTAGACAGTTTCACTTCTACCCCGTGTCCTATATATACATAATTTTATGTGTCTACATAAAACCTAGGAACTACACATGAGAAAAAAACATTTGTCACTCTGAGACTGTCTTAATTTGCTTTATAAGACTACCTTTGGGGCTGGAGAGATGGCTCAGAGGTTAAGAGCACTGGCTGTTCTTCCAGAGGTCCTGAGTTCACTTCCCAGCACCTACATGGTGGCTCATAACCATCTGTAATGAGATCTGGTGCCCTTTTCTGCCATGCAGGTGTACATGGAGGCAGAACACTGTATACATAATAAATAAGTAAATCTTTGAAAAAAAAAAGACTACCTCTGGTTGCATTCATTTTTCTGTAAATGACATAACTTTGCCTTTAGAATGAATGTATGATATATACACTTTTGTGTGTGCATGTGAGTTCGAGCATGCAGTGTGCCACAGCATGCTGTGCAGTTGAAACCTGCAGCTCACCCTGCATGATCCAGGAAGCCCCCATTCCTGCCTCTTTCTCTCCAAGCCCTGCCCACTCAGAATCTCCAACAAAGAAAAGGCACCCAAAAGCCCAGTTTGGAGTTCTTGGTGGCTACAGCAGCTCCTCCCCTGAAGTTGCCAGCAGCCCAAGTTCCCCTCTAAATTGTTCGGCTTTTGACCATACTTGGGCATAAACCCAGCTTGTGGCAGACACATCACCCCTCGCCTACAACCTATGTGAGATCCCTACTTTAGTTCGAGCATGTGGCTTTTCCGGCCTCCATTCTGGGACTGGAGAACCTACCCAGGAGTTGCTTTGCTCAAATAAATTTGTTGTTATACTTTTTTCAATTTGGCTTGAGCTGAGCTACTGCTTTGGCAGAGAAACCTATTATCAGAGGACAGAAAACCCCTTACAAGTCTGTTGAAGTCAGAGGATAACTTACAGAAGTTACTCTCTCTCCACCATGTGAGCCCCACATATCAAACTCAAGTTGTTTGGCAGCAAGTGCCTTTACCCATTGATACATCTACTTGCCACCAAACTGATAACCTGAGTTTAATACCTGGAGCCTGCATGTGTGTGTATGTCAATGGTTCATACCTCCATCATCTCCCAACAAAAATATATGTACAAAAAAGATTGTACTTTGTACATGTAGCATATTTTGTTCATCCTTGTTGCTGGACACCTAGATTGGTTCTAAAACACAGCTTCTATGAATGATGCTTCAATGAACACTGATGGACAAGTATCATGAGGAATTGTTTTTAATTAATAATTTTTGTTCTTTGATGCATACCACATGAAGACCTGGTGCCTGTGGAGACCAGCCTAGGCTATATTGTGAGAGCATGTCTCATAACCCCCAAGACAAAAGTATATAATAAAATATTAAAATTATATGTATTTGATAATATAAAAAGCTGGGGACATGGCTCAGTGGTACAGTATTCGCTCATCTACCACACACACACACACACGCACACACACACACACAGAGGAAAATGTAAAGAAATCCAATCTATAGTTTATTAAGTTATCCAAATAAGAGGAATCCATATGTTGGACTCAATGTTTGGAAGAAACGGATCATCTCATGAACTGGTAGATTTATCAATAGAACTGTGATTTAGAGATTTGGACAGTCTTGTATTATATTTGTTAAACTGCGTGTAGTGGCTGGCACTACTACAATTCCAAGACTTGCAAGGTAGAGGCAAGAGCATCGGGTGTTCAAGGTCATCCTCAGCTACAAGTCAGGTTGGAGGACAGCCTGTGCAGCACGTCTCAACACGACCAAAAAAAAAAAAAAAAAACCATTGATAAGCATTTTTCAGCATTGTCCGCTCCCCCCGCCCCCCATGCCCACTCCACTCTGGTCCTTTCACCAGCCACATCGATCCCTGAGCTCGGTCCCATGTGAATCCCCTGCCCACAGGCTGAAAGCAAAGCAGGAAATAGCATCGCGTTTGCCTTTTTTTCTGTCAGTCGCCACGAGTGACTCAGAGTCTATGGTTCCGGGCTGTGAGGTCCGCACGGGTTGTAAGGAATCCGTTGACAAGGACGTAAGTGACAGGCCGGGTCTGCAGGAGCCTGCGCGCGGTGCGACAGCGGGGAGCGTCGTAAAACTGCCGTGACGTCGTGTCTTTGCCGCACGACAGCTATTGTTTTGTTCACGTTACAGCCTCCAAACCTTTATAATTTTCGTTCTTCTTGGTAAACCACAAGAAAAAGATATTTCCGCCGTTGGATACGTTAAAGAGCGTCCCCGAGTGTTCTCCTGCCTCTTGGACCTGGCAGCTGCCGCGTACACGGGTGAGCGCTGGGAGAGATTAGGCTCTCGAGTGGGGGATGTGGCTGTCTCTCCTGAGCCCCGGATTCCACGCCAGCGTTGGGGGAAAAAAAATCTATAGATATATATTGCATGTAGGCATTTTTATTTATAATTATTATATGTACATATATATGCTTAAGTGGTTCAAGAGGACCTTTCTGTTTTTGTTTTTGTTTTTTTTTTGTTTTTTTTGTTTTTTTTTTATTGAGGATTTCTGCCTCCTCCCCGCCACCACCTCCCATTTCCCTCCCCCTCCCCTGATTAAGTCCCTCTCCCTCATCAGCTTGAAGAGCCATCAGGGTTCCCTGACCTGTGGGAAGTCCAAGGACCGCCCACCTCCATCCAGGTTTAGTGAGTTGAGCATCCAAACCGCCCAGGCCCCCCCAAAGCCAGCACGTGCAGTAGGATCAAAAACCCATTGCCATTGTTCTTGAGTTCTCAGTAGTCCTCATTGTCCGCTATGTTCAGCAAGTCCGGTTTTATCCCCTGCTTTTTCAGTCTCAGGCCAGCTGGCCTTGGTGAATTCCCGAAAGAACATCCCCATTGTCTCAGTGTGTGGGTGTACCCCTCGCGGTCCTGAGTTCCTTGCTCGTGCTCCCCCTCCTTCTGCTCCTGATTTGGACCTTGAGATTTCTGTCCGGTGCTCCAAATTGGGTCTCTGTTTCTGTCTCCTTTCATCGCCTGATGAAGGTTAATATTCAGGGGGATGCCTATATGTTTGTCTTTGGATTCACCTTCTTATTTAGCTTCTCTAGGATTGCAAATTATACCTTTCTGTTTTTAAGCAAATGAACATTTTTGTTATTTTTTACTACACTTTAAATCGAACCCAATACATGCAAAATACTAAGAAATATAGACACTAAAAAGTAAGTAATGAGCCTGGTGGTGGTGGCGCATGCCTTTAATCCCAGCACTCGGGAGGCAGAGGCAGGCGGATCTCTGTGAGTTCGAGGCCTGCCTGGTCTACAAGAGCTAGTTCCAGGACAGGAACCAAAAGCTACCGAGAAACCCTGTCTCGAAAAAATAAAAAATAAAAAATTTTTAAAAAAAGTAAGTAATGATGGGGCTAGAGAGATGGTTGTTGTGTAAGAGAGCTCGCTGCTCTTCCAGACGGCAGTTTCCAACACTGGCATGAAGACTCACAACCTCCTGAATCTGTCCTCAGGATCCCACACCCTCTTTCTAGCCCCTGAAGGTACCTGCATATGTGTGGTTTACACACGCACACGAATACATTTTTAAAGATTAATTAATGGTACCCCTTTGTTTTGCTTAATTTTGGTTTTTTTGAGACAGGGTTTCTCTATGTAGCCCTGGATGGCCTGGAACTCACTTTGTAAACTCCTCAAACTCCCAGAGATCCACCTGCCTTTACCTCCCAAGTGCTGGGGTTAAAGGTGTGTGCCACCACCGCCTAGCTGATACACTATTTTTTTTTTTTTACTAAATTTTAAGATTCATAACTGAATTTCATACACGAATACTAGCCATACTTCAGGTCTCAGTGATTTATGTATTTGGTTGGTTTTTTTGTTTTGTTTTGTTGGTGGTGGTGTTTTTTGTTGTTTGCTGTTGTTTTGTTGGTAGTGTTTTGTTTTTGTTTTTCAAGACAGGGTTTCACTGTGTAGCCCTGGCTGTCCTGGAACTTGTTCTGTAGTCCAGGCTGGCATCAAACCTGGAGATCACCTGCCTTTCCTCTCAAGTGCTGTGATTAAAGGCACACGCCACCACCATCCAGCTAATTATCATTTTTTCATTTTTCAGTTGTGTGTGTGTGTAAGGGTCACAGGACAACTTGCAGGAGCTGAGTCTCTCCTACCATGTAGGTCCAGTGTATCAAGCTCAGCCCATCAGGCTTGGCTTTATCAGCTGAGCTGGCCCATCCTTTTGGCACTATTTAGTGTTTGTTTCATTTTTACTCTTTTCCATTTTTTAGTCTTTTTGAACCAACATCTCACTATATAGCACTAACTGTCCTGGAACTTGCTATGTGGATGAGACTGGCCTTGAACTCACAGAGACCCGCCTACCTCTGCCTTCCGAGTGCTTGGATTAAAGGCTTGCACCACCGCATATGGCCCTGTTTATTCTTTTACAATTTCATACATAATATATATCTAAGGAGTGCCCTTTTTCTTTTTAGGGTGCTGAGAATTAATTGATCTGGGGTTTCACACATGGCAGATGAGTGTTGTACCACTGTCTTTGTTTCTTAATTTTAAGAAAGGATTTCTGTTTGTTTGTTTGTTTGTTTTGTTTTGTTTTTCGACACAGGGTTTCTCTGTAACAGCCCTAGCTATCCTGGAACTAGCTCTTGTAGACCAGGCTGGCCTCGAACTCAGGCCCCTGCCTCCCAAGTGCTGGGATTAAAACCGTATGCCATCACTGCCCAGCTCTTGAGAAAGAAGAAGCTGAGGAAGAATCTATTTTTCAGCATGTAACTGACAGGAAGATTAAGTGTTCCAATAATGTAATAAAAGGATAAACAGTGGTTGACACTGGAAAGCTCACCACACAAATTGCTTATGGTAATTCCCAGGATTGGCCAGTGTTTTATATTTGTAAACAGATACAAGCTCTTTAGGTGGATTTGTTGTTCCTCTTACCACCCAAATCATGGTTCTCATTCCCTGAAAAAGACACCAGTGCAAGCATTCCTGTAGGACCCCTTCAGTATGCCCACACATCTGGAAATGGGGTCACTCCATAGGTAACTGCCCAAACCTCCTTCCTACAGGGGAGTCTTTGAAGAGGCCAGGGTCTGAGTGACATTTCTGTTTGCCTAAAAGTCTTCCTAAGGTAGCTGACATAGTGCAGCATTTGGCGG
>NC_022012.1:14718553-14728491 GCF_000317375.1 Microtus ochrogaster
TAGGGTTTCACATTCTGGGCATGTTTGTCCTTGAAAAAGTCTTTTACATTATTTATTGTGGTTATTACGTTATTTTTACATTTATTCACTTGTGTGAAATTGAGTAGATGTGGAGGTCACAGAACAGCCTAGTAACATGCTTGTGCAAGTATGAAGACCTGAATTCAGATTCCTGACTCCCACATAAAAACACTGGGCATGGTAGCACACGCATGGAATTCCAGCACTAGGGAGGTGGAAAATGGGAATCTCTGGTGCTTGATTGCCAGCTAGTGTAGCCAGTCAGCTCTCGGTTATATGAGAGACCCTGTCTCAAAAAAAAAAAAAATTAAGTGGACAGCCAGGTGGTGGTACACGTCTTTAATCCCAGCACTTGGGAGGCAGAGGCAGGTGTTATCTCTGAGTTCGAAGATAGCCGGGTGTACAGAGTGAGTTCCAGGACAGCCAAGGCTACTGAGAGAAAGTCTGTCTGGGGTAGGGGGAGTGGATATTGGGCATGGTGGTACACATCTTTAATTCTAGCGCTTGGAGGCAAAGGCAGGTAGACCTCTGTGAGTTTGAGGCCAGCCTGGTCAACAGATTTCCAGGGTAGTACAGTGGGACCCTGTCTCAAAAAATTAAATAAAAAAGATAGAGAAGCTCCTGAGAAATACCCAGCATTGACTACACATACACATGCTTCTGCCTGGTTAGATCAAGCGCACTAAGATATTTTTCCCATTGATAATTCACCTTAGGGTGCTCCATTAGAGTGAGATAGAACATTAGATGTGTAACTCTGAGGGCCAGAGTTCAGATCCCAGCATAGAAGTAATCAGGGTATTGTGCAAACAGCCTAACTCCAGCTCTGGGAGTAGTCTTTGTCTTTCTCACGCTTACACGTGTACACATACACACAAACATTAAAGACATAGACTGGGCTGGTGAGATGACTCATTCGGTAAAACATACTTGCTGTGTCGATACGACAGCCTGCGTTCAGTTCCTGGATCCCGTGGTAAACATACTTGCTGTGTAGATATGACAGCCTGCGTTCAGTTCCTGGATTCTGTGGTAGAAGGAGAGAATGGATTCCTGAAAGTTGTCCTCTGACCTCCACACAAGTGCCAGGGGAAGCACATGCCCATCTCAACACACACATTCCACTTTGCTCAGGTCTCCACTTCAGGCTTTCATGACATTTGCAAAGACTCTGAGGATTTGTCATATCCTGTTATCTAGAAACAGAGCAGAGATTGTGTGAGCCGTCCAGAGAAGGTGATCATGAGAGAGGGATTAGGAAGGTGGAGAAATGCGGTGGAGATCGTGAAGTCAGATGTCCGTGGTAAAGCATTCACAGCGCACCAGCTGATTAGTGAGCTATTCTAGACCTCAGCTGGCTCTACAGTCATCTAAGCAGTGCTCAACTCTAACACGCCCCTTTGCTGGGTACTGTGCAGAGAGGTGGCGCACCACTGGAAACACACTTCTTTGAATTTGTGGCATTTTCTTTAATTGTTCAGAAGACACCCAAAGGGGACACTTTGCTCCATCTGGGACTCGCAGCTTGAGGGTGGCTTCCCCAGGCAATGTCTGCTACATATTTTGAGCATGCGATTTGCTGATATTCTGCTATATGTCTGATGTTTCCTTCTATCTGCTCTATGTAATTCTGTTTGCTTTTGTTTGTTATGTACTTAATAAACTCATTCCAAAGCAAGAATAGAGCTTTTGTAGATCACACTGGCTGAACAGAACAGCATGCTGCGAGTGAGGACTTCATCTCTCTGAGCTGATGCTTCTGTATATGTAAAGTGAGACCATTAGTCTTCCTGGTGGGCTACATGGCTTACAGATTCTTTTCCTGGCATCAGATGAGTTAGAGCTACTCTGCTATCTGGCAGTAATGTGTTTATCCAGTCATGATGTGGGAGAGTCTTCTGTTTTGTGTTGATTTCATTGGTTAATAAAGAAACTGCCTTGGCCCTTTAATAGGACAAAAAATTAGGTAGGCGGAGTAGACAGAACAGAATGCTGGGAGAAAGAAGCCAAGTCAGGCAGTCGCCATGATTCTTCCACTCCAGACAGACGCAGGTTAAGATCTTCCTGGTAAGCCACCTTGTGGTGTTACACAGATTATTAAAAATGGGTCAATCGAGATGTGAGAATTAGCCAATAAGAGGCTGAAACTAATGGGCCAGACGGTATTTAAAAGAATACAGTTTCCATGTAATTATTTCAGATGTAAAGCTAGCTGGGTGACAGGGACGCAACCCACTGCTCCTCCTACAACAGAGTGGAGCTCCAACGTGTTAAACTGGATCCATATAAAACCTGAGAGAACTTAACGCAGCTTTTTGCTGTTTGTGGGTGGCGTGCAGCAGAGAAAATTTCCTCACACGGCAGCCTTAAAAAAAAAAAAGCCACGCACGGTTTTAAAACGCAGCTTCCTGGGCCCTGCCGCTGGTGCAAACTCCGGCTATGGTGCATTTGTGGGCCTGGGTGTTTGTGTTCCCCCTTGGGATCGGGAATAAAGTACTCTGAGACCATGCCTGTGCTCCCCACCTGAGCAGACTTTGGGATCAGGCTTAAGCTGGCCAGAGAGCAAATTGGAGAGAGGTGGAGCCAACGTCCAGAGCAGCCCGCTGCTCTGCAGCTCAGAGGCGCAACTGATTCAGTCACAAGCCTCCAGCTCTGCTCTGCCATGCTGAACTGTGCTGACCTCAGGCAGGATAATTACCATAACAACAAGGCAGTTGAGGTTTAGACTGGCAGTAAACAGGCTAATTACCCCTACATGGTGCAATTGAGACAGTGGGGCTGATCTATTGGGAGCTCACCAAGGCCAGCTGGACTGTGACTGAAAAAGCATGGGATAAAACCGGACTCTCTGAACATGGCGAACAATGAGGGCTGATGAGAAGCCAAGGACAATGGCACGGGGTTTTGATCCTACTTCATGTTCTGGCTTTGTGGGGGCCTAGCCAGTTTGGATGTTCACCTTCCTAGACAGGGACGGAGGGGGGAGGACCTTGGAGTTTCCACAGTCAGGGAACCCTGACTGCTCTTTGGACTGGAGAGGGAGGGGGAGAAGGGTGGGGGGAGGGGGAGAAGGGTGGGAAGAGGGGGAGGGAAATGGAAGGTTGGGAGGAGGCGGAAACTTTTTTTTCCTTTTCTCAATAAAAAAAAAAATGCTTAACATTTTAAGAAATGCTCCTGGATAGTAAAAAAATTACAGAGTCACAATAGGACAAATTCAGACATAAAAGACCTCTATGGGTCACAATGTTGGATGAGTGTACGTAGGCTTGGGAGAGAGAAGAAAAAGAATATAGAAAATAAAGTTAATGTTAAAAAAAAGGGTAAAGTCTTTAAAGAGACAGAGTACAGATAGTTATAGATTAAAAAAAATAAAAATAAGCCACGTAAAAATAGAAAATTCACAGAGAGTCTGGATTATGTACATTGTGTTTCTTTAGAATTTTTGACTGTGAAGGAGCTAAGTACAGAGAGACATTTCATTACATGGGCTGCCAAGCTAAACCAGAACGGATATAAGGGTATTATGATTTCAGAATTTGGGTCTAAGGATATGATGCTTTGGAAAGGAGTTTCTTCTTTTGTTTTCACAGAGGATGAGACTCTGTTGACTGCTTCTATCCCAATATAGTATGATAGACCGCACCCTCCTGAAAGGTTGCTGTAAACACCCTCAAAAAATTACTTCATTCAACTGCCGACTGAGATGAACCTCGCACACAGGTTACACCATAAAAGACCTAATTAACAGCGCCCCCATACAGCAGAGAGCAGTTTGGAGAGAAAAAACTGTGCCCATGTTCCAAAATATTGTTTATAAATGTTCTTTTACATTTAAAGGGGGATATGATATAGATATGAATAATTTGCATTCATATGGATTTTAAGGTCAATTTTGTTATATGTATGTACATATTTCTAATCTTGATTATGGTATTGTGTAATTCATTTAAAAATGTAATGTATATAGGTTGTTAATGGATAGTCATCTATAATAGTCAAGTTTGTAGTCATGTTAGACTTTCTAGATGTACATAGATATATTTCAGATAGGCATTCGTCATATCTTTCAAAGACTACAGAATATGGCATTTAATGTTTTAATAACTTAGGACTTTTCATGACAATGAGACACTCTGCTCCTGGCAGCACCAATCTACTTCAAGAGGAAGATGGGCATCAAAGAGGATCCTTATGGGGTTGGTTAGCCATTTGGGCAAGAAACTGCTCTTGCCTGGACTGATGCATAAATTGGACACAGAACCCTCAGAGAGCAGACTGCTGAACTTGCCTAAAGGTGAGATGGTCTTTCGGGGTTCTGATTCATGAAAGAGTCTGCGAGACATTCTGCAGGACACAGCAGATAATGACTGACTGTCTTTAAAATTTCCTGCTTCATGAAAAAGTCTGCTGGATACTATGGGTCTATAGGCTAAAGATGGATGCCCCAACGGTACAGAGGAACTTCGGGTGACTGTACAGGCAGCGAGATGTCTCTGTCATTTCTAGAGTTTTGGACTTCTTGTTTGCTTAGGTAATATTATATCCTTCAGGAGTCTTTGATGGAGTTGACGAATGGTTAGTTATAGTTATAGTTTTCCTTAGGTATGATAAAAGATATTATAGATATAAATATTGTAACTAATTCTTGCTTGATAACTGTTTTGTTATATGTAATCTTACTATGTTAAAGTAAAAGCCTTTCTTTTTTGTTTAAACAGAAAAAAGGGAAATGATGGGGTAGAGTCTTTTGTGTTGATTTCATTGGTTAATAAAGAAACTGCCTTGGCCCTTTAATAGGACAAAAAATTAGGTAGGCGGAGTAGACAGAACAGAATGCTGGGAGAAAGAAGCCGAGTCAGGCAATTGCCATGATTCTCTCACTCCAGACAGATGCAGGTTAAGATCTTTCCTGGTAAGCCACCTTGTGGTGTTACACAGATTATTAAAAATGGGTTAATCGAGATGTGAGAATTAGCCAATAAGAGGCTGAAACTAATGGGCCAGACGGTATTTAAAAGAATATAGTTTCCATGTAATTATTTCGGGTATAAAGCTAGCTGGGTGGTGGGACGCAGCCCCACCGCTCCTACTACAACACAGGCATGGTGGGGCCTGCTTATAATCTTAGCACTTGAGAGTCAAGTGGATCAGGGGGTCAAGGCCAACCTAGGCTATGTAAAACCCTGTCTCAAAAAGATGAAAATAAATAGGGCCAGCAAGACGGCTCAGTGGGTAAAGGCACTTGTAGCCAAACCTGATGACCTGAGTTCAATGCCTGAGACACACATGGCAGGAGGAGAGAACAGAGTCTCCCAAGCTATCGTTTTCCATGTGTGTGGTATAACATTTCTACAATTCTATACATACAATAAGTAAATGTAAAAGTATTTTCCTTTTTAAATTATTTTTGATTTATTTGTGTGAATATTTTCTTACATGTATGTTTGTATCTTGTACATCCTGAAACTGGAGTTATGGATGGCTGTCAGCCACCATTTGTACCTGGGTCCTCTGCAGGAACAAGTGCTTATAACAGTGAGCCATCTCTACAGCCCTAAAAGTATTTTTTGAAATAGTGTGTGCATCTAATTTTCCTCAAGTGTATAGGATTTTGTGTATCTGACACTAGGGTCAATGAACTGAAGAACGTGGAGGAGAAAGATAGGAATTTTTGGTTCTTACACCTTCTCTTTCTTCCAGGTGCTCTTCTTCCTGTTGACCCAGTCTGCCTTGAGGAAAAGAAAAGAGCAGAGAATATGGTAGTCCACCACCTGAGAGATTTTTATCAGGTATGCAGACTGCCTCACAAAATGCCGAGTGTGCTGCACCAGGTCAAGTGTTTCCATCCAGGTAGACGTGACTCTGCAGACTTCACAGAGCCAGCAATCAAGGCTGGAACCCCAGTTGTACTTCCCGTGGGGTAGCCCCACACTTACTGGTGCAGTGTTATCTGAAATTCCACTCAGGATCTTAATAACTTCTGATTAATGTTGATACTCATGGGGACACTGGTATGTTTGTTATTTTGCCAAGTATTCTGAAGGAATTTTAAGAGGGAAGAGCATACCTTTTTGTCTGCGTGTGTGGGGGAGAATAAAGCTCTTAGTACAGCACTTGCTTAACACCAGCTCCAGGAGACCTGATATGCTCCTCTAGCCTCCATGCACACCTGCACACGTGTGCACACAAAAGCACACATACGCCTAAGTAAAAGTAAAATTAAAAAAAAGAAATCGAAAATCATCCTCCTAGAGACAGTGGGATCAAGAGTTCAAGGTCATCATCAGCTACAGAGCAAGTTAGAGACCAGTTTGGGTGATACGTAAGCATTTCTAGAAAATGCTGGGGCCGGTGAGATAGCTCAGCAAGTTAAGACATTTGCTGGAAACCCTGAAGACTTAAGTTCCCATGAACCCACATGACAGAAGGAAAGAACTAAAGCCTGCAAATTGTCCTCTGATCTCCAGATATGTGCTGTGGTGGGTGGACCCTGCCCCCCTCAATGAAATAAGTTCTTTTTTGTTTGCTCGTTTTAAAATACGTGTATATTTTGCCTGTATGTATATCTGTACCACATGCATGTCTGGTACCTACAGAGGTCAGAAGAGGGCATTAAAACCCCTGGACTAGGGGCTGGAGAGATGGCTCAGAGGTTAAGAGCATTGCCTGCTCTTCCAAAGGTCCTGAGTTCAATTCCCAGCAACCACATGGTGGCTCACAACCATCTGTAATGAGGTCTGGTGCCCTCTTCTGGCCTTCAGGCACAACACAGAAAGAATGTTGTATACATAATAAATAAATAAATATTTAAAAAAAAAAAAAACAAAAAAACCCTGGACTGGAGTTAGGAGACTCCAGTTATGATGGTTATGAGCCCCCATGTTGATGCTGGGATGGGGACTCAGGTCGTTTGCAAGACCAACAAGTGCTCTTAGCCACTGATCCATCTCTAACCCCAAGAAACAAGTCCTCCTCCATCTCTGGGTTTGTTGTTGTTTTTCAAGACAGGGTTTCTTTTGTGTAACCTTGGCTGTCCTAGAACTAGCTCTGTTGATCAGGCTGGCCTTGAACTCACAGAAATCCACCTGCTGAAACAAGTTCTCTTTTGTAAAAAATTCCTGAAACTGGAGATGATTCAGTAGGTAAAGCTCTTGCTGTGCAAGTATGAGGACCAGAGTTCAAATCCCTAGCACCCATGAACATGCCAGATGGGTGTGGTAGCATTTCATTTCAGTAACTTGTCCGTCCTCTGGAGGCAGAGCCAGGATCTCTTAAGTGAGCCTGCTAGTTAGACTAGCTGACTAAGTGAGAAGTGGTTTCAATAAAAGACCCTGCCTCAGTATGTTAGTTTGAGAGCCATTGAGGAAGATGCCCAATATTGACTTTTTGCCTCTAATACACATGTACTCATGTATTTGAATACCTGTACACACATGGATACACTTTACACACACAAAAAGTATAATTTTTTCTTTTTCTTTTCTTTTTTTTTTTCTATGCTTGGAATTGAACCTAGGGCCTTGAATATTCTCAACAAGCACTCTACCACTAAACTGTATCTCCCAACCCAAAGACTGCTCATCAAACCTGTTTACCAAGTGTTAGGGAATAGAGAGATGGGCTGTTTGTTTAGTTGTGAGAAGGGTCGCTAAAGCCATACATCCATAGAAAATGGACAGTGACCGTGGACAGGGAGATCTCCCAGACCCCCAGCCCCTAAAGCAGACAATGGAAGTCCTCGGGTCTCTAACAAGAGTTGGGTCTTGTGTCTTAATCTATAATGAACATTGGTTACATGTACTCAGGCTGGCATGTATGTGATTTAGGACTCGGTGACCTTTGATGATGTGGCTGTGGACTTCACCCAAGAGGAGTGGGCTATAATGGATCAAACTCAGAGAGACCTCTACAGAGAGGTGATGCTGGAGAACTACCAGAACCTGGCCTCAGCAGGTAAGACTGCCAGTGACCCTCCTGGCCTCTTAGGGATCAGCGGTCTCCATCTGAATACACTAGGAATAGAGACACATTGGAGGAAAGGGTTTTTCCAGACAGGGTTACTCTGTGCAGCCTGGCTGTCCTGGAACTTTCTTGTAGACCAGGCTGACTCAGAGAGTAAAGGTGTTTGCCTCCCCTGCCCAGCTCAATTTTAATCATGATATTTTTGTTTATTTTTGGTTTTGGTTCTTTTTAGATTTTTAATTTCATGTGTATGGGTGTTTTCTTTTTATGTATATATGTTCAGAATTCATGGGAGGGTGGTAGATTCCCATAAAGTTGGGTTAAAAATGGTGTGAGGTGCACGCCTTTAATCCCAGCACTTGGGAGGCAGAGGCAGGCGGATCTTTGTGAGTTCAAGACCAGCCTGGTCTACAAGAGCTAGTTCCAGGACAGGCTCCAAAACCACATAGAAACCCTGTCTCAAAAAACAAAAAAAATAAAAAAATTTAAAAAAAAATGGTGTGAGCCATTGCTGGGTTCAGTTCTAAGGAACCAGGTCCTCTGGAAGAGCAGCCAGTGCTGTTAACTGCTGAGCCAGCTCTCCAGCCTCTCAATAGTGTTTTGAGTTTCAACAGTAAAACTAGTATGAACTTCTATTTTTCTTCCCAATTTTACAGATTGAAGATTTTTCCTGAAAGCTGAGTATAGGGGTTGGGGGTGTGGCTCATGCTGGCATGCATGAAGTCCTGGGTTAATCCCTTACCACATAAACTGGGTATGGTAACATGGATCTGTAATCCCATTACTGGGGTGAAGACAGGAATCTCAGCTATGTAGCCTGGCTAAGCTATATGGATTCGTTTCTTGGGTTTTTTTTGGTTGTTTAGTTTTGTTTGGTTTTATGATTTTTGGTTTGCTTTTGCCTTGTTTTTTTGAGACAGTGTTTCTCTGTGTTCTCCCGGAACTCACTTTGTAGACTTGAACTCACATGTGCTGGAATTAGAGGTCTGTGCTACCACCGTCTGGCTGCTACATGAATTTTTATATTCCCCTCCCCCGTTAAAAAAAACAAACAAAAGTCAGGTATGGCGGGTTTCTTCTGTAACCCCAGCGCTCGAGAGGTTAAAGCAGGAATATCACCTAGAGTTTGAGGTCAACTAGGCTACTTGGGTTCAAGGCCAGTGTGGGCTATATAACAAAACCCCATCTCAGAATAAATAAATAAGTAGAAAAGAAATGAAAGGGGGAGGGGAAATCTTTTTTCAGGTTTATTTTTATTTAAATGTATAAAAATGCATTTTAAATGTATTTAAATATATAAAAATACATCATGCATGCATACGGCAAAATGTTGTTGGTTGTTTTTCTCTTTACTTTTTAGACTCTGGGGTCCTAAATAAATCACACACGGAGGCTTATTATTACTTATAAATGCCTGGTTTTAACTTGGCTTCTTTCTTTCTCTCTCTTCCTTCCTTCCTTCCTTCCTTCCTTCCTTCCTTCCTTCCTTTCTTTCTTTCTTTTTCGGATTTTCGAGACACTGTTTCTCTGTAGCTTTGGAGCCTGTCCTGGAACTAGGTCTATAGACCATACTGGCCTTGAACTCACAGAGATCTGCTTGCCTCCACCGCCCAGGCCACTTTTGCTTCTAACCAGCTTTTCTTTACTGAAAGTATCCTGTCTATCTTTTCCTCTAGGCTTTTAATTTTCTCTATTTCTGTATAACCTTTCTTTCTTACTCTGCTGCTGGTTGTGAAGCTGAGTGGCTGGCCCCTTCTTTTCTCGGTCCTTGATCTCTCTTCTTTTTTTTTTTTTAAAGATTTATTTATTAATTATGTATACAGTGTTCTGTCTGCATGTATCCCTGCATGCCAGAAGAGTGCACCAGATCTCATTACAGATGGTTGTGAGCCACCATGTGGTTGCTGGGAATTGAACTCAGGACCTCTGGAAGAGCAGTCAGTGCTCTTAACCTC
>NC_022012.1:14728756-14730468 GCF_000317375.1 Microtus ochrogaster
TCCTGGAACTCGCTCTCTAGACCAGGCTGGTCTCGAACTCACAGAGATCCGCCTGCCTCTGCCTCCCAAGTGCTGGGATTAAAGGACATCTTTGTATCATTAAAACAAATGTTCCACAGTATAAACAAAAATAACACATCTTAAAATAACATTCCACTAGACACGCATTGCCCAAGGAGGTCAGAGGAGGCATTAGATGCCCTAGAACAGCTGTGAGCTGCTTCAAGAACAGCAAATGCTCCTAAGTGCTAAGCCATTTCTATAGCACCCCGCTCCATCCCCTTTTCTCCTATAGGTACTCTGACTGGCCTCGAACTCTCAGAGAGCCACCAGCCTGCCTCCCACCCACATGCTGGAAGTAAAGGTGTATACTACCACACTTGGTTCAAAAATCATTGTTACCTTAGATATTAAGACACTAGCTTAGCATGGTGGCACACATCTTTGCTACCCGCACTCGGGAGGCAGAGGCAGAAGCAGAGGCAGACCTGGTCTACAAATTAAGTTCCAGGACAAGCAGGGCTACATAGAGAAACCGTCTTGAAAATCCAACACACTCTCCCCCCCGCAGCATGAGATTTTTTTTTCTTTCCTCTCATGAGAGTATGATCTGCCTCCATATTCCTGCTGGCCTCAAGCTTTGTGCGTGATGCACACTGGCCTTGAACTCGCCGTCTTCCTGTCTCCTTCCAAAACTGATTACGGGGGTGTGTGCCATACCTGGTTTGAAAACTTTTCAGTTTTTTATTGAAATGAAGTATTTTATGTTTGGCGTGGCCAGATTGGCAGTGTCAGTGCTGCACCGTCTGAGGCTGTTACTGAGTAGACAGTGTTGCTGTTGAGGGGCAGGGGATCTGATGAGTGTGGAGCTGATGGGCAAAGGGGTGACTTCACCCCACAATGGGGTGAGTAGGAAGCTGGGAGTTTTCTTCAGCTACTAATAGAATTTTGCAGTTTAAAACTTAGAAATTATTTCTGGAATACATATATATTGCAGTTGATGGTGAATTCCTTAACCTATAGAAACTAATATTGGGGCTATGAGGTGACTTGTACACTGTGTGTGTTTACATGAATGAAGGCATGTGTGCCATAGGGCGTGTGTGCAGGGAAGTAAGAGGGCAAAACTCTGGTGTCAGTCCTCACCTTTCATTTTAGACAGGTTTTGTTGTTGTGTATTTGCTGCGTACACCAGCCTGTCTGGGCTTATCCTATTTCTGCCTCCTCTCTCTTCACGAGTACCAGGATTATAGATGCTGTGTTACTGTGTCTGGCTTTTACATGGTTTCTGGGAATTTGAACCCAGGTCTTCATGCTTCTATAGCAGAGCATTATCCATTGAGCCTTCTCCCCATCCCCTATAAGGTGGTTTTTGTTGCCCCCCCAAACGAGGTCTTGTAGAGCTCCTGGCATCTGAATCTGAACAAGCCACTGACCTGATGAACCTGACCCTGGTCTGTGAGATGCTGCTATAACTTTTTCCCTCCAATAACTCATATTTTTGTCTTGCCCTGTTATTGTTTGACTGAGTGTTAATGTTTTATTAATGTGTATGAACTTTAACTTGGGGTTTTGGGTTTTTTTTGGTTCAGAAAACGGTGATCTTGCGGGCGGTGGTAGCACACGCCTTTAATCCCAGCACTTGGGAGGCAGAGGCAGGCGGATCTCTGTGAGTTCGAGACCAGCCTGGTCTACAAAAGCTAGTTCCAGGA
>NC_022012.1:14730610-14752597 GCF_000317375.1 Microtus ochrogaster
GCTTTTGGAGCCTGTCCTGAAACTAGCTCTAGCTCTTGTAGATCAGGCTGGCCTCGAACTCACAGAGGTCCTCCCAAGTGCTGGGATTAAAGTCGTACGCCACCACTGCCCAACCTTTCCCATGCATTCTTTAGAAACAGCTTTGCAGTGCTCTGAGCAGTGGTACAGACTTTTACTCTTAGCGCTTGGAAAACTTAGGAGGACTGGTTGTCCGGGGCTATGGAATGTGAAATTCTATCTCAACAACAAGGAAAAGCAGAAGCTAGAGCTAAAAACACTGGCTGCTCTTCAATTTCTAGGGGTCCAGTGGCCTCTTTTGGCCTCTAAGGGCACTTTCACATCGGTACATACATGCACACAAATAAATATTAAAATAAATCTTAAAAAACAGGGAGAGGGGCTGGAGAGATGGCTCAGAAGTTAAGAACAATGGCTACTCTTCTAGAGGACCAGCGTTCAATTCCCAGCACACACACAGTTGTCGGTAACTCCAGTTCCAGGGGATCCAATGCCCTTTTCTGGCCTCTAAGGGCACAACACACATGTGGTAGACAGACATAGTATGCAAGCAAAACACCATGTGCATAAAATAATAATAAAAATAAACAATAGTATATGATAAAGATGATGATGATTGTTGTCTGGAGAGCTGGCTTGGAGGTTAAGAGCACTTGCTGCTCTTGCAGAGAATCTGGGTTCCATCCCTAGCACTCACATAGTGGTTCACAACCATCTGTAACTCCATCATCCCGTGCCCTCTTCTGCATTCCTCTGACACCAAGTACTACATGGTGCACATACATACATACATACATACATACATACATACATACATACAGGCAAAACACACATAAAATGAATAAATCTAATAAAGAAATTAGAAAGAGGAAAAAGGTGGGGGGGCTGATAAATGCTTCACGGGCAAGCATGAGCAAGCACGAGGGTCTGCGTTCAGTTCCTTAGTACTATTTATAAAGCCATGTGCAGTAGCTGCACCGGTAGGGGAAATTGGAGGGTCCCTGGGGACTTCTTTGGGCAGTTTAACTAAATTATTGAACTCCAGGTAAAATGTGATTGTGTTTCAAAAAAATTATGGAACCAGGAAGATGTAGTGATTAGTGCCTTTAATCCAGCACTTGGGAGGCGGAGGCCAGGGATCTCTGTGAATTTGAGGCCACCCTGATCTATTTAATAAGTTCTGGGCAAACCAGGGCTATACAGTGAGACTCTGTCTCAAATCTAAAACAGAAAAACTATATGTGCTGGTGTGCGCTTATATTCCCAGTGCTTGGGGATTGACTAGTCAACCTAGTCTTCATCAGTCAACCCCCAGTCTTCGTGAGAGACCTTGTCTTAGAAAACAAATTGCAGGGCTAGGACTCAAGGATATCCTAGAGACGACTCAAGCATAAAGTGCTTGACTGTATCATCACGAGGAGCAGTTTGCACCCCAAAACCCATGTGAAAAGTAGGCAGGCACAGTAGCTGCCTGTGATTCCCGGCATTCAGAAGGGAGACAGGAGATCCCCCTGGAAAGTTGGCGAGCTAGAGTGGCTGTAGCTGATGGCCCTGGATGCCTCAGTATATATAAAGGTGGACAGTGGTCAAGGAAAACACCTGACATCAACTTTGGACACACACGTGTGCACATGTGCACTTGAACCACACATACACACACACACCACACATACACACACATACACACACATACCACACATACACACACATACCGCACATACTGCACATACCGCACATACACACACACACCACACATACACATTCCACACATACCACACATACACACATACCACACATACACACATTACACACATACCACACATACACACATACCACACATACACACATACCACACATACACACACATATCACACATACACACACACCACACATACCACACATACACACATACCACACATACACACATACATATACACACACATACCACACATACACACACAAAGGGAGGGAAAGAGGGTCATAAATTTACCATTACTGTTTTTTTTTCTGTTGAATATGAACCACATCCAATAATACATTTTCCTTTTATGTATAGGATATGAGGTCGTCAAACCCAGTCTGATCTCCTGGTTGGAGGAGGAAGATTTACAGGAAGTGCAGAGAGAAGGTTTCCAGGGTGAGTAGGCATGGGGAAACAGTTGTGATCAGGAAGTTCCTTAAGTTTGACAATAGGATGAAGGGTTTTTGGGTTTTTGTTTGTTGGTTTGGTTTTAGTTTGGTTTGGTTTTTTTCCCTGTGAGTCAGGGTCTCGCTGTATAGCCCAGCATGGCCCCTACAATATTCCCACTTTACCTTCTGGGTTCTGGGGTTGCTGGTGACCACCACACCCAGCATAATGAAACATTAAAGAGTCAACCTGACCTTGCTTAGGAAGACTCTTACTCCTGAGCAACAGCTCCAGTCTCATACCGGAACTTTCAGAGATACAGCTGACCTCAGAAGGTGCCAGCCTTTCTCTCAGAAGCAATTCTGGATTTCTTACACTTGGATCAGACTTTTTCTTGGTCCCACAAAAATGCCTGTTCTGTTTCTTATTTGTGATTTTGTCTTACTCTGTGTTGAGCTCTTTCCTCATCATCATCCCTGATGGTGCTCTTTTCCTCTCTCAGTTTTCATTTCTCAGCGTCTAATGAAATGATCATATGGTTTTTTTCTTTCAGTTTATTTATATGGTGGATCATATTGATTGATTTGCGTATGTTGAACCATCCCTGCATCTCTGGGATGAAGCCTACTTGATCATAATGTATAATTTTTCTAATGTGTTCTTGGATTCGGTTTGCCAGTATTTTATTGAGAATTTTTGCGTCGATATTCATGAGTGAGATAGGCCTGTAATTCTCTTTCTTGGTTGGGTCTTTGTGTGGTTTTCATTTCTAAAGAGCAATTTGTAGTTGGGTGGTGGTGCACACCTCTAATCCCAGCACTCAGGAGGCAAAGGTAGGGAAATGTTTTGGGTTTGAGGCCAACCTGGTCTACAGAACGAGTTCCAGGACAGCCAGGGCTACACAAGAGACTCTGTCTTGAGGGAAAAAGAAGAAGAAAAATTTGTAACTGTCTAAAACTATGACTCATGTTTTTACCTTTGCCAAGTTTTAACCTAATTAAAATTATCAAAATTTAGTATCTTGGGCTGGAGAGATGGCTCAGAGGTTAAGAACACTGACTGCTCTTCCAGAGGTCCTGAGTTCAATTCCCAGCAACCACATGGTGGCTCAGAACCATCTGTAATGAGGTCTAGTGCCCTCTTCTGGCTTTCAGGCATACACGCAGAAAGAATATTGTATACATAATAAATTAATAAATAAATAAGTTTTTAAAAAAGTGAGTCCTTCTGCCTCAGCCTACACTCTCACCACACTGGCAAGACTTCTCATGTTCTATTCCTGTGACACACCTCTCATTTCTAATCTGGATTCTGTTTTGTTTTTATGTCTCTTTTAGAATGGGAGATGCACGGCACTTTAAGGAAACAAACTTCTAAGGTGGTACAAATGGTAAGATTAATCAAGGCTGTTAATAGTTCCCATACTCTGAAAGACTAGAAATTCCACTGTGGAATTGAGAGGAAATTAGTGGCATTCACTCAGGGTGATGTAGGTAGGGGAGCAGCATTTTAAACCAGAAAGACTCACTGTAACAGTGTGTAACCCATCATGAAACCAAATCCTTCAAGGTTCCCACAAGTGCACATCCTACGTGTATAACTAGACATTGAATTAACTTTTTATTGATTCTTTGTGAATTTCACATCATGTATCTCAATCCTATTAACCTCCTTATCCCTTCATAGCGGCCCTTTGCCCTGGCAAACCCCTCCCCCCACCAAGATAAAATAAATGAAGGCGGATCGAATTAATACAGGCCAATTGGTATAAAATAAAAGCAACTTTAATATAAATAGCACACTCACGCAACCGAAGTTCTCGCGATGCCCAGAAATAGGAGACAGGAAGAAGGGGTTACCAGCGTTTGTGCACCCCAATTTATAGACAGGAAGAAGGCTGTCCCGCCCCCAAAGGGCGGGCTCTCTCTACAAATAAAATTTCAACAAAAAAAAATATTGTGGAAGCTGTAGTATGGCTCAGTGAGCACACAATATACCCTTTGGTCCATACATCTTTACTTGCAAGTATACATTGCAATGAGTCCCTGGTCTGGCTCTAGGCCTCCGGCTTCTGCTACACTATAGATACACTATAGATATATAAATACAGTCCCTCGCTGGGGCTGCTCTCAGATACTCTGTTGTTGCCCTGTGTCATGGAGATGTTGCCCTGCAGCTTTGGATCTGTAGAACTAGCCCCTTCACATGCTCCAGCAGTTCAGATAGGTAGACATTGGGGTAAACCAATTCATAGCCCTAGTTCTGGGCCTGGGTGGGGCTGGGCTGGGCTGGACTGGTCAGCCCTCCAGCTCTCCCTCATCCTCAGCACCAGGGCTAGCTCACCCAGTGCAGCAGTAGCAAGGAGGAGGACTGGTTCTACTCTCGCTCCCTTGGGGACCTGCTCACCTGCACCTACACCACCAGGGCCAGCTCTGTTGTGAAATACAGGGCCCACTCAACCTGGGTGCTGCAGTGGGTGACTGGCTGGGCCAACTCTCCCACCTGCCACAAGTGGTGAGGGGAACGGAAGGGCATCTTTCTGTCATCCAGGCCACCACATGGCAGACAAGGAGGAGCAGGATCAGCTCTGCTATTCTCACATGATCAGGGCTGGCTCACCCACGCCCCTGAAACAGGGTCAGCTCTACTATGCTGCCCAGGCAAGGTGCAGGGCTAGACACTGAATTTTTAAAGCAGTTTATTTATCTGTGTTCTATTTATGTGTTGTGTGTGTGTGCATGTGTGCACACACGTGTGTGTGCATATACTCATGTGCACACTGGCATACATGTACCAGGGAAGTATGCCATGGCTCTCTTGTAGACTTGGTTCTCTCTTTCAACCATGTTGAGACATCATCTCTCTTGTGTCTGCTACTGCATAAACTCCTGTCCAATTCTCCTGTTTCTGTCTTCCATCTCAAAGTGGTAGTGCTGGGATTACAGATGCGTGCTACTGTATCTAGTTTGGGGGATCAATTGTCCATTGTCAGGCTTGCATGGCAAGAACTTTGCCTGCTAAGCCATCTTCCTGGCTCTTTAAAACAATTTTGTAACATGCTTAACATTTTTTAAACATTTAAGCTGATTCTAGCACTATTGTTCTTTCAGTTTGATTACAAATCACATAAGCAACTTTAAGAATGTCATGAAAATGGTAAAAATCATAATCATCCTCTAGTAATACATTAAAAAAAAGATGGGGTCTCATGTAGCCCCTATCCTCAGATTTGCTATGCTGCTAAGGGTAGCAGCTCCTGATGCTCCTGTCTTCTTGGTGCTGGGTTATAAGTACCCTGCCATGCTAGCTCTGAATGATGTACTTTAATCATTGTTTATTCATACAGAGAAGACGCAACGTTGTTGGGGACCTCCAAAATTAATTTATGGAAATTTCTTGTATGACTATGAAAGAATTGGGATATAATCTGTAGAAAATTAATGCAAATGAGAAACATTTAAGAGGAATAGAATTCTCCTTTGTAAGAGAACTCTCTTTGGTACATACTCTGAATATGGTGAATTTGGGGTACCCAATCTGTGCTTAAAAGATTTGGCTTCAGAATTTCCACAAATATGCATCCTCATATATGTAACTCTGCTTTATGAGTCTTAAAAGAATTTTATGAAGACATACATGAGTCATTTCAAAGTTAGAACAGATTATAAGTGGTTCTTTCATTAGGGTCCCTTCATTCAACTTGGGAAAAAAAGCAGCAGAAATTATATACATGTAATAAGAATTTTAAGTATCTAATAATGTTTCTGTCTTCATAGGGATTGAAACCCTTAATTTTGAACAATCCATTAATTATATTTATTTTTTCATCAACAGGCAGGAAGACATAGTACTTTGGAACTCTGTGATTACATGCAACATAAAGATATCTTAAGAGAACATTCATATTTTAAAAGACATATGCAAACCGAAAATTCAGAGCACACCTGTGACTCTAATCAGTATGAAAAGCATGTTCCCACTCTTCATGAGGAAACATCTATGAGACAGGAATTTTCTGTGTTGAGTCAAAATGCAGGAAACTCTAGTCTGACCCCAAATGTCACTCACCAGGGAACAGGCGTGCAGGACAGACCTGTTGAATGCAATACCTCCCTTAGTCAGTCATATTTTAAGGCACATATGAGAATCTATAATGGGGAAAAATTCTGTGAGTTGATTCAATTTGCAGATTTTTCATGTCCCACAAGTGGAGCTCTGCCTATTCAAAAGTATACCATAAAAGCCTATGAGTGTAAGACTTGTAGGAAAGTCTTTGGGCATTCTTCCAATCTTAATAGTCACATGCGAACCCACACTGGAGAGAAGCCCTATGAATGTAAGGTTTGTGGGAAAGTCTTTGGGTACTCTTCAAATCTTAATAGTCACATGCGGACCCACACTGGGGAAAAACTTTATGAATATAAAATATGTAAGAAATCCTTTACTACTTCTTCAAGTCTAACTAAACATTTCAGAATTCATACTGGAGAAAAACCATTTAAGTGTAAGGAATGTGGAAAGGCTTTTACCAAGCACATGTACTTTTTTTACTTTCTGCACATGTACAAACACATGCTGAACAGAAAAGCCCTATGTCTGTAAGTTACGTGGGAGATCCTTCACTATTTCTTCAAAGCTGATCGACCACTTAAGAATTCATACTGGAGAGAAACCCTATCAATGTAAGGAATGTGGGAAAGCCTTCCACGCATCTTCCTACTTTCATAAGTATCTAAGAACACATACTGGAAAGAAACCTTATAAATGTGATAAGTGTGGGAAAGCCTTCCACACTTCTTCTTACCTATGAAAACATGTAAGAACTCACAGCACAGGGAAACCTTATAAATGTAGGGAATGTGGAAAATCCTACAAAAGATGTTATCTATTGAATGAACACTTAAAAATTCATATGGTGGATAAACCCTTTGATTGCAAGGTATGTGGAAAGTCTTTTAGAAGTTCTGCTTGCCGTAATAAGCACATTCGCCTTCACACTGGAACCAAACCTTATAAATGTAAGTACTGTGGGAAAGACTTTACTGTTTCTTCAGGTCTCACTGAACATTTAAGAACACACACTGGAGAGAGACCCTGTGAATGTAAAGAGTGTGGGAAAGCATACAAAATCTGGTACCTGCTGACGGAACATGTAAAAACTCACACTGGAGAAAAATCCTTTGAATGTAAAGTATGTGGGAAACTCTTTGGAAATTCCTCTTGCCTTAATAAGCACATTTGAATTCACACTGGGTTAATGTAAATACTGGTAAATGTAAATACTGTGGAAAAGACTTCACCATTTCCTCTAACCTAGATGAACATGTAAGGACTCATACAGGTAAGAAGCCCTACAGATGTAAGGAACGTGGAAAAGTCTTCACAACATCCTCAAACCTCTATCACCGTGCACAAATTCACGGTGGTTTTCTCGAAGTATCAAGAATGTGGGAAAAACTACAATAAGTTTTATTGACTAACTGAACATCTAATAACTAAATCTGACCAGAAACTCTTTGAATGGGAAGAATGTCAAAAGCCCTTCAAGAATTTTCCACATCAGGCTGGAGAGATGGCTCAGAGGTTAAGAGCACTGGCTGCTCTTCCTAGAGGACCTGAATTCAATTCCCAGCAACCACATGGTAGCTCACAACCATCTGTAATAAGATCCAGTGCCCTCTTCTGGAATGCAGGCAGAACAGTGTGTATATAACAGATAAATAAATAAATAAATAAATAAATGTTAAAAAAAAAAGAATTCTCCACATCTTAATCATCATAATAGAATTTCCAATGGCGAGAAATCTTATTAATGTAAGAAATGTGGGTTAACCTTCAAACCAACTTACTTGAAAACATGAAAGCTCTCTTGTTCTCAAGATGCCCATGAATTTAAGAAACATGAGAGCCACTGGAATGTCATCAAAGTGCACTAATGTGTGAGCTTACCCTGGAGCCATGTAATGTCACAATAGTAGAAGCCGTACTTCCTGGGGGATTGCTAAATGCATAAGCTCTTGCAGTGGAGAAACTTGTATGTAATATGGAAAAGTTATTCTAAATTTTTTACATTCATTGTGATCTCAGTGGAGGTGATGAAGGTAAGAAAGTTGCAGTCAATGTCTTCTACATATTATTCTTCAGCCTTTAATAAACATGGCAGTTTATAACCAAGGGAAAATGAGTGCAGAGTATATAGAATTATGGTCACATCTTGAATTATGCTGACAGAGATAGGACCTTCAGATTTTTGTTGCTCTTTGAAGCAGCCCAAGTTAGACTCAAACTCAGAGGATGGCCTTGAACTCCTTTTGATCCATCTATATTCACCTCTTGAGTATTTGTGATTACAAGCATGTAGCATTCAGTGCTGGTGAATGAAACCAGAGCTTTGGGCATCCTAAGCAAGCACTTTACCAGTTACATCCCTAGCCCTATTTGGGTAGTTCTCATATTTATTTTGGACACTTGTGACTCCACCATTCCCACTACATCATTGTGTCTTCCAGGTTGTTCCTCACAAAAAGTGAACCTCCAGAATATTAACTAATAAATCTGTTGTCTGGAGATTAAACTAGGATTAAACTTTATATATACCATATGTTATACCCTGGAGCTGTACCCATACCCTCAAATCCTATTTCAATAGTGTATTATATAGCAAGTCCTTCTCTATTACACCAGCCAGCTCCCAAATAAACACACGGACATATTATTAATTATGAAAGCTTAGCTTGTTTCTCATTAGCTCTGATAAATTAACCCATTTTTATTCATTTGCATGCTGCCACATGGCTCACGGCTTGTTACCTCATCTCCTATGTGTCATGCTTGCTCCGAGTCTCCTCACAACTCTGCCCTTGCCAGCATCCTCTGTACCCCAAAAATGCTGCCTAGCTATTGGCCATTCAGCTTTTTTATTAAACAAATCCAAGTGACACATCTTCACAGTGTATAATAAAACTATTCTACAATATTTTCCCTTATTTGTTTAAAAAGGAAAGGTTTTTAACACTAACATAGTAAAACTATATACAATGAGAACAATTATCGGGTATTATCTAAATAGGAAAGGTATTTTAATAGATGAAACTATATACAATAAAAATAATTATCAAGTAAGAATTACATTTACAATGTCCAGTCCACTTGTATTTGACAAATTTAGAGAAAGTACTTATCTATTCTCTCTTGATGAGTCCAACGTTTTATACCTAAATTTTCTTCTATTATGACTAAGGAAAACTATATAGTCTTTAATTCCATCAGAGACCCAAGAAGGACATAATGCCTGAGTAAGCAGGAAGTACAGAGCAAACACCTTCCAAAACTGAAACAACAGAGCCATCTGGCTGCCTAGACAGTAACCCAAGTTTCCTGTATAACCTTTGGCCTACAGGCCTAGAATATTTGACAGATTTTTCTGTGAAACAGGAGTTTTGAAGGACTGTCCCACCTTGATTTGGCAAAGATCAGCAGTCACTTTCCTGTGTGTCCTGCATATATATTCTCCAGTTGTCATGATCCACCTGCAGTAGCTAACAGCCAAGTTTGGAGTTCATTACAGTTCTCTTGGGAGTGAAGGATGAGATAGAGTTTTGCTCTATCAGCCAAGTTATCCTAAAGTTAGCAAGCAGCCCATGCTAACCTCAAGCTTGTGACAGTTCTGTCTCAGCTTCTCAAGTGCTGGGATTGCAGGCATGGACAACCATGCCCAGTTTTTTTGTGTGTGTGTTTTTTTTTGTTTTGTTTATGTTTTTGTTTTTTAGTTTTTCAAGACATGGCTTCTCAGTAGCTATGAAGCCAGTCCTGGAACTTGCTCTGTGGATCAGGCTGACCTAGAACTCACAGAGAGTCACTACTGCCCAGCTAGCTCTTTTTTTTGTTTTGTTTTGTTTTGTTTTTTGAGACAGAGTCTCACCATATTGCCCTGACTGGCCTAGAACTCCCTATGTAGACAATACTAGCCTCCAACTCATACAGATCTGCTTTCCTTTGCCTCCTGAGTGCTGAGATTAAAGATATGTACTGCTATGCTCAGCTTTAATGTTGTTCAAATATCTTTTGGAGGGATGGGGATATAGTTCAGTAGTAGAATGCTTGCCTGACCTGCATGTGGCCCTCGGTTTGATCAACAGCAACACACACACACACAAACACAAAGTTATGCTTTCATAACTATTCTTTGTAGAAAAAAAGTGAGTACAAAAAGAGGTAAATTGATGAAAGGATGCGTGAATAGCTAGTAGTGGGGAATGCCATCCACAATCAGAGAAATCTTACACTGAGAATGGAAATATTCCTGTAACATCATGTAGTATAGGGAGAGTAAGAATTCTGATTTTTATTTTTTTCTTTTTAGATCTACACCACAGACTGGCAACACAATCAGAATACATTGCAGAGTCAAGCTACAATAAAACTGACAATAAGCTGCCTTTGGGATTTGTCCTTCTGTGAAATATGCACTGTGGGAACAAACTCTTAGAATTTAATAAGTATGAATGTGTTTGAAATCATGTTCTGCTTTATTGCAAACCATCTCTAGCATTCCTGGATGTGTCCTATGGGTGCAGACACCGAGATCAGCACTAGCAGGTTTCAGTCTCAGTGATCCAAATTTGTGCATTTCTGATGCTTGGACAACTTTAGGTTTTGTCCTGTAAAGCCATCAGGGCTGTGCCACCCAATGGCTCTTTCTGTGGCTCACATTCTAGCCAGAGTAGCAGTGAACTAACACAAGCTCAACAATAAACCCCAAGTGGAAGAGACCTGTGCATCTGTGGTTGTGAATTTGCAGTGAAGATTATGTCTTTTTAAGGTATAAGTGCTGTTTAACCCATGTGTTGCTTTTAATGCTGACACTGACACCATAAATCAGGAGATCAGTTTTGTCTGTTTTTCCCATAAGAAGGGTGTTCCTATGTAAGCCAGACTGACCTCAAATTTGTAATCCTACTGCCTTATCTCATAAGTGCTGGGATTACAAATGTGTACCGCCATATTGATTCAATCTGATGATTGAATTAATAATAAAATTCTAAATGCAGTTAGGTCATAATTATGCCTAAACATGATATAACCCACAAACAACTACAAACACATAAATTAAAAGTTTAGAATAGGTGGCAATATCCCTTGAGTGTTGGCGAGTGGTCGATAGAATTAACCAGACTAGGTTTAATATAAAATATTCAGCTTTAATAAGGGTAAGAAAAGGGGGACTTACAAAGCCAGAGTTCCCACAAAGCACAGGAAAAACAAAGAACAAGCGGGAAGCACACCCACAAGATTTATAAGTAAATATGAGCCCAAGCGGAACATGCCCTACCAACAAGGTGATTGGCTGGACTTCCCCTTCACTTGAGAGACATTCTTTTTGTTTTTGTTTTTTAAGATTTATTATGTACACAGTGTTCTGTTTGCATTTATGCCTGCAGGCCAGAAGAGGATGCCATATCTCATTACAGATGGTTGTGAGCCACCATGTGGTTACTGGGAACTGAACTCAAGATCTCGGGAAGAACAGCCAGTGCTCTTAGCCACTGAGTCATCTCTCCAGCCCCAAGAGACGTTCTTTTAGTATCTCAATTTAAATATGGTAACCATTGATAGTCTCTTTTTTTCATTGATAGTCTCTTAATTGATGTTACATCACATGATAAAGAAAAAGCAAAGAAAACACAAATGCATTCTTAAGAAAATACAACAGAAACATTCATGTCAATTACAATCCTCATTTCTGCAACTGACCACGTGGTCTTAAGAGAACTTAAAGTTGTGGGAACAGGAAGCAAAATTTTTCTAGTGAGTCAGTAGGGGTGACAGTGAGTAGAACTATTCCCTTTCCCATCCCTTTATTCCTGGAGCCATGGATCCTGGCTATGAGTGACACCATATATATTGGATGCTGATTCAAAACATTTATCACCTTCTGGAGAACCCCGGCCAAGCCCTCCAGGCTGCAGTCACTTAGTTGGTGGTGTAGCTATGTCACCACCACCTAGCTTTGGAATAGCCTTTAGAAGACATTTGTGGGGGCGGGAACTAAAGAAAAGCTTAGAGCTAGGTATGGTGGCACACGCCTTTAATCCCAGCACTCGGGAGGCAGAGGCAGGCGGATCTCTGTTGAGTTCGAGGCCAGCCTGGTCTACAAGAGCTAGTTCCAGGACAGGCTCCAAAACCACAGAGAAACCCTGTCTCAAAAAAAAAAAAAAAAAAAAAAAAAAAAAAAAAAAAAAAAAAAAAAAAAAAAAACAAAAACAAAACAGGAAAAAAAATACCAAAGAGGGGAGAAGGCTACTTCCATGAGGCCAGCTGTCTCAGGAGGGTGGGGAAACGGTGAGATCAGTGGATTCCATGATTGTGGGCCACTGTTGCATTTCTGTAGATATGGCATTCTGTACGTTCACAGAGGGTTTTGGGAGACGCTTTACATGCAGGAAAGGTAAACCCATAACGAGAATAACAGTCTACTCCAATAAGGATAAAGTGTGTCCTCTCCACGGAGAAAGTAGTCTACTGTAGTCAACCTGTCACCAGATGACAGCCATATCTGGGGCTTAGGGCTAGCCTCTGCTGTTGGCAGATCTGGTACTCAGCAGCAGCTGTAGCCAAGTCAGCCTTGGTGAGTGAAGTTCATGTTGTTGAGCCCATGCATAACCCCATATCTGCCACTATGGGTCCACTGGGCAGTGACAGGAATGGCTGGGGAAAGAGGATGACTGTCCAAGGAATGGGTAGAACTTGAAGACAATTCTGAGCCCTCTCGGTCTCAGCAGTAATGCTCCCTCCTTTCCCCCCTGGGAACCAAGACCTAACAATTGCCCACACATGTACTAAAATATTGGGAACTTTCCATCATCTCCCTGAGTCCTTGTGAATGTTCTCCAAATAGAACTCAGTTATTGAATAGGGGCAAGATAACCCTAGGTGTTGACTCAGTTACTGATGTTTTGACTTAGTCTCTGGGAAACGGGGTCAAAGTGACCTCTTACCTCATCTGATCTGGCAACCACTCTCCAGCCAATTATTGATAGTAGCCCTTTTGAATAAGCCAATCATAATAGTCAAAGAACAACTCCTAGACACCCCCTCTTTGCTTCTGTGACTTTTCCTTTGAAAGTAGCCTGTACCAGCTATTTGGGGTCTTTCTAGCCTCCCTAATGCTGGAAGACCCTGTCATGACAGAATTAATAAAATCCTCATGCTTTTACATCAGCTGTGGTGGTGAGAGACAGTCTCTGGGGGTCAACTCCTCCTCGGTGATTAGACTCTAGGGTCCAACACTACCTATTTGATAACTGAATGCTTCCTCAGCTGATCATGTTTTGGTGAGCATTTAAGTGGGACATAAGTATCTTCATATCCTTCAACAATTTTTGGAGAGATTTACTCACATACTTCTTCCCCAGATGTCTTTCTTATCAGTTCTCCAATTCTGCTTTTTCCAAATTCCTGACCATCCAGAAATCCATTGGCTACAGCCCATCAATCAGTAAACAATTGCACATCTGATCATTCTTCCTTCCAAACAAAATGTATGGTATACTGCCCAGAGTTCTGCCAACTGGGAAGGTTTCCCTTCCCTGGTGTCTTCCAGGGTTATCCCAGAATGAGGATATAATGTTGCAGCTGTGCACTTCTGGGTGGTGCCTGAATGACACACTGACAACCAATCATAGGGAACAAATACTTGGTAGCAGACAGCATTGTAATGGGAGTAGAAACGATAGACATTTGGGCAGCTTCTTCATGTAACTTGCTTGTGCCTTCAAGACCTGCTCAGATACAATCACATATACACCACTTCCATTTGATAACAGATTGCTGCTGCTGTACATGTCCTACCTCATGACTTGATGGGTCAGTTAACACCCATCTCATAACAGGCTGCTCAGGTTCCATGGTATCTTGGTGGCCCATTGCCAAATGTTCAGTTTTCACTAAGGCTCAATAACAGCTGTCTCTCAAAGGGAAAATAGTTGTTTGCATATGATGGTAGAGCCTTGTTCCATAATCCCAAAGGTCACCTAAGGGACCTGCCAAAAAGGCTCCAAACAGCATCCCTATGTGCCACTAGCACCTCGCGTATCATGGGGTCTGCTGGATCATATGGTCCATGTGGGAGAGCAGCCTGCACAGCAGCCTGGACCTGCTGAAGAGCCTTCTCTTGTTGCAGGCCCCACACAAAGCTAGCAGCTTTGAATCACTTGGTACATGGGCTAGAGCAACACACCCAAAAGAGGAATGTGCTGTTTCCAGAATCCAAATAGGCCCACTAAATGTGTTTCTTTCTTGGTGATGGGAGGACCCAAGTGCAATAACTTATCCTTCACCTTAAAAGGATTATCTCTGCATGCCCCACAGCACTGGACTCTTAGGAATTTCACTGGGGTAGAAGGCCCTTGAATTTTGGTTGGATTTATCTCCCATGTGCATATTGAACCAATGAGTTCAAAGTGGTTGCTACCTCTTGCTCACTTGGTCTAATCAGCATAATATCATCAATATAGTGTGTCAATGTAATATTTTTGTGAAAGAGACAGATGAACGACATCTCTTCTAAGTTATGGCACAGGGCTGGAGAGTTAACAGATCCTTGAGGTAAAACTGTAAAGTTATACTGTGGTGGTTTGAAAGGAAATGGCCCCCAAAGAAGTGGGACTATTAGGAAATGTGACCTTGTTGGAGGAAGTGTGTCACTATGGGGACAGGCTTTGAGGTCTCCTTTTTTCAAGTTTCCCTCAGTGTGACAGTCAGTCGACTTCCTGTTGCCTTGCATAATGTAATACTCTCAGCTCCAGCACCACATCTGCCTGTACCCCGCCATGCTTCCTGTCATGATGATAATGGGCTGAAGTTCTTTTTTTTTTTTTTTTAAAGATCTTATTTATTATATACACAGTGTTCTGCCTCCATGTATGCCTGCAGGCCAGAAGAGGGCACCAGATCTCACTGTAGATGGTTGTGAGCCACCATGTGGTTGCTGGGAATTGAACTCAGGAGCACTGGAAAAACAGTCAGCATTCTTAACCTCTGAGCCATCTCTCCAGCCCTTGGGCTGAACTTCTAAAACTATAAGTGAGCTGCCCTAATTAAATGTTTTCTATAAGAGTCACTGTGGTCACGGTGTCTCTTCACAGCAACAGAAAACCCTAAGACCTATACTGCTGCCCTTGCCAACTGAAAGCAAAGTGCTTCTGGGGATCCTTATGGACAGGAACCGAGAAAAAGACCTGCTAAACAAACAGCTGCACATCATGTACTGTGAGATGTATTAATCTGCTCAAGCAAGGACACCGTATCTGGTACAGCAGCTCAACCAGAGTCAAAGTGTGTGCACAAAAACACTGGCAACTGAAAATTATTAACCAGGCATGGTGGCACACACCTTTAATCTCAGCACAGGGGAGCAGAGGCAGAAAAATCACAAGTTCAAAGGCCATCTCAGTCTACATACTGAGTTCCAAGCCACCCAGGGCTGCACAGGGAGACCTTGTCTCAAAAAATTAAAGCGAGAGGGCTCAGTGGGTAAAGATGCTTCCTGCACAAGCTTGGCCACCTAGCTTTGACCCTAAGAACCCACAGTGGAAGGACAGAAGTGACTTCTGAAAGCTGGCCTCTGACTGCCACACGCTTGGCTGCACTCACACTCCCACCCCACCGCTCTCCAACCAAACTCAGAAATGTACTGGCCTGAACAATAAACAATGTAGCACAGATAATAAAAACCCAGAGGCAGATATAGGGGTTCAACCTGAAGATCAGAAAAGCAAAAGCAGCCAAGCCATTAGAAAGCTCTACCTCTTTGATAACTTCAGACTGAAAGAGAAAGCGTTCCTGTCTCATCCTGCCTCATATTCCTCTCTAGTGCTGGGATTAGAGGCGTGCACCACCACCACCCAGCCTCTATGGTTAACTAGTGTGGCTCCTGGGATTAAAGGTGTGTGCCACCACTGCCTGGTCTATGTGGCTGACTAGTCTGGCCTGCTTTGCACTGACCTTCAGGTAAGTTTTATTTATTAAAACACAAATAATATACCACTATATATATTACAACTGTGGAAGCTTCGAAGTCCAAGATCAAGCCGTAGGTGTGATGTCAGCTGAGGACCTCACAGGTCACATGCCTTTCTCCTGTGTCCTCGGATGGTCAGTCACATTGTACAATGGCAGAGGGCATACATAGGGAGGGAGCAATTTTTAACTATGTGGGGGAAGGAGGCTGCACCCATGTGCACATGCTAAGACATGCTGCTGTCACTTCCTGCCTTGTTCCCTTAAGGATGACCAAGTCTCTTTCATTAAAACAGGAGTTAGGCTGGCTTTCTGTGTGGCTTTCTCTGTGGGCACTGGGGATTTGAACTCAGTACCTCACGCGTGTGCAAGTGCTCTTGCACGCCTCGATAGCTCCCCAGCCCCTCTCAGAATTATCTTTGACAGGGACTCTAATCTCATTCATGAGGGACTTGCCCTTTTGACCTAATCCCTCCCAACACACATCTAATGCGGCTACCTCTGGGTTTAGAGCTCCAACAGATAACCTAACCCACGGCAGGTGGTGAGACCACAGATGTACGTTATATGCTCAATATCACCAAGCATTTGGCACCTGCATGATCAAGCTGTTACAACTCAAAAAAACAGGAAGAGGCACCAGTACACACTGAGCCCCACAAACAGGCCCTGCTTCCATCTCTCTGAGCTGACAGGCTCCATCTTTTTCCTGGTTGACTATGCTACAGAAATGTTGTTTCTTGCCAGCTGGTGGTGCATGCCTTTAATCCCAGCACTTGGGAGGCAAAGGCAGGCGGATCTCTGTGAGTTCAAGACCAGCCTGGTCTACAAGAGCTAGTTCCAGGACAGGCTCCAAAGCTAGAGAAACCCTGTCTCGAAAAAAACAAAAAACAAACAAAAAAAAAAAAACCAAAAAAAAAGAAGACATGTTCTTGTTTCTGGAAATGGCCAATTCATTTTCTATCTCAGGGTCTTTTCGTTGTTACATTTGTGTGTGCGTGTGTATGTGCCCACGCATGTGTGCAAATGCAGGTGTGGAGGTCAGAGGACAATTTGCAGGAGTGAGCTCTGTTCACCATAGGGCTGGAACTCAGATGTTCAGCCTTGCAGAAAGCACCTTCACTCCTGAGTCTTCTTGCCAGCCCCCCCCCCCCCCCCATTTGGATTCTAGGAAAGGGCTCTGCCACTGAGGCACACCCTGGAACCCAGTCTCTAGACTTGGCCTTTCCTGCCATCCCCTAGCTGTCCTCACCTCTGATTTCTGAAGAGGCCCACTCTAATCAGTGTCTGCATCCCAACCCTGGCTTTCTGCCTGAGAGGCTCTGAAATGATCCCAAGGCTATGTTTTTGTTTTGGAGACTGAGTCTCATTCTACTGTAGACCTGTAGGCTGATCTCCTGAATACTGGTCACGCCTGGCTCACAGATGTGTTTATTTTAGACTCCTGCCATCTACACTTCCAACTGCATCTGCTCACTGTGCAGCCCCGTACCAAGAACGGTGCCTGCAAAGGGCTGGTAATGTGCCTCAGTGGGTAAAGTGCTTGCCTGGCACACTCGAAACCCTGGCTTCCATCCTCAGCATCCCATACAGAGAGTGGCAGTATACACCTAAAATCCTAGCACTAGGGACTTGAAAGTCATCCTCAGTTACACCTGGAGTTCAGGGTCATTAATGAGCTCCTGTCTAAAAATAATAGCCCAGCAAGGCTGCTGAATGGTAAAGGCACTGGTCACCAAGTCTGAGCACTTAGCTTTGATCCCTATGACCCACAGGAGAGAAGGAGAAAACTGATCCCTACGGTGTCCTCTGGCCTCCACATGTTTGTTACAGCACAAACACATGAACACAAAACAAGGAACTGTAATAAAGGATAAATAAAACTGCACGTGAGTACTGGGGAGGAGCAACCCTCGTTAAATAAACGGAATACACTTTGAAAAAACATCATTTTTCTTTAATAGTAAAATACTATATACTGTAGAAAACTTGGAAAAGGCAGGATACAAAATACAGAAAATACCATTGAGAATCCTTTTGAACACTAGGACAATTCAAAAGCTTGTCTTCCTTGCCCCCTGACCTCATTTCCCAAGCATCTGGCAGACAACCAGGCAGACCTCAGAGCCCTGAACTCTGCCCACCTGCACCCTGAAAACGGCCCCTCTATAGTGGTCTTCTGGGGTCCTTTAGAGATGAAGGCTATCCAGGACTCCAGTGTTGCTCAGGAGCACAGCAGTGCTGGCCTAATGTACCTAAGGCCGTGGGTTTGATCCCCAGGTACTGGGGGAAAGGGTGGAGGGTAAAGATATGTAAATGAATCATGAGGTAGCAATGATGCCTGTTTCTAAATGTGTGAACTGGGCCTCCCAGAGACTGGGTGACAAGGCTGAGGACATCCAGATGACAGAAAACCCCAGCTCTGCAGGCCCCAAAGTCCTGGCTTCTTTTCCTTGTGACCTCGTTTCCTCAAGCCTGATTAATGTACATGCTTCAGTTTGCTGCTGAGAAGGTCAACTTTAAAAGCTAGATAGATCCCAGGGATGGATGGGTGGTGCCTTCACATCCACCAATCCATGGATTCTTTGGGACAGGCCCTGACAATAACCATGCAGTGGGGTAGGCCCTTGCACAGGACCTTCTCTGCCTCCTGGCCCTCCCAACCCAGCCCTTGCACCTCAAGCACTCTGAGCTTAGGCATGGTGAGGCAAGAGGACACAATCTGAGCAGGTGTAGGCATTTCTGGAGTGATGAGGGGTCCCTGGAAGCACAAACTCTCCAGGGCAGGCATTCCTTCCAGGAAGACCAGGCCTTGGGCTGAGAGGCCTCCAACGGTCAGCCGAATCTTACGCACATCTCGGAGGTGGCGGCTGATGGCCAGCAGGGTGCTATCGGCTGACAGGGTACAGCCCAGCACCTCCAGTCTCTGCAGGTAGCTGAGCTCCTGGAGGCTGGCATCCAGCCCGGTCTCGGTGACCCGGTAGGTGCCGCCCAGCACCAGCGAGCGCAAGGCTCGGAAGCGGGTGAGGCCCTGCAGGTGCTCATCCCGGAAGGCTGGCACTCGGTCCAGCACGATGCATTCCAGCAGTGGCAGCACGGTGGGATCCTGCTCCTTCTGCAGCCAGATCATCGAGATCTCGCAGCTGTGCAGCTCCAGGGTCCTCAGCGTGCTAGGCAGGCTGGTGATAGGCACCATGCTCAGGTCAGCCACGTGCAGGCACAGGCGCTTCAGGTTGGGGCACTTCTGGCCCAGGGCCCGCATCAAGGCCGGGGACAGCTGTGGGGCCTGAGAGCCAGAGAACAGGTAGCCACCCATGCGCAGCGAGTGCAGCCTGGACGCCATGTATCGGCGCAGAAGGTGCCACATGACTTTCGGACGCATCTGTAAGAGCCAGAGATTGGGGTGACTGGGTGAGGGGTACAGGGAGGGGCTCTCAGAGACCTACCTAACTGGTGACAGACATGCATGGGATCTGGGTTCTGGTGTCCCCCTGGGATTTGGCTCTTCCACCAGTTTCCTTCCCTAAAGCTGGGTAACATGTCCTCAAACCCAGCCAGCACACAGGGGAGACTGAGGCAGGAGGATCCACAGTTCTGGCCAGCCTGTCTAGTCAATCAGTAGGCTCCAATTTCATGGAAGAGTCTGTCTCAAACACAAGCAAATAGTCTAGAGCTGTGGCACACACCTTTGATCTCAGCATGGGTGAGCATGGAGGCAGGGGGATCTCTCTAAATTCCAGGCTAGTCTGGTCTACATACCAAGTTCAGGCTACATAGTGAAACCCTGTGTCAAACAAAACAAAGCAAGCAAACAAACAAACATGTGTGTGCACAAATGTGTGTGAGAGAGAAAGAAGCTGAGGAAGATGCCCTTCAGTAACCTCTGGCCCTACATGCTCTTGAACACATGCATTTGCACCTGTGCATACACAAAAAATGTACACTTTTTCCAAAAAGAAGAAGAAAAGCTACACAGAACAAGAGATTCATTGCTGGTGTTGGGATAGAATCCAGGACATGCTGTGAACTCAGCCTCACCAGTTCGGAGCATACCCTTCTTTTTGTTGGCACTGGGGAATGAACTCCATACAGGCCAGGAAAACATGCTAGAACAAAGTCACAGTTCCAAGTCTTTTCTGAATTTGTATTTCAAGACAGGGTCTAGCTAAGTCTCCCTGGCTGGCCTTGAATTTATCGTCTTCTTCCCTCAGCCTGTGTGTGTGTAGTAACTGGGATCATAGGCCTGTACCAGGCTCAGCTTTACAGTAGAGATTTTGTTGACCACTTTTTCAGAGAGAAATTAAATCTTTTTCTTTTTCTTTTTTTAAATTATTCTGTGTAGTTGCTGGAGAGATGGCTCCTCCTTTTGAAAGGTGTCTTGAAATATGACTTTCTCTATTCTGTTACTATAAAATTTCACTGGGCGGTGGTAATAACACTTTTAATACCAGCACCCAGGAATATCTTGAGTTTGTTAGGGTCCAAGAGAAATCCCAAAGGAAAGACCAACAGCCACGTACACAACAGCAAGAGCGCTTTATTAATCCCAACGTTGGGGTGGTACATGGCAACCCCCCAAGAAGGTCAAAAGCTTCTTTGAAGTGGAGTTAGAGGAATTCCAGGGAGGAAGGATTTATCTGATTGGTGGAGGAATGATGAGTCTGGGGGCTGACTGGTGGAAGGTCCTAGTGGTTAGGGACCTTCCAGCAGCAGGATACAGAAGCTATCTCTAGTTATCAGGAGACTTGGGGGGGGGGCACCTGCTGAGCCAGCAGAAGGGTTCATGGGATACTTGCTGAGCTAGCAGAAGGCTGTGGGGCGCCTGCTGATTGGTTGCTCCTCAGCTGTGGTTTTCCTGAGGACTGTCTGCTTAGTTCTGTCCCAATTTAGTGAACTGAATCTGAGGCCTGGTCTCTGTCAGGGCTACTAGGAGAGCCTAGCCTCTAGCCTCCCCCCACCCCAAGTCCTCTCAGAGTTCAAAGCCAGTCTGCTTGGTCTAGAGAGTGAGTTCCAGGACTCACACAGAAACAATGCCTCAAAAATAAATAAATAAATAAAATTTCACGTAACCATTAGGTTTAAACATGTATTTGAGGAAGACTAACTGTATTCTCAAGACACAGTCACTCACATCTGGCTCTAGAATAAACTCTTGTCCACTTTATCCACTTTGAGATGAACAGTTATAGCTAAAATCTATTTTGGGCTACATGAGATCCGTCTCAAAAACCAAAAGAAAACAAAACCAAAAAAATCGATAATAGCTATAAGTTTTCATTTATCATATGCTGGAGACCAGATATGGTCTAAACCATCTCCCTATGCAACTGGCTAAGTCCTACAATACATCAGACAGGAAGGTACTTTTTCTTATCTCCTGGTGTTAGGGATAGAGTCCAGGGCTTCACTAGGGTCAAATAAGCACTCTTTTTAATCCCCATTTCTTGGATGAGAAACTGAGGTCTGGGGGTTGCTGAAAAGGTAAGGACTAGTGCCAGGATAGACATGCAGGAAATCACAGCATGAACTCACTTCAAAATCAAACCAACCAACCTCGGCAGTGGTGGTGCACACCTTTAATCCCAGTATTTGGGACGCAGAGGAAGGTGGATCTCCTGAGTTCGAGGCCAGCCTGAACTACAGGGCGAGTTCCAGGACAGCCAAGGCTGTTACACAGAGGAACCCTGGAAAGAAAAGAAAAGAAAAGAAAAGAAGAGGAGAGAGAGGAGAGGAGAGGAGAGGAGAGGAGAGGAAAGAAGGAAGGAAGGAAGAAAGGAAAGAAAGAAAAAAACCGAAGGAAGGGAGGGAGAGGAGGGAGGGAG
>NC_022012.1:14752806-14759662 GCF_000317375.1 Microtus ochrogaster
TACCGCGCCCGATCTCGTCTGATCTCGGAAGCTAAGCAGGGTCGGGCCTGGTTAGTACTTGGATAGGACACAAATAAAAACCAAATACTTCTGGGCCAGACAAGGTGGCCTACACCTGTGTAATCTCAGCACCAAGGAGGTTGAGGTCAGGGGTAGTGAGCTGGAAGCCCTCGGCCCAATCAGTAAAGTGCTTTCCTAGCTCTCAGGGAGCCAAAATTTCATTGCCAGCATCACAGAAACCGGTCACAGGGACCCACACTGGTAATCCTTGTTTTAGAAGGTCGAGGTGGATCAGAAATTCAAGATTATCCTCAGCTTCTTAAGGAAGTGTGAGGCCAGTCGGACTAGAGACCCCGTCTCAAAACAGCCTCCCCTCCCCCAAAGAAACAAACAAAAAATCTAGAAAGAAAAATTAATAAACAAATAAAACGAGCAAATAAACACTAGAAAGCAAAACATAGCGAACCCCACTTCTGGGCAGGAGGCTGGCTCTCCGTGAACTGTCCGCGGGCCCCGCCTATCGCATACCGTGTAGAGCGTCAGGTCGACATGTCGCCACAACCACCGGTCGTCCACTAGCTTCTTCCAGCGGTGACAGACCCTGGAGGAGTGGACCGGCCATTAGAACGACCCCGGCCTGAAGGGACCGGATTCGCATCTCCTGCTGAGCCCCTGCCCGGCTCTTTCCCCCCGAGGAGCGGGGCCGCACCTGGAGATGCGGATCCGGTCCCGGACCGGGAGGTATGAGAAGATCTCCAAGAGCACCAAGTCTGGGAGGTCAAACAGCGTCGCCATGGTCCTGCTGTCCTGCGCTTCCGTTTCCGGTGGCGGCAAGGCCCGCGCTCCCCTGAGGGCGCTGAGGTGGCCGGACTGGCCAAACCGGTGCGACTTTCGGACGCCTGCAGAGGAGCACTACCTTTCTTTCCTAGGGTAGAGGCTGAGGCCCCGGAGCTGGGCCGCCCGGCTGGAAGACCGGTGGTAGGCAGGGACTGGAGACTGAGTAGGCCAGACTTGAGCAGCGGTGAGGCTGGGGGAGGCAAACCGAGGTGTGGCTTGGGTGAGGAGGGGATACAAGGCGTGGCTAGAGCCAGGATGGAAGGCGGACAGCAAACCCAGAAGGCGGGCTCGGGGCGTTCCGGGGGCGTGGCCAGGAAGTGTCGCTAAAAACATGCAGCTAACCCAGAGGGGGCCAGGGGGCCAAGGGGCCACCCAGAAGGCGTGGCTCCGGCAAGGAGGGGGGCTCAGGGCGTAGCCAGAGCCTGGAGACGTGGCGAGCCGAGGCCAGCAGACGAGGTTCGGAAAGCGTCTGGCCTAGAAGGCGAGGCTCCGGCAGGAGGGGGTGTGGCTCTGGGGCGTGGCCAAGCCCAGGGGACGGGGCAGAGGAAACCCCGAAGGCGGGGCTTTAGGGGAGGGGAGAGGAAGGGAGACAGAGAAAGCCGCGCGAGAGACAGGTGTGTGTGTGGGGGGGGGGGGGTATGTTTGGGGAGTGAAAAGCCTCGACAGAGTGGACGGGTGTAGCCAGGGGCAAAGGAGCAGCAGGAGGCAGTCAGGCATAGCTTCAGCAGAAAGAGACTAAGGGGCGCGCAGAGTCAAGGGACTAGTGGCGTGCTCAGAAGGCTGTACTTGAGCTGAAAGAGGTTTAGGGACGTGACCAAGGCAGAGACCAGGCTGGGAGCAGATCGTATGCCCAGAGGGCAGGGGAAAGCTAACAGCAGCAAGCCGAGAAATCGTGACTTGAGTGGGAAGGGGCTCAGAGGTCTATCAAGAAAGAACCAGGGGGCCAACGAGCAAACTTGTAAAGCCTAGCTTAGGCGGAACAAGGTCCGATACAGGGGACGAAGGCAAGTTTGGAATGGGTGGGCGGCACAGGGAGGGATTGGGGGGACAGTCAGGACTGGAGGAGTGCCTAAAAACATCGCTGGAGGCAGAAGCAATGGATGAGCAAGGAGCTAGGTGTCCAACTCAGTGGGAGAGCCCTTGGCTACATGCTAGAAGGCCCTAGGTTCGAACTCCAACATCAAAAAAGAAAGGGAGGGAGGGAGGGGGGAGAGAGGAAAGGAGGGAGAAGAGAAAAGAAAAAAGAAAAGAAACCCCACTTTTCTGGTACGTATGCACGAATCTGTGGCTCACTCTCCATAGAGCCTGGGAAGTATTTTGGAAACGGAAATGAGGCATCGGTGAGAAGATGGAACAGATTAAAACACTAAGGACTTCATTCCAGACCAAAAAGTGTAAATGCGGTGAGGCTGAGGGGCCGGCAGGCCTGCCGAGCCAGGAAGGCGTGGCCACAAGCAGCAATAAAAAGCGAAAGTAATGCTTTTTGCTGCCTACGCATAAGGATAAAATTTGTATAAGTGATATTAGCTAAGCACAAGGCCCTGGTAGATTTTTTTCTTTTTTAAAAAGTGCGCTTAACCTCTGAGCCATCTCTCCAGCGCCTTTTTCTTTTGAAACAGTCTCTCTGCAAAGCTCTATCCTGGAACTCACTATATAGACCAGGCTGGCTTCTAACACACAGGCCTCTACAATACCAGCAACTTTCGAGGCTGGACACGAGTATCACAATTTCGAAGTCAGCTTGGTCTATACACCGATACCCTATCTCAAAAAAATTTAAGCTAATTTTAAAAAATGAGTCAATATGTGCTTACCTTACTGAGTCCTGTCTGCTAAAGGAATCATTCAGTAGAATCAGTAGAGGTGAAAACTGGTTGAATGTAGTATGGGGTTCCTCTCCCATCACCATCGCGGTTCTGTAATCTGGAACAAGGGGACCCTTGAAGATTTTTTAAGAAGAAAAAAAAAAGCAGATCTTTTCTGGTAAGCTGTTTCCAGCACCTTCGCAGGCAAGACACGGACGTACGGTGTGGTGTGCAACATGGCTTTCCGGCTTGACTTTCATCAACTGCGGTCTGCACCACTCGGGTCTCGGAAACAGTTACTCCGGTCAGAGGGGAAAGGCAGGCTCAGGGTCCGAGACCGAGCTCTGAATGAAAGCAGAGAGCCCGAAAGCCACTGGACCTGCATGACTCCAGTTCCGTCCCTCCGCAGCCGGGATTCTTCGGTAGGTTTATTTGGCTTGGGGATGGCAGAGCACCCCGCCTCTGAGGATCCTCTGGGCCTCCTCCACAACGAAGGGATCTCCAACATCGCTTTCAACGTCGGCTGTAAATCCACTAGGATCGTCATTTAATCTCAGCCTTTTTACCCAGCCTCGGCTCACCAAAACTGCGCCACAGAATCGCCCGGAACCTGGAAGCAACTGAGGGCGAGTGTTTCCGTTATAGCACTTCCGCTTCCTGTTGCTTGCCTTAAATCGGGTCAGAGCTCGGCGTTCGAGGTAGGAGTTGTGTCGTCGATAAGTTCGAGGGGTTTAGAGGTGAGCGAGCTAAACCGAGAGGCCCGGGATCACGGGAAGCGGCTGGGACTCGGGAGGTTAAGGGATGCGGGAGGCGAAACCAGGGGGTGCGGGGCTGGGCCTGCGGGAGTTAAGGAGCAGAAGACGCGACTGACTAGCGTCCGCGCCGTTGAAACCCTGGACCAGGGCTGCGGCGGATTTGTGTCCGGTGTTCGGGGTAGCGTGACCAAAGAACTTAACTCGGGAAAGTTCCTTGTGTGTCTGGGCGACCCGCAAAGTCCTGTCTCTGCTGCCTTCCCTCCTCTCCCTCTACCCGGCGTAGGTCCAGCCACAATGATTGAGGTGGTTTGTAACGACCGTCTAGGAAAGAAAGTCCGCGTCAAGTGCAAGTATCCACCGAGGGGTGACTGGCAGTGGTCTCTGGGGCAGTTGGCGATGGTGGGGAAATTGTAGTTAAATGACGTAGATGGGGAGGCCTAATATCATCTTCCTCGTTCTATCTCTTCCATCCATTTACCTTAACTCCTTCGTGCCCAGCACCGATGACACCATCGGGGACTTGAAGAAACTGATAGCGGCCCAAACTGGCACCCGGTGGAATAAGATCGTTCTTAAAAAGTGGTAAGTGCGCTGGTCCGCATTAGGCTAGAAGGTTTCGGTTGGGGGAGTGCCTCAGGCAACCCCCAGGAAGGATCAGCTAAGCTTTCAAGACAAAAGCCCACCCCCACCCCACCCACCAAAGCAGCTTCTCTCTGAACTGTAACTGTCCCGTAGGTACACGATTTTTAAGGACCACGTGTCTCTGGGAGATTGTATCCTTTTCAGTTCTGGTTCTATACTGAAACCTGTAGGGAAATTAAGAAAGTGGGATATTTAACTTAAAATGTGGCCTGTTGTGACTACTGAGAAAATGGGTACTATAGAATTATTTTGTTGTTGAGGAGGGTGGTAGAATAGTTTAACTTGGTTCAGAAGGATTTTAACATTCAGGTTCAAAATATTTATGACTGAGCACCACATGGTTGTTGGACAGGAAGTGAAGGCGGAGTGTAACTCAGAGGTGACTGTAGTTGACAACCAGTATGATTTTTTAAAAATTGGGGGTGAGGTTCTGCAGTTATGTCTGTGCACCACATGCATGCTTGTTGCTGGCAAGAAAGCTTCAGGTTCCTGGAACCACCACGTGAGTGCTGGGAATTGAACCCAGTTCCTCTGGGTGCTCTTCAACTGCTGAGATCTCCCTCCAGCCTAAGTATGAACCTTTAAGAAAATGTGTTGTTTCGGGGGGGGGGGGGGCACCTGAGAATCTGACTACATCAGGCTGTGGTGGCAAACAGCTTAGCCTTCTCAGTGCTCTTCAGGGCTACTCTACCTTATTTATAGCTTGAGTTCTTAGATCAAAGTGCCCATTCCAAAATTGCTTCCTTAGTCCAGGGTTGGGTGTTGAGCCCAGGATCCAGCTGTGAGTGTTTAGAGGGGTAGAGTCAGTCCTCAATGAAAATTCCTTAATACCTGTCTTCAGATGAAATCCATGATGGGATGAACCTGGAGCTGTATTACCAATAGATGGGAATTCCTTCTCCTTGCCTCCCCTGCCTTCCTCTCCCACCCTCATTTGACACTGGTATAGATGCCCATTTTTAACAATTCACATGAATAAAAACGTCAGTGCTGCTTTGTTGCTGTCATACTTGCATGAAAGTTGTATCGTGAGGGAGAGCTGGTGTCTGGTGGTTACAGTCCTGTATGTGGCTCCTTGAAGGGGAGCTCAAGAGTGACTAGAGGCTGGACCTGGTGCTGCACATGTGACATCTCAGCCCTTGGGAAATGGAGGCAAAAGGATCAGGTGTTCCAGGACATCCTTGGCTACATGAGACCCTGTCTCAAAAATCTGCTGAAGTCATGATGGAGTAGCCTGGTAGAATGGGACCCAGAGCTCTGCTGTTGGGTTTGAGTCTTCGATGGGCAGAGATCCTATGAGTATTGTCACCCTCATAAATCATTAACCTGCATAAGGAGGGTAGAGACACGGCTGGAACTCTGTAGCTTTGGAGCCTGTCCTGGAACCAGACTGGCCTCGAACTCACAGAGATTCGCCTACCTCTGCCTCCCGAATGCTGGGATTAAAGGCATGCGCCACCACTGCCCGGCAGGTATACACTTTTAATCTCAGCATTTAGCAGGTAGAAACAGGAAGATCGCTGGGGCTTGCTAGCTAGCCAGTCTATCTTAATTGGTGTGCTTTAGGCCAAGGACTGTCTAAAAGGAGGTAGATTGTGTTCCTAAAATGACACTCAAGGTTGTCCTCTACCCTCCCCATCTAAGCACTCACAGAAACACATACTACATTCTTGTAAAAATAAAGCTATGTTCAGTGGCCAAAGTAGGACCAATCTAAGCAAGAGACCCCATCTGAAAAAGTGGAAAGCAGCTGGGTATGTAGCTAGTTGGTAAAATCCTAAAATTGCTTTTATCGGATATTTTGTTATAGGAGTGAGAAAAGTAGTACAATGGGTATATGATTTGTTTTAAAACCCACTGTAGGCCGGGCGATGGTGGCGCATGCCTTTAATCCCAGCACTCGGGAGGCAGAGGCAGGCAGATCTCTGTGAGTTCGAGACCAGCCTGGTCTACAGAGCTAGTTCCAGGACAGGCTCCAAAGCCACAAAGAAACCCTGTCTCGAAAAAAACAAAAACAAAAACAAAAAAAACCAAAAACGAAACAAAACAAAACCCACTGTACTAGGGTTCTGTAGAGAAACAACTGGCAGGATGAAGACACAAACACTCGGGGTTTGTTAGAGGCTTACGGTTATGGTCCAACTACTCCAACGGTCCAGGAATCTGTGAGGCAGGATTTCTCAGCTAGTCTTGAGTTACATGCCAGAATCCTGAAGAAGTTCTAATGCCAGCAAAGAAGTGGACCTGCCAGGGAGAGTGGGTGAGCAAGCAAAGAGCAAGTGCTTTCTTCTTCATGGCTTATATGGGCTGCCAGTTGGAAGGGATGGCCCAGATTAAAGGTGGCTCTTCCCAACTCAAAATATTAAGGTTTAGGGTGGCTTTCCCACCTCAAATGATCCAATCATGAAAGAAAATTCCTCACAAAGTGTACCCAGCTGCGTGAGTTTTAGTTAATCCCAAATGTAGTCAAGTTGACAACAAAGAATAGCCATAACACCCACATATATAAGTAAGTATATATTTACATGTATACTATTTGGATTTAAATTTTTTGTTACATTTTTACTTATGTTCATGTGTGTGCATGTGACGGAACAGACATCCATATACCATGGTATGCATTTGAGTTCATGTATGAACCTGTGCCATGGCCTGCTTATGGAGGTCAGACAACAATCTTGGCTGTCAGTTCTAGCCTTACCTTGTTTGAGATTTGGTGTCTTTGTTACTTACTGCTTGTACTTGAGGCTAGCTGGGAAAATTAGGTAGATAGATAGATAGATAGATAGATAGATAGATAGATAGATAGATAGATAG
>NC_022012.1:14759837-14790474 GCF_000317375.1 Microtus ochrogaster
AGATAGATAGGGGCTAAAGGGGGAAATTAGATGATAGATAGATAGATGATAGATAGATAGATAGATAGATAGATAGATAGATAGATAGATAGATAGATAGATACCGATAGAGGCTAGCTGGGAAAATTAGACATGTATATATAATGTGTGTGTGTAAACGTTAGCCATTTATTAGGGTGGCCTACAGGCTTGAGTAGTCCAACAATAGCCATCTCCTGAGGGAAAGATTAAAGATCTGGAGGTTGTCAGTTGACTGGATGTCTCAGCAGTCCCAGTTTGGTGCTGGAGTCCCAGGGAAGTCCTAGAGAGCTGCCAGTTCCAGTCTTTTGGGATGCCAAAGAAGTGGGCACCAACACCAGCAAAGAATCCTTTGCTTCAGGGACAGGGTAGATGGACTTGCCAGTGAAATAGCCATCAGACCTGTAGTGAATGCTCTTACCCACTCCTTGATCCATGCTTTCGTACCATAATTGCTACCTGCCTTGTGATTTGTTTTTCTCACCTAGTAAGTTTTTTTTTGTTTGTTTGTTTCTTACTGGCTAACACCCCTGATCCTAACCTGAAAGCGTTATATAGGAATAAGTGATTTGATCTTCACATCAGCAAGAGGTATTACCACTTATCTCTACACTTTGCAGTGGGAGGGCTGTATCATTGAGAGTAAGCAAGTGGTAGAGTGAGGCTTTGAACCCACACACCACATCTTACCTTTAGTGCCCTTTCATGAGTTCATGTCACTGAGTGTCATCCTTTTTAGGTCACCTAAGCGTCTGCATTATTGAACTGGAATTGAACCTTCCCCCATTGGTGTCTTTGAAAATCATTAAGTACCCATGGCCAGTAAGATGAGTGAAGGTACTTGTACCAAGCCTGACAACTTTAGTTTGCCCTCCAGGGCCCCATGGTGGAAGGAGAGAACAGATTGCCATAAATTGTCCTCTACAGTTATCATGGCAGTCTTTCTTAGAAATGTAATAGTTTTTTTTAAAGTAACCTTTTGGTTTTTAGAGACAGGGTTTCTATGTGTAGCCCTGGCTGTACTGAACTCCCTCTGTAGACCAGGCTGGCCTCGAGCTCAGAGATCCTAATGCCTCTGCCTGCCACCACTGGCTTAAAGTAACATTTTAAAAATTTTATGCTTCACCTGCATGTATACATGAATGTGCACTATGTGCAGACCTGGTAAAATGAAAAAAATCCCTCTTTTTTGTTGTTGTTGTTTTTGAAAGCTCAGAGTCAGAAATTGGAATTTAACCTGAAGGTCTGAAAAGTAAAACAGCTAGCCACTGGCTCATACCTCTACCTCAGTCTGAAATGACGATTCTGCCTCCCAAGAATCTCAGAATGAGACTGTCTGAGAGCTGTCTTTTTTTGTTGTTGTTGTTGTTGGGGTTTTTTTCACTCTTCAAAGTTTTATTTCACTAACTTCAGGTCAAATATTTCCACTCAATTGTTTTCTGGCCAATTACCAGCCTTTTTTGACTTCCCAAAATGGTAGTACAAAAGATCTGTGGGTTGGGGAGAAGAGACCACTTTGAGAAGCATTGCATTTACTTATCTTTCACAAGGCAACAAAGTCGGTTATCTGACTGTTCAACCAAACAAAGCTGTAATAGCATCTGGGAGGGCAGACAGACAAACCAGGCTCTCTTCAACTCGTCAGAACCAGCCCTAGGAAACCTTCCACACCCACACGAAGGACACGGCTACTCATCTCTTTTCTGTTGCCACAACATTTTTCTTCTTTTAATTATCGTATCATGTAGTTTCTCAAGTCCTTCCTTTAGTTCATCTCCTGTGATTGCACAGGTGGGCTGCAGGTGCCAAGGGGTCGATGAGCTCAGTTTCCCCATTGCTAACAATTTCTCAATTTCTGAGAGAGACAGCGAGTTCCTCGGGTCTTGCTTGTTAGCAACTATAAGCTCAGGGACCCCCCTGATTTTCTGATAGCCTAGTTATTTTATGAAGTCCCATTTTGGCTTCTTCCATTCACTCCACATCTACAGAGTCCATCACGAACATGATGCCATCTGTGCATCGGGTATATGACTTCCACAGTGGCCTTAACTTCTCTTAACTACCTACATCCCATAAGTGAAAAGTGACTGTCTTGGAATTGCCCACGGTTACTTTAATTTTCTCAGTGTTAAATTCTTTGGTAGGTACAGTATTTACAAACTCATTGAAATGCAGCCTATACAAAACTGTCGTCTTCCCGGCGCAGTCCAAACCCAGAATAACAATATGAAAAGACTGAAAGGAGGGCAGGCTGGACAGGATGGAAGTCTATTTCCAGCTGCGAATGGCGTCCCAAACCGAACCAAACGTGTTCCTCTTAGTCCTCTTACAGTTTCGCTTCCTGGGTGATCGAGCTACGAGACTGCTCCTGGGCTGGAGTCGGGATCCCAACAGGGAACCATTGGCCCGCGTCTGTTGGCTGAGACCTCCGCGCAGCTCTATTTCCTCCCGTTTTACAATCCTTTCTAGTTCTGGCATTAAAGGCGTGCATTGCCAGGTTTCTCTGGCAAACTAGTGTGGCTTCTGGGATTAAAGGTGTGTGTTGTTGCGGCCTGGTCTGTAGCTGGCCATTGTGGCTGTTTTACTCTCTGCACTTCAGGCAAGTTTTATTTATTAAAATGAAATGAAATATCACTACAGGTTTTTCGAGACAGGGTTTCACTGTTTAGCTCTAGCTGCCCTCGAACTCACTTTGTAGACCAGGCTGGCCTCGAGTTTAGAGATCCGCCTGCCTCTGCCTCCCAAGTGCTCGGATTAAAGGCGTGCACCATCACCGCCCAGCTTTGCTTTGTTTTGTTTCAGACAGGGTTTCTGTGTGTAACCTTGGCTGCCTTGGAACTCACTTTGTAGACCAGGCTGGCCTCGAACTCCTGAATGCTGGTTATGCACCACCACGTCAGTTTCCTCCATAAACTGTCAATTGACTTAAACTGGTCGTCCAAGCCGCCGACCCTCTTCCCTTTCCTCATCCTAGTGGCAGTGCTATCACCCAGCCAGGACTTAGGAAGGAGCCAGATGGAGAAGGAATAAGTTAAGTAGGTTCCAAAAAAAAAAAAGACTTGGAAAGTGGGTGAATAGACTAGTGAAATGGTTAGCTTTGCAAAATCGAAAAAGGACTACTTCGCTTTGGAGGAAACAGGTGGGAAGAGGGAGAACTGAAAAGCCAAATTTAGGCTTTGGGCACTTAGCTTCTCGTCACCAAGGCAACTGTATTGCTATGGCAACGGTGAAATACAGCAAATGCACCAGATACCTCCTTATCAGCTTGCCGCTTCCGCGCAGAGGCCAACCGACCTCCGTGAGCGGCTCAATAAGGCGGACTGGCTGTCGCAGAAGCCAATCAATAAGCTCTACTCTGTGGGCTAAGCCCACCAGGAAGGTTGCAGAGACCTTTGACGCTTAAAGGGAGCCTGGGCGTCCAATGGACGTTGTTTCCAGATGGGCCAATCAGCAGTGATGTCGGGACGGGGGGCGGAGAGTACGTGCAGGGGCGGGCCAGGAAATCGCCGGTGAGTCCAATAAAATACTAGAGCGCTTGAGGCGCCGTGGGTCCGTCCAATGGACGTCTCCACTGAACGAGCCAATCAGCAGCGGCGCAGGTTGGCGCGGGGTCAGAGCCGCGGAGGCGGAGCGGGCGCTGCGGCAGGAGGGAAGATGGCGGACGAGGAGAAGCTGCCGCCGGGCTGGGAGAAGCGCATGAGTCGCAGCTCAGGTACCTCTTGCGGGTCAGCCAGGGGCCGGGCCGGGGCCTCGCGAGATTGGAGAAGTTGGGCTCTAGCTCACGGGGACAGGCGGGCCGCATCGCCGCCCTGCCTCGGGCGTGGAGGGCTGGACTCCTCCGCGGCGTAACGGGCCTGGAGAGCCAGAAACAGGCAGGAGGTGGGGGGTACGGGCACGCCCGGACCCTCGCTCACTGCTGGGCCCGGACACCCCTAAGAGACGAGGCTGCACCTCGGGGCTCCTTTGGGAGGAAGAGACCCCGACCCGGTACAGTGGGCGTGGGCCGCCCAGATCTGGGTTCTTGGGCAGCATCTGTGGCATGTGCCCGGTCATCTCCAGCGCGGGATCCTGTGACAGCGACGTCTTATAAACAGGCCGGTTCACCTCTGGGCCAGGCATGGTGCCAAGCGCTTTGAAAGAGTTCAACTTCTTTCACAAGTCTGCACGTCTGTGTGGTTCCTTTCTCCCCTATCCCTCACCTCCCTCCCTCCATCTCTATCCCGCTCACCCCTCCCTCTCCCTTCCTCTCCTTTTCCTGGCTCATTCTCTCCCTCTCCCTTCTCCTCTCTCTCTGTCGTGCCCATCTTTCAAGGAAGGGATTACTCTCATTTCCTAGTGGGGAAACGGAGGCCAGGACTCGGAAAGAACTCATCAGATGATGCTGTTCAGGGACTGGGAATGCCCTAGAATGCAGTGAGTGACTGTCCCCAGAGTCCCCTTGCCAGTGTCAGCGGCAACGCCCAGAAGAGCGACCGGCATCCCCGGTAGAGCCAGGGTCGCTGCTGCCTACAGAGCTCACTCATAATTCTTACTTATATCAGGGTGCTGGATACTGAAGACATAGTTCTCTCTGAATTAAGACGACTAGGTTTAGTGTTCTTACTTTCTTTCCCCCTTTTTAGTGGGGGGTTGGAGGTGAAAAGGCTGAATCTTACATGGACAGGTTGCTCCATCCTCCCGCTTCAGCACCCCTAAGTACTGGGATTACAGACATGCACCGCTTTGCCCAGTTTATTTATTGATATAGAATCTTTTTTAGTAAATATTAGTAGTAGCATATTTAGTGTATGTGCATGTGGCGATCAGACAATAGCTTGCAGGGGTCTCTCTGTTTCCACCATGAGAGTATCGGAGCTCAAACTCACATCTTTAGACTTGACTGAAAGCACATTTACCCTTGGGCCACTTTTTTTTTTTAATTTGCCGCTCCCTCCCTCCTCTCTCTCTCTCTCTCTCTCTCTCTCTCTCTCTCTCTCTCTCTCTCTCTCTTTCTTTCTGTGTGTGTGAGAAAGAGAGAGAGAGAGCACGCGAGCACTCTCGGACTAGTCCTGAACTTGCTGCCTATCCTAGGATGACCTTGAACCTCTGGTCTTCCTTAGCTCTGAGTGTGGGGATTACCAACACTCTAAGATAGTCTCCCGCTGTGTAGTCCAAGTTAGCGTCCAATTCAAGATTCTTGTACTTCAGCCTCTCAAGCATTGGGCTACACTCGTGTGACACCGTGCCTCGCTCTGATGTTCTTATTCTCTTGCCCCAGATTTTCAGATGAGAAAGCTGAGGTTCAGGGAGATATCCAATTACTAAAGTTTTAGTTGGATTTAGCCCTGCAGTCCATGCTCCTGTCCAGGCTGTTCATTCCTGGCCTGAGGTTGTAACCTCTAGCGTAAACGCACTTCCAGGTGGGTGTGGTAGCACATAGCTGTATTTCCAGCACCTAAGAGGCAGAAGCTGGAGGATGTCCAGTTCATAGTTAACCCCGGACTACGTAGACTTTTAAAAAAAAAATGTGTTACTATGCTTGTGCATGAAGTACCCACAGAAGCCTGAAGAGGGTGCTAGACGCCCTCAGACCAGCATTACAGACAGCAGTGAGCCTCCCTGTGTGTGTGCTGGAAATCCAGCCCCTGTCCCCTACAAGAGCAGTTTATGCTCTTAAGAATCTCTTGAGCCATTTCTCCAGTCCCCATAGTGAGGGGGAGTTTTTGTTTTACGAGATAGGGTTTTCTGTAGTTTTGGATCCTGTCCTTGTAGATCAGGTTGGCCTCGAAGTCACAGCGATCCGCCTGCCTCTGCCTCCCGGAGTGCTAGTATTTTTTTGGGGGGGGGGGTTCGAGACAGGGTTTCTCTCGGAGTGCTAGTATTAAAGTTCATGTACTACCACCACCCAGCTACCCAGCCTTTCTTGGTGCTAGGTCAGCTCTTTAACCCAGAAAGATTCTAAGCCCTTGGAGTGACCCAGAATCTTGGTCCTTCCTTCAAGCTCCTGCCAGGACCCTCCCTTCTCTTCCTCCTTTCCCTTTCACTATCCCCACCCCCACCCTCAGGTTTTGTTTTTTTTTGTTTTTTGTTTTTTTGTTTTTGTTTTTTGTTTTTTGTTTTGGAGAAACCAGATTTTTGTGTAGCCCTGGCTGTCCTGGAACTTACTCTATAGATCAGGCTGGTCTTAAACTCAAATCCACCTGCCTCTGCCTGGAATTAAAGGCGTGTGCCACCAACGCCTGGCTCAAATTGTATAGTCCAAGCTAGTCTCAAGCTTGTGACCCTCCTGTCTCCATCTCCTTCAGCAAATACAACCACAGTCAACTCTCCTTCACTTTTATTTATTTGTGTGTGTGTTTTGTTTTGTTTTTTGTTTTTTGGTTTTTTTTTTTCGAGATAGGGTTTCTCTGTGGCTTTGGAGCCTGTCCTGGAACTAGCTCTGTAGACCAGGCTGGTCTCGAACTCACAGTTTTTTTTTTTGAGACAGGGTTTTCTCCTTCAGATTTTTGTTGTTCTTGTTTTGGTTTTTCGAGACAGGGTTTCTTTGTAGCTTTGGAGGCTGTTCTGGAACTTGCTCTGTGGACCAGGCTGGCCTTGAAATCTGTCTCCTGGAGGGCTGGGATTAAAGGCGTGCCACACCGCTGCCCAGCTCCTTCAGATTTTTTGAGACAGTCTTGCAGATTTACCCTGACTGACTTCAACAGCAGATATCCATCCTCCTGCCTCAGTCTCTCTACTGCTAGGCTTATAGGTGTGCCCTACCAGACCAGGCTTTTCCCTTAAGTTTTTGATTTGTTCTCTACTTTTTGCTCCTCACTGTCTCTTAGATGTCTCTTAGATGACATCAGGCCCCATAGTAATGCTGCTTCCTTGCTCTCCAATTTAGGCTACCAGGGTAGGAAGTAAGAAGAAAGCTTTGGGCTGGGCAGTGGTGGTGAACGACTTTAATCCCAGTAGGTAGGAGATAGGCAGGTAGGTCTCTGAGTTCGAGGCTAGTCTGGTGTACAGAGTGAGTTCTGGAACAGCTAAAGCTACACAGAGAATCCCTATCTTGAAACCCTCCCTCCCCCAAAAAGAATAGAGCTTTGGAAGTATCTACCTCTTGTTTATACACAAGGCATAGTGGTTGCTGCTGTGAGCGAGATAGAGGAGGTGATGCCTGGGTTTTGTTTGCAGTGAGTTGATGGATAGAAACAGTCATGTTCTTACCTTTTTGGTGAATGTGTGATACTGGAACTTGAAACTAGAACCTCACAAATGCCAGGCAAGCACTGTATCTGAGCTGGAACCCCAGGCCCACGGTATTTTGTTTGCTTATGTATTTTTGAAATTGGATCCCCTGTAGCCAAAATTGCTCTCAAACTCTATAGCTGAGGATGCTCTCAAACTCTATAGCTGAGGATGAACTTTGATTTCATGTATTTTGTAGGATGGCTTGTGCACATGTGGAGGTCAGAGGGCATCTTAAGGTGGGTGGGTTCTCTTTCTACTAAGCAAGTTCCTGAAGCTCAAACTCAGGTGGTCAGACTCTGGCGAGCTCCTTTATCTGCTGAGCCATCATGCAAAACTGGCAGTTGTGGTTTTTTGTTGTTTTTTGTTTTGTTTTTTCTGATTTGCTGGTTTAGTGCCTATCTCTCTCTACCTAGAGCATTAATACAGTCCTGTCTGAAACAAGTCCTGGTGGGTGGGGACAGTATCCTCCCATGCCTATAGCACAGGGTAGAACAGGAAATGGGTCTGCTAAAGAAAATACCTCCCAAGCCAGTCCTCATCCTGGCTTTCAGGATGGAGTCCTCAACCCAGCCTCAGCTGAACTAGGTGCTACTCTCCCCCAGGTCGGGTATACTACTTCAATCACATCACCAATGCCAGCCAGTGGGAGCGGCCCAGTGGCGGCAGCAGTGTTGGAGGCAGTAGCAAGAATGGCCAGGGAGAGCCAGCCAGGGTGCGCTGCTCGCACTTGCTGGTGAAGCACAGCCAGTCTCGGAGGCCCTCATCCTGGCGGCAGGAAAAGATCACCAGGAGCAAGGAGGAGGCCCTGGAGCTGATCAATGGTGAGCGGGGGAGATGGGGACTTGTTGGGGGGTCTCAGTTCATTTTCTTGATCCTGTGACAGAATAACCCTGACAGAGGCCAGCAAGAGGGTTCAGCCAACACAGGCACTTGCTGCTAAACCTGAGGACCTGCATTCTGTTCCCAGAATTCCCGTGATGGAAGGAGAGAGCCTGCTCCTCGGAGTTGTTTTCTCACCTTTTAAGTTTAAAAAGAAAACAATACACAGTTTAGGGGAGAAAGGTTTGTTTGGACTCACATCAGTTCCAGGTCACAGTTCACAACAAAAAAGTCATAGTGGCAAGAGTGGGTGCCATCATGGTGTCAGGAACAAAGAGCCATGTGCCTGTGCTGGTGTTCCATTTGCCATCCTCTGTCTTGGGTTGGGATCCCCTACCCGGGGTCCTGCCAACAAGTAAGATGGATCCCTCATATCAGTTAACATGATCGGGATAATTCCCCCAGGATCCACAGCAGCCCATCTTCCAGGTTATTCCAGTTCCTGCCAAACTGACAAGAAGTACTACCCATCGTGGGGGCCTTGTAGAAGGGGGCCACCAAACCCTCCACCCAGTCCGCTCAGCTGTCACTTCTAGAGAAGTGCCTGCATTGTACTGGGGTTGTAGCTCAGTTGTTAGCATGCTACCTAGCTTGCAGGAAGCCCTGGCTTCAGTACTAGACCCTGTGAATCCAGCATCTGTAATCTCAGCATAGAGATAGATAAAGGATCAGAAACTCAAGCTTGGTGATGTGATGGAAAGACACTTGCCAGTAAACCTGAGGGCCTGAATTCAGTTCCTGGAACCCACACAGTTGAAGAAGAGAACCACCTCCCTCAAGCTGTCCTCTGGCCTCAGTGAAAACACTGTCATGTGTGCAGAAATAAATACAATTTTTAGGGGCTGGAGAGATGACTCAGTGGTTAATTACATTGCCTGCTCTTCCAAAGGTCCTGAGTTCGATTCCCAGCAACCACATGGTGGCTCACAACCATCTGTAATGAGGTCTGGTACCCTCTTCTGGCTAGCTGTATACATAATAAATAAATAAATAAGTAAATATTTAAAAAAAATACAATTTTTAAAAAGATTTATTATGTATACAGAGTTCTGCCTGAATATATGCCTGCAGGCCAGAAGAGGGCACCAGATCTTACTATAGATGGTTGTGAGCCACCATGCAGTTGCTGGGAATTGAACTCAGGACCTCTGGAAGAGCAACCAGTGCTCTTAACCTCTAAGCCATCTCTCCAGCCCCTGCAATTTTATTTATTTATCTATCCATCTATCTATCTATTTATTTATTTTGAGTTCTGGGTCCAACATAATGAGTTCAAGGCCAGCCTAGGCTACTTGAAGACCTTGAAAAGAAGTATCTACACGGGAGATGAACTCGGCCCACATATGATGGAGGAAGGTCATTGGTTAATTAAATAAAGAAGCTGCTTGCCCTGATAGGTTAAAACAGGAGGGAGGAGTAAACAGAGCAGAGAACTCTGGGAGGAAGAGGAAGTGAGGTCAGACTCCACAGCTCTGCTCTCGGGAGCAGATGCCTCAGAGAGACGCCATGCTCCCCGCTCCTGGAAAGATACACTCCCGGTAAGACCGGTGCTCACTAAGACCGGTGCTCACAGATTATTAGAGATGGGTTGATCGGGATATCAAAATTAGCCAGTAAGGGCTAGAGCTAAAGGGCCAAGCGGTGATTAAATGAACACAGTGTCCGTGTAATTATTTCGGGTAGAGCTAGCCATGTGGGCGGCCGGGTGCCGGGACGCAGCCCACCGCTCCTATTTCTACACACATAGGCCCCTCTCTCTTTTCTTTCTACTTGCATTTGGAGTGACCAGGTCTAGAAAGCCAGCGTAGTGGCTGTGTCTGCTAAGCTCTGTGTTCTGGGAGACTCAGCCTCACTCAAGACTCAGTTTTCTCTTCTGTAAAATGAATGAGTGTTAACCATTGTAGCAATGCAGTGATAGGAGGCAGTTTTGGTCATTAGAGAGGGACCGGGGCATCTGTGGGTAGGTCTGGTGAGCACAGCACTGGCTGGCTCTGCAGAGTGATAGTCAGTTTTGTCCCACAGGCAGAGGCTGGCCACTTTTCCTTTGTAATTTACAGCAAGGTTGGCAGACTTTGTTGTTGAATCATTCTTTGTTTTGTTTTTAAACTGCCTATTTTTGATAAATATATGTATGTGTCTTTTGCCTACTTGTACGTATGTGTACCTTGTGTGTGCCTGGTGTCAGAGGAGGCTAGAAAAGGCATTGCGTTCCCTAAAATTGGAAGTAGATTTGTGAGCTACCATGTGGTTGTTGGAAACTGAACCCAAGATTTTTGTAAGAGCAGCCAGTGCTTTTAACTTCTAAGCTGTCTCTTCAGTCTGTGTGCGCGCGCGTGTGTGCATGCATGCTAGGTAGCTTAGGTGACAGAAGTTTCTTTTCCAAGGTTCTAGAAAAGTGCATGCCTCATGCCTTTCCCCAAGATTGACTCTCACTAGCCACCACAGACCTGTGCCTTCTCACCTTCCTCATCAGGTTCCTGGTGAGATAGCTTTTCTTGTCTTGCAGACAGCTGCTTCTGTTGTGTCCTTTGGCGACCTTGGCTACTTTATGTTTGTTCCCCCTACCCCACCCCTTTACTGATAGAGCTTATACAGCTTAGGCTGACTTTTAAACTCCCCGCGTAGCCAAGGGTAACCTTGAACTTCTGACCTGTCCACCTCTAGCTTCTAAGTACTAGGATTTTAGGTTTATGCCACCATTCCTAGGTTGGAGATTGAACCTGGGGCCTGGTGCGGGAAGGTGAGCACTCTGCCAATTGAGCTAAAACCTTAGCCTAACAGTATCTCTTTTTATGAACAGGTGCTTATCATTTCAGGGCCCACCCTTGTAAACTCCTTATCTCCAAGGATAGTAATATCAGGAACCAGGACTTCTTCATTGTGAATATCGGGACATTAATTATCATGCAGCCTATAACAGAGCAATGAGCATTTATGTCTGTCAAGGACTTGTTCTGCATCAGCCTTGACTATGACAGTCACACATTCGTCTCTCAGAATAACCCTCTGAAGTAAGAGCTCCCATTAACCCATTATTTTTTTTTTCTTTTACACTCATTTATTTGTATGCATGCAAGCATGCCACTGCAGACATGTTGAGGTTAGAGGAAAACCTGCAGGAGTTGGTTCTCCTGTTCCACTGTGGGGGTCCTGAGGGTGGAGCTCAAATAGTCAGGGATGGCACAAGCACCTTTACCCACTGAACCATCTCCCTGGCTCCCCAATGCCTCAATTCATAGAACAGTCATTTTATGAGGCTCCCAGAAGCAGAATCAACCCTCCTTTTGGCCATTGGATATTCATAAGGCTGGGCAACCACAGAATAGAATCAGATCCAGCAATTGGAATTAGAGCATGGCCTGACTCTCTTCTGAGCCTTAGACTGCTGAGCCCACACATGTCTGCAGAGATGGATATTCATCTGTTAGGCTTGCTGTCTAGGGGGCTCCTGAATGCCCTTTTCTTAGTCACTGTTCTGTTGCTGTGAAGAGACACCATGACCAAGGCAGCTCTTGTAAAAGCAAGCATTTAATTGGGGGCTTGCTTACCATTTCAGAGGTTAGTCCATTATTGTCATAGCAGGGAGCATGGTGGCACAATTGGCACTGGAGAAGTAGCTGAGAACTTTTTTGGTTTTTCGAGACAGGGTTTCTCTGTGGTTTTGGAGCCTGTCCTGGAACTAGCTCTGTAGACCAGGCTGGTCTCAAACTCCCAGAGATCCGCCTGCCTCTGCCTGGGATTAAAGGCGTGCGCCACCACCGCCCGGCTCCTGGCAATACACTTTCTCCAACAAGGCCACACCTCCTAATCCTTCTAATCCTTTCAAACATTTTCACTCTTTGGTGACTAGGAATTCAAATATATGAGCCTATGGGGGTTTTCATATTCAAATCACCACAATCCCAAAGCAAGTAGAAGGCCCTATTCCAGTGTGGGAGCTCTGGAGAGGCTGCTCCCAAAGGGAGAATTCTCCCCCAGAGTCCTGGTGGGGTGCTGTTCCGTCCTGCCTCCCAGTGAGGCTGGGATTTGTCCTGGAGGAAGCCCAGGAAGTCTGGCCTCAGCTCTTGAGTACAGAGGTCCAGGTGACAAAAAGCAAGAGATGGCAGTGTCTCTAGAATAGTGATAGGTCCCTATCTCCTTCCTCATGGCTAGTTTTTACTTCACTTATTCATGAATTCCTTAGCCTCCAGGAACTCCTGTCTAGTGCACAGGTACAGGGTTGGGGAGCATTGGTAAACAAGGAAACCTGGCTGAATTTTTTTTTGTGACAGTTTCTCATTATGTAGCCCAGATTGCCTCAGTGTCCTGAGTGCCAGGATTCATAGGCATGCACCATCCAGCCCAGTGCTTTCATTATTAAACAGCTGTAACTTGACAATGAGTAAGAAACTATAGCTAGTGGGGAGGGGATAGCTGGAGAGATAACTCAGCTGACTACTCTTCCAGAGGACTGGGTTCAATTCCCAGCACCCATAAAATTATCAACTGTCTATAACTCCAAAGATCTGACACTCTCACATAGGGATACATAGAGGCAAAGCACCAAATGCTCATAAAATAAAAATAAATTAAAAAAAAGAAAGAAATGGGCTGGAGAGATGGCTCAGAGGTTGGGAGCACTGATTGCTCTTCTAGAGGTCCTGAGTTCAATTCCTGGCAATCACATGGTAGCTCACAGCCATCTGTAGTGAGATCTGGTGCCCTCTTCTGGCCAGCAAGCATACAGACAGACAGAACACTGTATACATAAAAAATAAATAAATCTTGAAAGAAAGAAGGAAGGAAGGAAGATAGAAAGGAAAGAAAGAAAGAAAGAAAGAAAGAAAGAAAGAAAGAAAGAAAGAAAGAAAGAAAGAAAGAAACCCTATTATATCTGGCCATGGCTACATCTAGGTGGGCAGATTTGGGGTATATCCTTTGTTCTCCACAGAAGAACATAGGGAGTCCAGTGCTGTGAAGGTGGGCCTGGGAATTCAGCCAGGCGTCCAGGGAGAGTAGAAACAGGACTTTAATACATGAGAGTCAGTCACTGATATGACTCATTCTGTACAAGGGGACTCTTAATACCATGTCTTCCAGATAGATGTCACCATGATATGCAGGTCAAACCACATGGCCTTGTGTGCCTCTGATGGGCAGTGCTTTGTGGTGACAACCACTTCTGACCAAGGCAGCAAGGATAGGCAGAACAGAGGGGAACTGGGGAGCCCCTGATAGTCAGGTGTACCCTGGCAGTATGCAGACCAAGCACCAGAGTAGCTGCCTTGCAATGCATTCAGATAGGGGTGCCGTCTGGGCTCTCAGTCATACTGCTTGCCCTGTGTGCCAAGCATTGACCCTACAGAAGCCTGAGGCCAAGAGCCCTTGGGAAGTGGTTGGGTTTCTAGGCTTCAAGATAATGGTTGTAGCAGTAGTAGCTGTCAGACAGGGCACCATTGGGACCTTCAGTGGTGTGCACACTGGGCTGCTCACAGGTATTCAGAAACCTTTTGAAGATCAGGCAGGAAGAATGGGTAAGTGGAAGTCTAGGAGCAGCTGTGTCAGGCCACCCTGACATGCAAAGAGCTCATTGTGGAGTCTATTGTGACAATGCATGCTTATGACCCCAACACTCCAGAAGCTGAGGGTTCAGGGAGAGCCCAGGCTGCATAGGAGGCTCTATCTCAGAAATAAAAGAACAGGGTTCCCTGGGGAGTCTCTGCCAGGCCAGCTGGGAAAGCTTTGGGGGCTGCTCAAGTCAGAGTGGCTATCCTGGGCATCTGTGTGATGGCTGCAAGTTGGGCAGGAGTAGGGGACAGAGGATCTTGTGTGTCACAGGCTTTTTGGTCCACCTCAGGCACTGCCTGGATTGAGGTGCCTGGCAGCTCCCCACCTAGCAAGTGTCAGTGTGTGTATAACATAATCTCCCATGCAGCCGCATGCATGTGCGCCCTGCTCCTGAGACATGCGTCATACAGACATGGTGTCGCACTGCCCTGAGCCTCAGTCCTTTACATATTGTTGTTGTTTGTTATTTTGTTTTGATGGTTGGCAAGTGTGTTTGAAGGTTAGAAGACAACTTACAGGAGTTGGTTCTTCTTTCCACCATTGTGGACTCCGGAGATGGAACTCAGGCAGCCTTTATGACATGTGACTTTGTTGTTATTTTGAGACTGCTTCAGTCACCATTCACCTTCTTCTCCATAGCCCTGACCTCCTGACCCTACAGGAGAGTCACGGCCTAGTGGAGATGCTTTAATGCTTCCTGGGCTCTGCCAGTCGTGGCGCCTGTTGTGTGGCTTGCCTGTGGAACAGTTGTGTGGACTCTCACACACTGCCCTTACAGCCTCACCTCAGGGTATCTTCTGTGCCTCTCGTGTTGCATGGGTAGGGACTCCTGATGCCCACCGCTGAAGATGCCACCAGCTTCTGTGCAGAGCTTGGCTGCATACTCCTGCGGTCTCCAGAGCCTTGAGACCGACTGCCCCAGGACTGCCCAGGGGTGGGCAGTCATTCGCTGTGAGGTTCCAACTCTGTTTTTGTCCAGGGCTGAGAAGAGGTCACTGAGTGTGTGGGGCTGCTTCTTGTACATCTATGGGTGACTAGCCCACCTATAAGGTCATACTATGACCACCGGTGCATGGGGATGACCGACAGGTTTGCACCCTGGGGACATGTCGTGCATGTGGGAAGACTGTCTTCATGGGTGCACATGATAAGGACACAGGATTGGTTGCTTGGATATGATGGGGTGGGAATTGTTATTGGAGGGCAGTAGCATATCTCTATATGCACTGGCCCAGCTCCTAGGAGTAGCTTGCTCTCCCCTTGTTCCCCTGCAGGCTACATCCAGAAGATTAAGTCAGGAGAAGAAGATTTTGAATCTCTGGCCTCACAGTTCAGCGACTGCAGCTCTGCCAAAGCCAGGGGAGACCTTGGTGCCTTCAGCAGAGGTGGGCAAGAACCACACCCAGTCCCTTCCCTATGATGTTGGGGGTGGTTGAGCCCACGAAGGAAGGGAGACCCTACTCTGCCTTCATGGTCCACCAGGTGGCAGCACAGCCCTCAGATTTCCTGGCCTGTGTTTCTTGTGCTGCAAAAGGAATGTAAAACCTTTTCCCTGGTATCTTCCCTCCAAGATCATTGTCCCTTCCTAGGCCCATCAAGGTGACTCTGTTCTGTCGATGGCATCTACTGGCAGAGCTATAGGACGGGATCCCTGAGAACTCCTCTTCTCCTGTCACCCAGAATCCTGTTTTCCCCTTTGGCAGGTGTGGAAAATGGGCAAGGTCAGGTCCAGATAGGCAGCCCAGAGCTCAGGCTTGTGTGCCAAGGGCAGAGGGAATCAGGATCTCTCCCTCCTCACTTCTCTCCTTCATCTCCTTTGCATGCGCTGGGAATGTGAGGTGTTGGGCACCTGCCTGGGAGAGGGAGCCTAGTGAGGCCCTCTGCTGTCAGCCCAAGCTACCTGCAGGACAGACTGTGTTCAGCTGGAAGTCAGAGTTTATCATGCAGTGTGTCTAAGAGCACAGCACGGCTCTGCCTGCCATCCCTCATGCTGTCCTTGGGCTTCCCAGAGCCACAGCTCAGCACTGCACAGCGACAGGGCCATAAACCCTGTGATGAATGTGCTGAGACTAGGCGCAGGCAGGAGCCCCATCTGTCATGCAGCCCGTGCCTGACCCCCACTGCCTCTGCTGTTTCTCACAGGTCAGATGCAGAAACCGTTTGAGGATGCATCGTTTGCTCTACGGACAGGGGAGATGAGTGGGCCAGTGTTCACAGATTCGGGCATCCATATCATCCTGCGCACAGAATGAGGGCAGGCGCCTGGCCAGCCAGCCCATGGACGCCCTTCCTGCTACTGTCACACAGTATTTATTGTTCCTGAAATGGCTTGGAGAGGGGCTCTAGATAGTAACTCTGAGCTCCCTACTTCCTGTTTGACCCCATTTGGGGCTGTCCTAGCCAGGCTTCTTCTGAAGGAATCAACTTCAGAAGGGCAGTGGGGGTATGGAAGCCCCAGGCTCATGGGGTCAAAGGTGACCTGACACCCAGGTCTCAGAGGCAGGCAGGAGGGCCTTGTTTCTTGTTAGTTTTATGCTCTGTTCCTCTGTTCAGTTGCAAAAAGCAGACGCTGCACACCTGGCGATGCAGCACCTCAGCCTCGGGTGTGATGCAGCGCCCATGCACCTCCATTAAATCTGGAACCACTGGCTGGTGGTCTTGTATCTCATTATCTTCGCGATGAGGTGTGAGGCCCTGTCTCAAGAAGGGAACTGTCATTCACCATGCCCCAAGCCCAGGTGTCCAAACTGTTTTCCAGTCCTAAGAAGCTTCCTTTTCCAGGGCCTGGGGGTGATGGCAAGAATTTTTCCCACTAGATAGACTTCCAGGGCAGCAAGATACCTCTGGGCCCCACCAGTCCAGACCCAGTTATGCCAGCTCCCCTGGAGACTGTTCAAGGACACACAGACCACCCTTGCACACCCCACTTCCATCTGGTAGATCTGGAGAGATCCTGGGGCAACCTGGCTCAACACCTGCCTTGGCACACCCTATCCCCAGCACACACAGAGATTGCCTACTGGTGAGAACATACTGCATCCAGCATCTGCCACCCACTTCTGGCTGGTTATTCCTGGGTTCAGCCACCAGACCTAGCACCCTCCAGATGCTGTTTCCATGGCAACAGAGGCCCCTTCGACTGGAGTAAAGGGGGGCTTTGTCAGTTCCCAGAAGAACAGGGATCCTGGTAGAGGGAACTGGGGAATGGATGTTGCTATGAGTGGCAGCTGGGAGAAGAAGGAACGGGCTCCCCCACCTTGGCTAGGGGGCCCATGTCTCCTAAGACTGCCCCTGAGCCTAGCTTGGCCTGAGGGCTCAGAATTCAATAAGGTTTCTGTCTAACCTACAAGTGATGGGGCCAGCCTGGTTGGTGGGGGTGGCTGCAACCAGTAAGGCTTGGAGACCAAAGCAATATTAAGCCTGGACCCCAAGGGAGCCCTCCCTCCCCACAGGCCTGAGTCTTCTGAAGTCACCTGAGCTCCCATCTGGCTGCTTTCTACAGCAGTCGCTCTTTGCCAGCTGCCTGCTGGAGCATTTGTCATTAGGAAGGTTTAATGAGTTTCTTCCCAGCTCAGGCAGGCACCTCCAGCAAAACGTTCTCCTGTGGGCCAGTGGGTCCTCAAGGCAGTCACAGCTTTACTGTCTTGTAACAGTTGGGTGGGCTCAGGAGGTAGTGGAACCCCTCCAAGTATGATGGTGCCTTTGTGGGGGAGGAGAGGACCCCTATCCCGGCTTGGAATATCAAGAGCTCTGGAAGGATCTCTCCAAGGCTGCTGCCACATCTGAACCACTACCTGTGAGAAGCAGGCATTACCACAGTGGTAATTTGTGCATCCCGTATATGGCCATGTGACTTGGTATCTGTGTTCTCTATGACCCTGACCCTCCATGTGGGGTCTGTCCTTTTTTACCCCAGCCAACCCCTTCCCTTATCTCTATATAGTGGTGAAAACCTAAGACTGAACATGGCTGTTAGACAAATGTGCCCCGGGAGCCCACTCAGTGTCCCCACATGTATTATTAACTACCTGTGGTTTTCCTCACCTGCTCCAAGTTCCCACCCAGGCCTGCTAGGGAACTGGCAATAAATCCTGGGCCTTTAGGATGACAACAGCACCCCTCCTTCCCTCTCTCCCTCTCCCCACCCCCTATTGGGATTGAAACTTGTCTTTGTGCAGACTCCACTGCTCATTCTTTTTTTTTAATTTATTTATTTATTAAAGATTTCTGCCTCCTCCCCTCCACCGCCTCCATTTTCCTCCCCCTCCCCTAATTAAGTCCCCCTCCCTCGTCAGCTCAAAGAGCAATCAGGGTTCCCTGCCCTGTGGGAAGTCCAAGGACCACCCACCTCCATCCAGGTGTAGTAAGGTGTCCACTGCTCATTCTTAATGGGCTCTTCTTAGAGCAGACACTGGGGATTCTGGGTTATTGTTGCAGTAGGGAATGGCAGCTTCCTGACTGCAGCCAAATGCTCATCTATGATTTAGGGAAAGTTGGTTAATTCAGCACCACGGAAGACAGACACAAATGAATCTGGCTGTGATGGATGAGCGAGGAGGGTAGGACTGCTTGCTCATCCTTTGTGTGTATGTGTGCACATACATGTGCATTCAAGTGTTTACATGTGTATACAGTGGGTGTGCATGTGTGTAAGTGATGCAGTGGGTAGATGTGCTGCCAGGTGCTCTGGCCCAAGTAAACAATCTGTGCCCATACGAGACAGACCTGTTCGCATCAGACTCATCCTTGTGGGAGCATGTCTTCAGGCGCAGGTGTACTCTGCAAAGACTAGAACTTCACAGCCTTAATGGTTGCAACTACATCTCCATATCTGAGACCATGACCTCCTTGAGCACAAGTTACAGGCAGGAAGCATACAAACTCTCTTTTTTTGGGGGATTTTGAAGCAAGGGCTCACCCAGGTGACATCAGCCTCCCGAGAACTGGGATGACTAGTCGGTTCTTTCATACCAAGCCTCTGCTGTTTTTAGTCTGTCTCCCATGCTAATCCGGGACCTCCCCCCCCCCCCCGGTGTCATGCTTGTTCATTTACGTGGGAATGAATTGCTCTTCGTGAGGATGCCTTTAGAAATTGGTTTTAAATGAGTGCATTAGGCAGCCCCATTCATTATTCATGGGTTTCCTTCCCAGTATGGCATCCAAGTCCAAGTTCCCGGAGATGATTTAATCACAGAGGCCATTAATTAGAGATGGGGACAGCAGCCTCCTGGTGGCCTCAGCAGGGTGGGGTCAGGACCACTGGAGATCATCACATGCTGTTCCTGCTCTGGGTTCAGGGCCTGACATGGGGGATGGGAAGGCAGCATGTATCACTGCCCTTCCAGACGTCCCTGCTCTACCGACTCATCCCTCTAGCCCAGTGGTTCTCAACTTCCTAACTTACCCTTTCATACAACTCATGTGGTGGGGACCCCCAATTGTAAAATTATTTTCATTGCTCCTTCATAACTTCTTTTGCCATTGTTCTAAACCTTAAATATTTTTGGAGGTGGAGGTTTAGCAAGGTATCGAGAGTCACAGGTTGAGAACCACTGCTCTGCCCTCCTCCCACAGGCAGATCTGGTTGACACTGAAGCCTTCATCATGCTGTGACTCAGTTGGAAGAGCGTTTGCCTGGCGTGAATGAAGGCCTGGGCTCCATCCTCAGCACCATATAAACCAGGTATGGTGGTGGAGGTAGAAGCAGGAGACTCAGAAACCCCAGGTCATTTTAGCTACAAAAGGGCAGCCTGTGGTGCATGGACCCGTTTCCTAATTAATCCTGTATCTTATTCCAGCACTGCTGCCACCAGGCCTGCCTTCGAGCAGCTCAGGAGCACCAGGCCTCTGGCTGTCTAGCCCTGTCCTGCTACCTTCCTTTTCCTGTTTTCTGATGCTTTTTTTTTTTTTAACACAGTGAATAGATTTATTAAGGAAGAATGAGAAATAATTGCTAGGTCCAGGAGGTTACCTAAGGAGGAATCCTGACACCTCCATTTTAGCCTATCCACCTCCCAGGACTCTGTCCCAGTCTGTTAATAGGCAAAAGAATTCTTAGGTGGAGTGCAGTGGGTTTGTCCAAAACCTGGCCCTGTGCACCTTTTCAGTTACTTTGAATCTTGCTATTAACTAGCATGGCTTGTGTAGAAGTGATTTCCGCAATTACAAAGCACAGAAATTGAGGGGCCTCACCTCTCTCAAAAGCAGCCATTTTTTTTTTTTTTTTTTTTTTTTTTGGATTTTCGAGACAGGGTTTCTCAAGCAGCCAAATTATTAAGAAGCCATTAGAACATCATCAGACAGCCCAGTGATGTGCTACCGAGATCAATGAGTGAGCCAGCAACCAGGGAATACCATTTAAGACCAGTTTTCATCATCATAATAAGGTTCTCTGTTCTGATCCCAACTGCTTTTAAATGAATTGCTTTTGGCTGAAACACCTTTGTATCGGGTGGGCTTTTCTGGGGGGAGGAGCGTTACAGGATCCCACCTCAGGTCCACTCTAAGCATGGGATAAAAGGAGTCAGTGGAGTCAAGTCTCCTTGAACCACCACTGGGTACAGAGCAACCCAGGCATCAAATGTCAAAGGTCCGGTTTATTCTGGCAACCCGGAAAGAAAATGTGTAAACAAATAAAAAAAAAATCCATGCACTCAGATCCAGAGGGAGGGAGGGGGGAGGGAGGGAGGGAGAAGGAATGTGTGGGAAACAGGGAAGGGAGGGAGGGACGGAGAGCGGGCTGAGGGAGAGGAGAGGGGTTTGGTCATAAGGAAGAGAAGCATCCATAAAAAGCAGAAAGACTCAGAAGTGAAGTATCAAAAGAGCAATAAAATGGAGAAAAAGCACAGATAGAGATACAGAGAACAGAAAGCTGGGCTGGGAAGGTGGAGAGAGAAGGAATCTAGGAAGGGAAGGGCATGGCCAGGAGAAGGTTGAGGGGGTCACAAGCAATGCGGGAAGGATCCCCACAGCCTTTGCAGGGACGGACGCCTAGGGGTCCCCGGCAGTGCTGATGACGTGGAAGAGGGTGACGTTGTACAGCACCTGGTGCCCGTTGTTCCAGGTATACAGGGCCCGCTCTCTGGGGTTATAATCCAGCATGGAAATGTGCGAGTACTGGTTGTGGAAGGGCACATCCGTGTACTCGTAGCTGGACGTGTTGGTGAAGTAGGCAAAGTAGACCTTGGCTCCGGCCAGGTGAGAGTTGGTCACATAGAGGACGCCGCAGATCATGAAGGCCTCCCCGGCACTGCGCTTGGGGTACCCGGTGTCCCAGGACCTCACGACCTCCAGGGTGTGAGGGTCCAGCCTACTGACAACTATGTTGCCCGCATTCTGGTTAGTAGTGTACACAGCCCACAGCCCGCTCTCGTCTACCATGAAGTCCATGTCCGAGAAGCCACCCCAGGAATAGGGGAAGGTGTTGTTGTAGCCAGCCCCAGGGAGGCTCCTCTGCACCAACACGGAGCGCGACCGGAAGTGGTACTTGACCACCACATTGCTCTGGTACTTGTTGTAGAACAGAGAGCCGTTGTACACCACATGGCCCGTACCTGCCCACGGCTGTGGCAGCAGGTGCTGGATGAAGTTCTGGCCTTTGATGAAGTCTCCCAGAGTACGGAACTCCAGCACCCGGCGGCCTTTGTAATAGCCATCCATGTACCAGACCTACGAGAGCAGTAGCCAGTCACTGGAGAGACTGTAACCTGTGTCCCTCAGGGACTGGCCAAGATCAACCTTGATCATCAGCAAACAACCATCACCCGTGTGTCACTACTCAGTCACAGTCCTTCCTAGGCCCTTTGTGACTGGTTATAGTTTGGTGGTTGTGAGCATTAATGGGCCTGGGAAGGCAGTTCAGGGGGTAAAGTGCTTGCCACTCAAGCATGAGACCCTGAGTTTGGATCCCCAAAAGAGCTGGACATAGTGGTGCAATAGCTGTAACCTCAGTGCTGGGAGAGTCAGGGACAGATCTTTGGAGCTCATTGACCAGCGGGCACAGCCATATTGATGGGCTGCAAGTTTTTAAAGAAATCCTGACTGGATGGGGGGAGGGGGACAGTGGAGGGGTCAGGAAGATGAGTCAGTGGGGAAATCAACCTGCTTTGCAAACATGAAGATTAAGTTGGAACCCAGAACCCATCTGAAAATCTTGGCATGGCTACATGTTCCTGTAACCCCAGTGCTTTTGAGGGCAGAGACGATGTTCTCTGGGGCTTGTTGGTTGCTAGCCTAGCTCCAGATTTGGTGAGAGAGTCTGTGGCTAGGGACTAAGACCGAGAACAGAGAGCAGGGCACCTGATGGCCTCCTCTGGTGAGTACACACACACACACACACACAAGGAAAAAGAGACAAAGTGGAGGCAATAGAGAAAACATCTCTTGTTGACCTTGGCCTTCACACGCATTGGTACACACCTACCTGTGTGCGCACACCTTTATAAACACACAACCAAAAGATCCTCATTGAGTGGTGGTGAAGGATCAGCGAAGGATCAGCAGCATTGTGCACCCAGGAGACTCATGGGGGTCACTGGAGACTGGGCTGAGAGTACCCACCAAGTAACATGTTTGGATAATAAGGGATCACTTTGAGGTCACTATTTTGTATGGTTGGGAGTTGTTCTTGTTTTGTTTTATTTTGTTTTTTGAGATAGGGTCTTACTATGTAGCCCAAGCTGGTCTGAAACTCACTATGTATGTCAGGCTGGCCTTGAGCTCACAGAGATCCTCTCCCTCCCAAGTGCTGGGATTAAGGGCCATGCCATCATGCCTGGCCCAAATCCATTGTCAGTGGCTAAGTTCTGTAAACACAAGGTCGCCTGGCATGCCACTGAATCTCTCAGCGGCACCATTATCAGCACCACGCTAAAAAGCACTCATGGGTGCCCTCATTATCCAGCTCAGGTCCATTATTGAGAGACCACATTGAGGATAAGTTAATTAGAGGAATGATATTGAGGTTCTTGCCCAGGTGTCCCTGCCTAAGAACGCACAGGACTAGATAAGTGCAAATCTGATTCTAAGCTAACCAACTGGTGGGACCATCGTCATCCGTCGAGGTCAGTGATCACAGTGGAGAGGTGTTGAGTTACTGCCTGTGCTCTGTGACACTTGACCACTCTTGTGATGGCTAGCTCTTTAAGATTTATTTATATGTATTTTTTATGTATGTGTGTTCTATCTGCATGTGCACCTGCATGCCAGAAGAGGCATCAGATTCCTTTATAGATGGTTGAGAGCCACCACATGGATGCTGGGAATTGAACTCAGGACCTCTACAGGAGCAGCTGGTGCTCTTAACAACTGAGCCATCTCTCCAGTTCATGATGCTTAGCTTTAATGTCAGCTTGAAACAACCTAGGAAGTGAGTGTCAGTGAGAGATTGTCTACACTGAGTTGGCCTGTGCGCGTGACTTTAGGGGACTGTCTTTATTGTTCATTAAAGTGGGAAGACCCAGCCCATTGTGGGCAGCATGGCTTATTAGACAAGGAGCCCTGAACTGTATGAGAATGGAGAGGTTAAGCTGAGCACAAACGAGCAAGATGCATGCATGCATTTCTCTCTGATCCTGGCCATGATTGTGGGGTGACGACTAGCTGTTTTAAGTTCCTGCTCTGACTTCTCTACAAAGGTAGACTGTAACCTGGAACTGTAAGCTAAACTAAGCCCCTTTCTTCCCTAATTTGCTTTTTGTCAGAGTGCTTTATCAGCTACAGAAATGACACAGACTGGGACCTGGGGAGGACACTGGTGTCCCTCTGTATCACTCTCCACCTTCTTTGAGATAGGGACTCTAACTGAACCTAGAGCTGGTGGCCAGTGAGCCCCAGTGAGCCTCCCGTCTCTGCTCCCCACAGAACTGGTACACCTGCCATTCATGACTTTTTATGTGGGTACTGAGGGTTCGAACTCAGGTCCTCATGTTTGTGCAGCAAACATTCTTCTCCACTATGCTGTGTCCCTCCATGACCCCCATGCCATCTTCAGCTGTGTAAGTACTCTAATGTCTGCACCACGACAAGATTGCATAAGCGTGCAGTTCTCAGAATGTGCCCCCTTGATCTCAGCTCTCAAAAAGCAGACATGGGCCGGGCGATGGTGGCGCACGCCTTTAATCCCAGCACTCGGGAGGCAGAGGCAGGCGAATCTCTGTGAGTTCGAGACCAGCCTGGTCTCTAGTTCCAGGATAGGCTCCAAAGCCACAGAGAAACCCTGTCTCGAAAAACCAAAAAAAAAAAAAAAAAAAAAAGCAGACATGGGCAGACCTCAGTGTTTGAGGTCAGCCTGCTCTACAGAGGGAGACCTTGTCTCAAAAGAAAAAGGAAAAGAAAAAAAAAGCCAACAGTTAAGATTACTTACTGATCTTGCAGAGGACCTGAGTTAAATTCCCAGCACTCATATCAGCTGGCCCACAGACACCTCCAGCTCTAGGGATACCCAATGCCCTTTTCTGGCTTTCAGTAGCACTGCAGTCATGCACCCTACCACTCCTGCCCCATGTACACCCACAAATAAAATGAATAAAAATAAAACCTAAATAAGAGTCACAAGTATGGATTCTCTGGGCACCCGTAGGCAGTAACTGGCTCTGGCCCCTGGGGATAGGATCACTCACCCGACTGTCTGCACTGGGGGCCATTGTGTCTGTCATCCAGGAGCCGAATCGGGACCCCATGGCCCGAATGGTAATGGGGTTACTGACCCCTGTCAGCTTCCCACAGCCTGGGAGATGGGAACAGTGGGAGTGAGGAGAGGGTGCAGCAAGAACTCACGGGAGGCAGGACACTGTTTGCACTGGGAAGTGCTGGGGCCAAGGGTCAGGGAAGAGATTCCAGGGTATGATCCTAGGATATCAACATGGGCAAAAAGGGCTGGAGATCAAGAGCAAAAATCACCTCCAGCTTTGGGGTCTGGTGTGGTCTTGGGTTGGGGATACCAAACAGGGAGGTTTAGCAGTTAGATGCTAAACCACACCTAGCTTTGGAGCACACAGGTAGTATTAAGGGGTGCGGGGCTCAGGGGCCAAGCTTCGAGGTCAAGGCATACCCAGCTTCTGCGCGCAGGCGTGGAGTCGCGCCTCTAGGGCCATGACGCGTTGCTGCAGGTCCTCGTACCCATAGGCTCCCATTTCCTCCTGGATGGCAGCCAGGTTGCCAGAAAGGTTCCTCACTTCCTCCCGCAGGCGCACAATGGTCCGCGTGTCTGCCTTGTACTGCTCCAGCACCGAGCTCAGGGGCAGCAGCTCTGTCATCCTGTCCTTCAGTTCCTGCTTACCGGGAGAAAATGACCTCCGATCCCAAACCCTGGCCCTTGGCCCATACCTTCACCCTGTCATCTCAGATGCCCAGCCCTTGCCAAAGGATGCCCTCAGGACCCCAGAGCCTAGTCAGCTCCTCGTGTCTTCCCAGACATGACCCCATACTTGGAACTCAGAGCCGAACTCCGAAGAACCCACCTGGAAGCTTTTAGCTGAGACTGACCCATCAGCTGCCCTGAGCCTTGCATCCAGGCTCCGCATGAGCGTTTCCATGCTGCGAACATACTGGAGATCCCGATATGTCCTTAACTCTAGGACCTCCATGGACTGAGACACATTCTGGACCTAGAATGAGAACCATTCTGGAGTCAAAGTCCTCCTCCCAGCCATCCACAGAAGCAGAGGCAAGCAGGACCAGCAAAGATGTCTGGCAGCCCTCCTCTCCCCTGCTCTCACCAGGAACCTTCCAACAGCAGGTTCCATCCAGTCCCATCCCTTCATACCTGTCACCTCCTCTGTCTCTCGGCTTCCGCCCTCCTGACCTGCAGTAAGTTCACCACACAGCAAAGCAGAGGGTGTTTTCCAAAATGAAGATCAGAACCAAATGTAGTGGCACACATCTATTATCCCAGCACTCGGAGGTAGAGGCCAAAGAATCGGAATTTCAAGGGTAGCCTCAAAAGGAGCCAGGAGTGGTGGGTCACATTTGCAATCCCAGCACTCAGGAAGCTAAAGCAAGAGGATTGCCTTGAGTTCCAGGTCAGCCAAGGCTACGGAATGAATCTCAAGTCAGTCTGGGTCAGTATGAAACCTTGCTTCTAATAAAAAACAAACGAACAAACGGTAGAGTTGAGAGGGTACTGGGGCTGTGACTCAGGCCTTGCCTGCGTACACAGAGCCCTGGGATGCAGCATAAATTGGGTGTAGTGGTACATTCCTGTAAGACAAACCACTCGGAAATGGAGCCAGGAGGATGAGAAGTCCAAGGTCATCATTGTATACCTAGTGAGTTCAAGAGCAGCCTAGGCCGGTGGGTCTCAACCTTCCTAAGGCTATGACCCTTTAGTACAATTTCTCATGTTGCGGTGAGTCCCCCAAACATAAAATTATTTTCATTGCTACTTCATAACTGTAATTTTGCTACTGTTATGATTCATAATGTAAATATCTGTGTTTTCTGATGGTCTCAGGAGACCCCTGTGAAAGGGTCATTTAACACCCCCCAAAAGCATCGAGACCCACAAGTTGATAACCACTGCCCTAAGCTATACAAGACCCTGAGGCACACACCAGTCATGCCAAAAACTATTTTTTTTCAGCCACTATGAACAATCAAAGGCATGGCAAGAGAGTCCACAGCTCTGGGGCAGAGTAGGATTCTGGGAGCCAGTGGCAGGGGCTGCAGGTGCGCAGGTGGCTCCTCTCTGCCAAATCTCAGCTTCCTCCCCTGTACAGTGGGGGTTGCAGGCATCACAGCTGACAAATGGACAGTGACAGGGACTTTAGTCAGCAAACAAAGAGTCCAAAACATCCTGGGGACAGATAAAGTGGAGGCAGCCAGGGTGAAAAGGAGCCTCGTGTGTGCATGTGTATGTATGTGTGTGTGCGTACATGTGTGTATATATCTGTATATCTAAGTGTGTTTATGAGTGTGTGCATACATGTCTGTGTGTATGTGGTTTTGTGTGCATACATATCTGCATAAGTGTGTCTGGAGGCCAGAGACTGATGTTGGTTGTTTTCCACAATCACCCTCCACCTATTTTTTGAGACAGGGTCCCCAAGCTCAAACTTCAGCCAGACTGGTTCAAGTTCCCAGCTGTGCCTGTCTCTCTGCCTTCCTAGCTCCAGGGTTACAGACATACACTGCCAGGCCTAGCTTTTATGTAGGAACTGGGTATGTGAACTCAGGTCCATGTTACCCATATGACCCACTGAGCCATATCCCTAGCCTATCTCTCCCCTTTAAAGTATTTTAAAATTACATTTGTTTGTTTGTTTGGTGTGTCTGAGTACACCTTGTGGGAGTTCATTCTCTCTTCTAACCATGTGGGACCTCAGGTCATCAGGCTTGGTAGCAACTTACCACCCTTCCCAGCCTCCCATCCAGTAGGATCTTCCTATGTAGCCAAAGCTGGACTCAAATTTGTGGCAGTCATTGTGCCTTGGCCTACAAAGCTCTGGTATTACAGGTGTGCACCGCCACTCCCAACTGCAGAATCTTTGCTGAGCCTTGGCAGTACAGGTTAGACCCTCGCTGGAAAAGGACGGCAAGTACCTTATTTAGCATGGCGACCCAAGGCTGCCAGGCCTGAGAGCACAAGGAACTTAATGCTGCCCATGATACTCCTGCTCCCTAAGAGCTAGAACTTGGGGTGCAGAAGCAATTGGATCTCTGAGCTGGAGGCCAGTCTGGTCTACAGAGTAAGTTCCAGGATAACCAGGGCTACACAGAGAAACCCTGTCTCAAAAATAAATGAATAAAGAATATTTAATAAAAATCAAAGAAAAAGCCGGGCGGTGGTGGCGCACGCCTTTAATCCCAGCACTCGGGAGGCAGAGGCAGGCGGATCTCTGTGAGTTCGAGACCAGCCTGGTCTACAAGAGCTAGTTCCAGGACAGGCTCCAAAACCACAGAGAAACCCTGTCTTGAAAAACCAAAAAAAAAAAAAAAAAAAAAGAAAAACAAATACAAAGTCTACATAGATGGGATCCCAGTCATTGGCCACTTTAGAACAATCCACCTGGCTGGATCTGCTGTGGTTCAGCCTAGATGGAGATGCAAGAGACCATCTCAGCCTCCCCACTGTCCCCCCCGGCTCCCGTCAAGTCCCTACCTCCCTTCTGTCCCCATCAGGTCCCTACCTCCCCACTCTCTCCTCGGCTCCCGTCAGGTCCCTACCTTCTCCATGAGCTGCCGAAGCTCTCTGCTCCTACCGTCTCGGGCGCAGGTGCTCTGTGCCGGGATCACAGCCGTGCAGATACATTTGCCATCGGGTGCCTGGGCAGAGGTGTAGAGCTGCCAGCCCTCTTCTGGACTCTGGAAGAGAGTCTGCAGACAAAAGGCTGTAGTCAGAGAGGAGGAACACAAAGAGGGCCCCTCCATCTTGCTGGGAAGGACAGAAGCCTTTTGCCAGGGAGATGGCTTTGCATGCTGAGGACCTGAGTTCAGATGTCAAGAGTCCATGAAAAAAGCCAGGAACAGAGACTGGCTGGTCCCTGGAAGCTTGCTGACCATACTGGACAACTCTGTAGGCCAATGAGAGGCCCTGCCTCAAACAGAAGGTGGGAAGTACCTAAGGAACATCACCAGCTGAGGTCTTCCTCTGATCTCCACACACACGTGCACATATACAAACAAAGAGGGGTAGGGGAGATGGCTCAAGAGGTAAATCCAACTGTGAGGACCTGGGTTTGGATCCCTACAACTCACAGAAACTAGACACGGTAGAGCGTGTCTGTAATCTTAACACTACTATATCAATGTGGGAGATGCAGACAGGAGAATCCCCGGAAGCTTTGGACCTTATACCTTGGCATATACAGGGATGAACAAGACACTGTCTCAAACAAGGTGGACAGCGGACACTGAAACCCAGATTGTCTTTGGTTGTCTCTGGATTGCCACATGGGTGTCGTGTCTCAAGAAGCCCAGGCTGGCCTTGAACTAACTGTGTGGCTGAAGGTGACCTTGAACTTGTGGTCCACTTGCCTCACCCTGTGGAGTGTTGGGATTACAGGAACACACCACCACCCTTGTTTAGGAGGTGCTCCTGCATGATAGGCCAGCCTTCTGCCCACTGAGCCCCAGCCCAGAAAGGGAAACGTTCAGCGCTGTAACCCTCAGTGTGCAAAGGGACCTAAGAACAGCCACCGTTTTTAAAAAGTGGTAACCTTGAGCTAGATGTGGTACTGCACGCCTGTAAACTCAGCACCTGGGGCTGAGGCAGGGGGATCCTAAGTTGGAGGCCTGCTGCAGCTCCTTAGAGAGACCCTGCTTCAATCTGGTGCATGGTGCCCTCCTGTAGGCCCAGCTACTTGGGAGGCTGCTGAAGGGCAGGAGTTCTGTGCTCGAGCGGGTCAAGCTGATCTTGTATCCACACCAGGTTTGAATCAATATAGCGATCTCCCGGTAGTGCTTAAGGAAATCCTGTTTCAGAACTAAAAAGGTGGAGGGAGCTTCTTAGAGAGCAGACATCTGGGTCAGAGGAGATGGCTCCTTGGATAAAGAGCTTGCTGTATTAGCACGGGGATCCAGGCTTGGATCCCCAGAACCCACATAAAAAGCCACAGCTGGCGGCGCAGGTCCTGGGGGCATGGCTACAGGAGGATCTCTGTGCTGTCTAGCCAACTCAGTCTCCTTGACGAGCTCCAGGCTAGTGGAAAGGCCTGTCTCAGAAACAGATGCAGGGCTCCTGGGGAAGGATGCTGAGGTTGCCCTCTGGTCCCCCATGTGCCTGTTACATATACCTGTGCACACCCGCACACATTCTAAGAATTGGAGGAATCATTTAAAGATATAGATAAGCAAAGATCAAATATTTTAAATTGTTGAGCAGTATAGACAGAAGAAATACAAGGAAAAAAGGATGTGGGGGAAGCAGGTGCCCTTCAGTGTGTGACTTCAGGTGTCATTTGAGTGCAGACTGGAAGATGGGGAGACGTCATGCATATGGAAAGTGCTCCAGGCAGGAGGAGCAGCAATGGTGCCCTAAGACCTGAGGTAGGGACATAGGTAGGGCACTTACCTAGGTGACTACAGCAGAGTGAGCAAGGGCCCAAGCGGAGGGGGGCAAGGGTGGGGAGGTGACAGTGTGACAGCGAAGGAGTTGGTTTCCGGTCTGAGTGTCATGGTAGCCATGGAGGGGTCTAAGCAGAAGAGGGATGCCCTCTGACTTAGGAACTCGCTGAGGAGTCCAGCCCAGTGGCTGCTCAGGTTTAGGCAAATGGCAGTGAGTAGTGACCATGATTTGAGAAGTGGAGGAGTCTGGTCCTAGTGAGCATGTTTGTTTTTGTTTTGAGACAGGCAAACGTGTAGCCCACGCTGGCCTCGAACCCCCTATCGTAGCCAAGGATGATGGTGAAATCCTGATCCTCCTGCCTCCACCTCATGAGCTGCAGGCAGACACTCATGTGCTCCATGCTCACTCGGTTCGTGCAGCACTAAGGAAGGAACCCAGACTTTGAACACGCTGGTCAAGCACTCTGTCCACCAAGCCTGGCCCAACTTATAGACACACTATAGATACCACGAGTGTTTTCGGAGAGGCAAGCAATATGAAACCCGTTATTTGCATGGCTGCTGCTGATTCCAAACAGAGGCACTGCCCAGGAGCTGAGGCCGGAGCAGTCGTGGGGACTCCCGCTGCACACTTCCTTCTCTTCCCACTCAACCAGTTTCTTTATTGAAATGTGAGGAAAGGAGCTAATACACAGTGAGCTCTGCTCCTCACTAATTTGTAAGAAAAATAGCCCATTCACAGACCACGGTAATGAGTCACGCTGTGTGTGTCTACTCCCTGCCGTACGAGCCCACGTGACCCTCCTTGACCGGACTCTCCTCCCTTTTTTGTTTGGCTTTACAAGTCGCATTTATTTATTCATAGTGTGAGTGTGCAGTGTGCATGTGGTGTGAGTGTGCAGTGTGCATGTGGTGTGAGTGTGCAATGTGCATGTGGTGTGAGTGTGCAGTGTGCATGTGGTATGAGTGTGCAGTGTGC
>NC_022012.1:14790675-14794543 GCF_000317375.1 Microtus ochrogaster
AGTGTGCATGTGGTATGAGTGTGCAGTGTGCATGTGGTGTGAGTGTGCAGTGTGCATGTGGTGTGAGTGTGCAGCATGCATGTGGTGTGAGTGTGCAGTGTGCATGTGTGGACAAGCATGTGCCACGGAGTGCATATGCAAGCCAGAGGGCAACTCCATATCTACAGTGTGGTTCCCGGGGATGGAACTCAGTAGTCAGGTTTGGTGACAAGTGCCTTTATCCTCTGAGCCAGCTCATCTACAACCTTCTTCCTCTTCCTTACATTTAGAATTAGGCAGAGCCAAGGCTCATGCAGCAGAAGTCACTGAAGTCACCTTCCTGAGGGTCGATAGGTAGTTAATGGCAGCGGAGGGAGAGGCTAAGGAGGCCACAGCCATCTCTAAGGGTTGGTAGGCAGTTAATGGCGTCTGGGGGAAGGGAGCTCAACACTCTGCCTGAATAAACAGAAGAGGAGGAGTCATTCCCCAGCGGTAAGGGGCACACGGCCCTGTGAACAGCTCCTCATCCACGCTCTGTAAGCAACCCCCATGAAACTCACTGGGTCTTCTCTCTCTCTCTGTCTCTCTCTCTCTCTCTCTGTCTCTCTCTGTCTCTCTCTCTCTGTCTCTCTCTCTCTGTCTGTCTCTCTCTCTCTGTCTCTGTCTCTCTCTCTGTCTCCCTCTCTCTCTCTCTCTCGCACACACACACACACACACACACACACACACGTCATGAAAGTAGAAGTAGGTGCTGGTTGGGAGGGAGGAGTTGGCAGGAGTGGGAGGGAACAAGAAAGGTGATGGGATGAATATGAGTAAAGAACATTGTGTGTGTTATGAAACTGTCATGACCATTGCTATGTACAACATGCTAATAAAAGCTTAAAGGAAGATGCAGGGCCCCAGGGCCCCACCTAGGACCCCCCCTCCCCGAGGCTGTCACAGTCCACTCTGTCTGTACTCAGAAAAGACACTCCTAAGTTCCTCACCCCAGGTCCTAGTGAGTCGTGCCTCTGCTGTGCAAGAACTCTTGTTTGATTTTGTTTTAAGTGTAGGGTGTTTTGCCTGCATGTATATGTCTTCAGTTCCCTGGTGCTGCAGTTACAGACATTTGTGAGCTGCTGTGTGGATGCTGGGAATCAAACCAGGGCCTTTTAAAAGAACAACAGCCAGTGCTCTTTAATCACTGATTCAAGCCTCCAGTCCACTGTGGGAGAACTCTAAATGTTTTTGTTTTTGTTGTTGTTGTTGTCTTGCTTTGGATTTCTCTATGTTAGCCTTCTTAGCTATCCTGGAACTCGCTTTGTGCAACAGGCTGGCCTCGAACTCACAGAAATCCAACTGCCTCTGCCTCTCCTGCTAGGATTAAAGGTGTTTGGCACCACCCCATCTACCTGTGGGAGAACCCTTGATTTTGTTTTGTTTTGTTTGCTTTGAGACAGAACTTCGTATAGCCCAGGCTGGCCTCTAGTGCACTATGTAGCTAAGGATGACCTGGGTCTGATACTTCCCCTCTGGAGTTCTGGGATGACAGGCAAGGGCCACCATGGCTAGTTTTCTAGAATATCTCAGCGAGCCAGGAGGCCTGGGCTGCAGCATCTGGGGCATCAACTCTGGGTCCATGGGCTCATTTTTCTCCCCTCCCCACAAATGCCTCCAATAAACAAAACTATGTCACACCAAATTAGTTTCAAGGGTGCCTGCATACTGCACCCCATAAAGCCCAGTGTGGCGGCCTGTGCTCTGCCTCCATGTGTGTCTGTGCACCACATGCATGCCCAGAGAGACCAGCAGAGGGTGCAGAATCCCATGGAACTGTTGTAGCTGTGAGCTGCCGTGCGGGTGGGTGCTGGGAATTGAACCTAGGTCCTCTGGAAGAGAAGCCAGTGCTCTTAGCTGCTGAGTCTCCCTAAACTGGCCCAGGCTGGTCCTCTTGCACTCTTCCTGTATCCAGGTACTGGTATCACAGGCTTAGTCCACCAGACTCAGCCAGGAAAAACAGCCACAAAAGACTTCCCCTGCTCTCTGAAAAAAAGCACCATTGCTTAGCCTCCTTTCAGAACAAATCCAGTTCTTTCAAAACTGAACAATGAACAGGAGCACAAAAGTCTCTGCCTATCCTCCCACAGGCTCAGGTCCCCCAAGTAATTAGGCTGGAACTCCCCCATAGATTCTCATTTATGCACAAACAAAGCAGCTGTCCGCATGATTAGCATCTCCGGCCTGTGCCTCCAGCATGTCCTTTGAAGCAAACAAGACTTCTTCCAACACATGAAATATTGAATTCTAAAAGAGAAGCAAGCATCGCAAAGAGGGCTTCTGTGGCTTTCCTGAGATAATTGTCTGTGCAGCGAGTGCCTTGCTGGAGCGTTCTCTGCAGCTGCGTGATTAAATGCCTGGGGTTTGGCCGCAAGGTCTCAGCGCACTAAAACCCCGAGTTTTGCCCTGCAGGGTTAAGTTCAAATGCTCCATCAAGTTCACGTCTATGGAGGGCGAGGGAATGGCCTAGGAAGCTTGATGTTGAAGAATCCAAATGCCATTTCTTCAAGGCTGGGGTCTATCTTGATAAGAAAGTCCCTAATTCCTGGAAGGTCTTATCCTGAGAGACACACTAGTCTATCTCACTTAAAATGACAGTGTGAAGCCAGCAAGGTGGCTCAGCCAGCAAAAGTGTTTGCCACTAAGCCTGACAACCAGAGTTCAACTCCTGGGGACCCACAGAGTAGGAGTAAACTGTCTCCCCCAAGTTGTCCTCTGACTCCATATATGTCAAGCCATTCAATGCCTTCACACGAATACACAAATATATGTAAAAAAAATTAAATACAGGAAAATCTTGGGTACAGGAGAAGACAGAGGATCCCTCATCTCTGTCCAGCAGAGAATCGAGAATTCCAGCACAGACACCAGTGATAATTCTGTAATCTTCGAGGAATCTCACCAGAAAACCCATTTACAGGAAAGGGCAACCCCTTGTGCGACCCCAGTGGCTGGTTTTACTCTATCCAGTTATAACTCCATCTTAGGCATGTCCTGAGCCACCCAATAATATCACCAAAAGATGGGTTTTTGTTTTGAATTTTTATTTTTCTTTTTTTGAGACAGCTCTGGTTGTCCTGGAACTCTCTTTGTAGACCAGGCTGGTCTTGAACTCACAGAGCTCCTCTAGCCTCTGCCTCCCGAGTGCTGAGATTAAAGGTGTGAACCACTATGCTGGCGATAGGGACTGGTTCTTTTCAAACACTTTATTTTAATTATGTGTGTACGTGTGTGTGTGTGTGTGTGTGTGTGTGTGTGTGTGTGTGTAAGTGCACAGGAGTGCAGTGCCCCTAGAGGCCAAAAGAGGGTGTTGGATCTGCTGGAGCTTGATCTACACGCACTTGTGAGCCACCTCTCATTGGTACTAAGAACTGAACTCAGGTCCTCTGCAAGAGAGAATCATCTCTCCAGCCTCTCAGGCACTCTCTTTTGCTGAATTCTGGTTCCCCAGCTTAATATTCCTGCTAATGGGCTCTAAGAGGGTAAGCTATGCCCTCAAGTAGCTGTTCTTCAAATCACATTTTGTGAGCTTGGAGCTTTCAAATACTTTCATAGAAGCTGCTGCCCCAATTAAGCACAGGCTCCATAATAGATTCAGGGTTAATTAAGCCTGAGACACACAGAGCAATGTAAAGACCCTGTCTAGAGTCACCCAGTGAGGGACCAGGGCATGGCTCAGTGGTAGAGCCCCTGCCCGGAATCCCCCAGTGAGGGGCTGGGGTGTGGCTCAGTGGTAGAGCCCCTGCCTAGAATCCCCCAGTGAGGGGCTGGGGTGTGGCTCAGTGGTAGAGCCCCTGCCTAGAATCTCCCAGTGAGGGGCTGGGGTGTGGCTCAGTGGTAGAGCCCCTGC
>NC_022012.1:14794643-14797645 GCF_000317375.1 Microtus ochrogaster
AGAATCTCCCAGTGAGGGGCTGGGGTGTGGCTCAGTGGTAGAGCCCCTGCCTAGAATCTCCCAGTGAGGGGCTGGGGTGTGGCTCAGTGGTAGAGTCCCTACCCACAGTCCCCCAGGGTATATGGTTCAGCACTAGCCTTAGTAGCTATGGCAGTCTTGAGTTTTATCGGCAACTCTGCTAAAATGAAGAAAAGAAAAAAGCTTCCTGAGACAGAGGGATTGTGGCTGGATCCCCTGGGGGCAGCCACCCTGAACACTGGCTGTGGGAGGCTTAGCCAACTGGAAGAGAGCAAGCAGCTGCCTCTTAATAAAATGAGGATGGAATCGAATTTGAGACTGGGTAATTTAATCAGCAAGCTGAGGTGGCTTGGGGCTTATATATTTATTTGGACTTTTCCTCCTTCCAGAAAAGCATCTAAGTGGTTTACAAGGATATGTAAAACACCACACAATGGATCCAATTAAATTTGAGAGTGGGATCAGACACACTGGGAGGGCAGGCTGCCAATCCACCGCCAAGGTGGTCAGATGTCTGTTCTTGCACTTTATCCAGCCAATTTGAGACTGAAAATCCAGCCCACAAAAAATCATAAAGATTATATGGCCAAGCACCATGCTGCTATAAGAATCATTTTAAGATTTTTTAAATTGCAATTTTGTGTGTGTGCGTGTGCACGTGTGTGCGTGTGCACAGGTGCACACTCATGTGCCATGACGTGGGTGTATGTGTTAGTGAGAGAACAGCTTACAGTTCTTATCTACCATATGGGGTCTGGGGATTGAACTCAGGCTATCAGCTCAGTGGCAAGCATCTTTACCTGCTGAGTCCTCTTGCTGGCTCCTACAACGATTTTTATTAGGGCACTTCTTAAAATTAGACAGTAGGAGTGTTTCTTTTTTTTTAAGCTTCTAATTATATAATAATTGGTGGAATAACTTAAAATTGTAAGGTGCATTCACAAGATGAAATACTATACAGTCATTAAAATTGGGGACTCTGGGTCCCAGAGTGCTTATTTAGTTAGCATGCATAAGGTACTGGGTTCCACCCTCAGTGCTACACAAAAATATCACATATACATATGGAATTCAGGACCTCGGGAGTTCTAGGGAAGAACTGTACCACCCAGCTCCCCACCCCCAGCTCTAAGTAGTAGGTTCTTTTTTCTTCTCTTCTCTTTCCTTTTTCGTTTCTTTTATTTTCTCTTCTTCTTTTTTTGAGACAGGGTTTCTCTGTAGTTTTGGTTCCTGTCCTGGAACTAGCTCTTATAGACCAGGCTGGCCTCGAACTCACAGAGATCCTCTGCCTCCCGAATGCTGGACTTAAAGGTGTGCACTACCACTGCCTGGTGCTAAGCAGTAGGTTCTCATCACTGACTTTAAATTTGCCTTCTCAGTGTGTGTGTGTGTGTGTGTGTGTGTGTGTGTGCGCGCGCGTGCGCGTGCACGCAGTGAATGAATGTGGAGACCAGAAGACAACCTTGGGTTTTTTTGTTTTGTTTGAGATAGAGTTTCTCTGTGTAGCCCTGGCTGTCCTGGAACTCAGTATGTAGACCAGTCTAGTCTCAAGCTGATGGAGATCTGTCTGCCTCTACACACACACACACACACACACACACACACACACACAAACACACACACACAATAGTGCTGGGTAGGATTAAAGGCAAGCACCACACGGGGCAGTGGTAACACACGCCCTTAATCCCAGTACTCGAGAGGCAGAGACAGGAGGATCTCTATGAGTTTGAGGCCAGCCTGGTCTACAGAGCTAGTTCCAGGACAGGCTACAAAACTACAGAGAAACCCTGCATCAAAAAACCAAAATAGGGCTGGCGAGATGGCTCAGAGGTTAAGAGCACTGACTGCTCTTCCAGAGGTCCTGAGTTCGATTCCCAGCAACCACATGGTGGCTCACAGCCATCTGTAATGAGATCTGGTGCCCCCTTCTAGTGTGCAGGTGTACATGGAAGGAATGTTGTATACCTAATAAATAAATAAATCTTTAAAAAAATAATAATTATGAGAACTCAAGAACAATGGCAATGGGTTTTTGATCCTACTGCACATACTGGCTTTGGGGGAGCCTAGGCAGTTTGGATGCTCAACTTACTAAACCTGGATGGAGGTGGGTGGTCCTTGGACTTCCCACAGGTCAGGGAACCCTGATTGCTCTTCAAGCAGATGAGGGAGAGGGAGAGGGACTTGATTGGGGGAGGGGGAGGGAAATGGGAGGCAGTGGCGGGGAGGAGGCAGAAATCCTTAATAAATAAATAAATTAAAAATAAATAAATAAAGTGACCTTCAATGACTGAAAGACAGTCAACTGTCCACATTAAAAAAATAAAAATAAAAAAAATAATAATTAAAAAAATAAAATAAAGGCAAGCAGCAAGATACCCAGCCCTCCACCTTGTTTTTTGAGAAAGTGTCTCTCGTTGACCTGCAGCTTATGACTTCAGTTAAGCTGGCCAGCCAGAGAGCTCCAGGAATTCTGTCTCTGCCTTGTCAGTACCGGAATTACAACCATGTGCCACCGTAGCAGGGCTTTTAAAATGTATGCGTTCAGGGGGTGAGACGCCAGGTCCTGTGATTGCTTGGTGGCAAGCTCTTCATCAGCCCAGCTCTCCCAACCCAAGTTTAGCTTCTTTCCCAAGTTTCTTTCCTAGTTTTAAAAACTGCGTGGGTCGGGGGCAGCTAGCAAGGCAGTTTAGTGGCTCAGAGCACTAACTGCTCTTCCAGGGGTCTCAGATTGGACTCCCAGCACCCACATGGTTGTCACTCACAACTGTCTGTAACTCCAGTTCCAGGGGATCCAGTGTCCTCTCTGGCCCACATGGGCTCTGCACACATGAGGTGCACAGTCATACACACAGGCAAAACACACTGATACATGAAAAATGTTTTTTTAATTTAATGTATTTTATTTGTATTTATTTTGTATGCATGTCTCTGTGTGTGTGTGTGTCAGAGAGAGAGAGACAGAGAGAGAGAGAGAGACA
>NC_022012.1:14797745-14826424 GCF_000317375.1 Microtus ochrogaster
AGAGAGAGAGAGAGAGAGAGACAGAGAGACAGAGAGAGAGAGAGACAGAGAGAGAATGTAGGTCAGAAGACAACGTGTAGGAGTTGGCTCTCTCCATCATGTGGGTCCCCTGGATGCCATCTCAGGTAGTCAGGGTTTAGCAGTAAGAACCTTTACCTACTGAGCCATCTCGCCGTCGCCAGTCAACCCCTCTCTTAAAATATGAACATGAATCCTTCTGTAAGGAGATGGAGATGGAGCCCAGGGCCTGCTCATCACTAGACAAGTGACTCACTACCGCGCCACACCCGGCCCGTCAGTCTTGTTAGAACTCTGTAACCCTCCCGCCCTCACACCTTGCTCTGTTTTGTTGGACATGGGGTCTCGTGCAGCCCAGGCTGGCCTCCAACTCTATGTGGCTGAGAACGATCATGGACACGCGGTTCCAAGTCACTCTGAGGAGGGGACCCAGGACTTCCTACACGCTGGACAAGTGCTCAGCCAACCGAGACCCAGCCCCGCATCTCAGGCTTGTTTAAATTCATTTTTTTTATTTTGGCAAAGGAGCAAGAGAGACATAAGCAGAAGGGAGACTGAGAAAAATGAATCTGTTAAAACCCGACCCCGACAGCATATGGTTGGGCAAGAATTTGGCTTGGAGTTCCTTAGCAGAAAACTCAAAAAGTGAAAACTGGTCACTTCTGCCATCCCCAGTGTCCCGAAAGCAAAGTACACCAGATGCTCCAAGAAGCAGCTACTATTTTTGGTACCGAGAACAGGCGGGGATTTCTCCCACGGCCTCCCAAAAAGGACTCTGTGATGTCACCCACGTCTTTCCGGGCAAAATCCAAAATCTTTACGGTTAGGAGCTGCCCCTCCCCCTTCTCCCTTCTCTCCACCACCCCTGCCTGCCCTTCACTCTTCTTTCTTTTTCATCTTTATTTTCTTCCTTTACATCTCTTTCTCCCCCTCCTCTCCATCTTCTCTTTTTCCCTCTCCTGTTCTTCCGTCCTCTCTCTCTCTCTCTCTCTCTCTCTCTCTCTCTCTCTCTCTCTCTTTTCAGACAAATTCTCAGTCATGCGCCCAGACTGGTTCAAGCTCACAGTCTTCCCTCCTCCACCCTCAGAGTGCTGGGACTCCAGATGTGCACCACCACATGTGGCCTCTGGGTGTTTCCCACTCCTATTCTGTCAGAGTAGAACCCACTCCACAGGGTCCTGCTGGACTCATGTTCTCGACTGACGATTTGAGTGCTGTGTAACCCAGGCAAGTTGTTTAACTTACCTGTGCCTGTTAAGTGTCCCTATTTCACAAGGATCCCTGGGAGGACAGAATGGTTTAAAAAGAATAGCACATGCATTTAGAATTAGAAGACAGACAGAGTTACAGAAGTTGGCTATCATCACCATTACGCGGCATAATTTTCTCGATGATGTGGAGGATGGGGCCCAGGTTCTCACAGGTGCTATGCAGGCACTCTATCCCTGAGCTATACCCCAGCTCTGCGGCTACAATTGCCACCTCATAATAGCCCAAGGCCAGTTAAGTAACTTTTAGGTGTGTGTGTAGGCCAGAGGACAGCCTCAGGACTCGCTCATCAGGAGTCACCCACCTCTTTACAAATATCTTCTCATTTTGTGTGCTGACACGTAGAGGTCAGAGGTCAGAGGCGGTTCTGTGGAGTCCTCTCCTTACCTGTGGAACCTGGGGGTGGAACTCAGGTCACCAGGCCTGCACAGTAAGCCCTCTCAGCCACTGAACCATATTGCCAGCCCTGCCTTAACGTTTACACAGTCTCTCCCTGGTCTGAAGCTCTCAATTCAGCTAGACTGGCTGCCGGTGATGCCCAGGGCTCCTTCTTTCCCTGCCTCCCAGCACTGGGATTACAAGCACGTACCGCCAGGCTCACTTAGTTAAAAATAGAGTCTTCATGCTTGCAAGGCAAGCACTGTACCAACTCAACCATCTCACAGCCCTGTGTTTGTCCTTTTCAAATTTAATTTTATTTATTATCATTATTATTGCGTGTGTGTTTGTGTGGATGTGGCGGCCATGTGATAGCTTTTGGGGTAGGTTCTCTCTCCGCCTGTGGGTCCTGGGGCTCAACTCAGGGCTTCCGGTTTGCCACCTTGCTAGCTCCTAGACATTTTTGTTTTTATTTGTCTTCTTAATCACTATACTGGCATGCCTGACTGCTCTGAAAGAAAAGAGGTTTATTTAACCTACCACCCTAGAGGTTCAAGGACACAGGGCTGTCTCAAGGTGGCTCTAGAGACTGCCTTGTGATAGATGGCGTCACAGCCCACGTCAGAAGGGTACAAATTCCTCACGACGGGCAACGCTAATTATCAGCTTGACGGGATCTAGACCCACCTGGGAAATGGGCAAGCCTGTCAGGTGTTATTTTGATTATACTGTGTACTGGTTCATTTTTGGTCAACTTGATCCAAGCCAGAATGACCTGGGAAGACGGACTCTCGATCGAGAAAATTTCTCTATCAGATTGGCCTGTGGGCCAGTTTCTTGACTGACGGTTGGTATCGGAGGACCCAGCCCACTGCGAGCAGTGCCAGCCCTGGCATGTTTAAGAAAGTGGATTAAGCAGGCCATGGGGAACAAGGGCGACCCTCTGTAATCTCGGCTGGAATGCCTTCCTCCAGGCACCTGCCCTGACTTCCTGCCCTAACTCCCCATATATTGGTCAAATAAACCTATCTCTCACCAAGTTGTTTTGGTCATAATACTACAATGGCCAGACTGAAACCAAGGTTGGGTGTGAGAGCTGACAAAAACAGTAACCGTGGGCTGAGCAGCAGCACCCGGTGCTTTCTTCTGTGACTGTCGATGCCGCTCGACCTCCCCGCCATGATGGACTCTACCCCTGAACTAGGAGTCAGAATTCAGTTTGTTTTAATTAAAAATCATTCTTAAATTTTATACTTATGGGTGTTTTGCCTGCATGTATGTCTGTGTGCCACATACGTACAGAGGCCAGAAGACAGAATTGGATCTCCTGGGACTGGAGTAACAGACAGTTGTGAGCTGCTATGTGGGTGCTGGAAACTGAACCCAGGTCCTCCGGAAGCACAGTCAGTGTTCTTAGCCACTAATCCATTGCTCCAGCCTTGTTACTTGGTTATTATTGTAGCGAGGGACATGTGTGTCACAGCGTGCATGTGGAGGTCAGAGGACAACTCAATGGAGTCAGTTCTCTTCCACCTTCATGTGGGTTCAGAGGTAGACTCAGCTCCCAACCTTGAGCAGCAAGACCCTTTACCCAGTGAGCCATCTCATTGGCCCTGTGAGCCAGAATGGATTCTTGGTCTCTGAAGTTGCTTTTGTCAGGGTATTTCTGTCACACCAACAGGGAAAGATGCACATCTCCAGGTCAGAGCCAAGGAGGCTGGGCCCACAGTCCCTCCCAAACATGGTAATAATCTTTCAGACCACACTTCTTTTTTGATTGAGACAGTTTCTCAAGGGTACTGGATCCCAGCTGAGCTCCACCTCTTAAAGAACACCTTGACAAGGGCTGGAGTGTACCTCGTTTGTAAAGAGCTTGTTTAGCATAAATGAGACAGACTCCATCCTCAGGAAGAGAGAGAAGGCGGTGGAAGAAGATCCCAGCACCACAATGACTTGGAACCTGTGGTACCGAGCAGCCAATAAAGGTTACTGAAGCCCTAGCAATGGTTATGCATCTGATTGAGCCCTTGGCATCTACTAACAGGTTTAATCCTTACCACGAGAGATGCCACTTTTCTCTAGGGCAGAGAGAAGTCAAGACTCAGCCACAGTGACACAGCCTCCCTTCAAGCTATATGGTCACAGCGAACATGACCTTGAACATGACCTTGCTGTCCTCCCCCTGTCTTTTTCCTCTGAACATGGGTCCCCATGGCCATTCAGGACTCAGGGTGTGACTGAGACAGACCTCTGCCCAAGACAGGAAGTGGCATGGGGGTGGGGAATTTTTTGTTTCTTTGTTTTGGGTTTTTGAGACAGAGTTTCTCTGTGTGTAGTTCTGGCTGTCCTGGAACTCACTCTGTAGACCAGTTTGGTCTCGAACTCAGAGATCACGCCTACCTTTGTCTACCAGTGCTGGGATTAAAAATGTGTGCTACCTCTGCCCTGAAAGGGTGGGGAGTTTTGTCTGTCTTGCAGATGTTCATTGAATGACTAAATGTTGATGAGCTGGTAAGTTAGGGACTGAATGTCGTCACACATTCACAGTGAATAGCCACCCGTCCATTGCCCACCCCCTCCACCCCGCCTGCACCATGCCGCTCCCTCCCTCTCTCCCAGGAGGCTGAGATCAGGCTGACACAGGCCCCCAGCAGGTCATGAAGCAGTTCCGGAAGACGGGTTGTGATAAATGAATCAAGGACACGCCAGGCTGCTGCATCTGAACCGTGTCGGCAGCCAGCCCTTTGGAGGGCTTGAAATAATAGCCAGCTGCCTTTGTCAGACTTGGAGGCGCTCAGCAAATCCCAGCTAAGTGATAAGCTTGTCAGGCCTTAAAAAAGATAGTGGCTCACCTGGCCAGGCTGAAGGGCAGGGAATCCTTGGGGCCTCCTCAGTGTGAGCCACAGTGGCTCTGCCCAGGACAGCTGGGAAGCAGAGCAGGTAATAGTGTTGAGAACGCCCACCCCTCACCTGTTCACACATCAGTCACTCGCTCACTCATATATTCTCAACTCACGATCCATCCATCCACGAGCCATCTAACCAGGATCTGGCCACATATCCATCAATCTGTTATCTATCAACCCATGACCACCCATCCGTCCATATGGATCCTCATTCATTCACTCATTTATCCATCCATTCATTCATCTATTACCTATCCATCCATTCATGTATCCATTAATTAGTCTATATTGCTATTTCTTTGTCCATGCATTCAAGCACCCATTCATCTAGTATCTCACCATCCTTCCATCCAACTTTTATTTATCCGTCCCTTCATCTACCCATTCATCTCTTAATCTCTCTATTCACCCTTCCATCTACCCATCCTTCCATTTGTATATTCATTCATTTATCCATCCACCCTTATACTTATTTTGCGTGTGCGTGTATATGCATGAGTGTGTACGCATGTGTGGAGGCCCAACACTGGGGGGTTTACTCTATAGCTGTCCGTATTATTTTTTTGAAAGTGTCTCGGGCTGAATTCACTGACTTACTGGGATTTCTGGCCAGAGAGCTCCAGGGATCCCACTGTCTCTGCCTTTCCAGAGCTGAGGTCACCGGTGCACGCTGCCATGTGAAGTTTTCACATGGGTTCTGAGGTTCCAAACTCAAATCTGCATGTTTGCATGGCATGTGGTTTACAGACTAAGCCATTTCTCCAGCCCCATTTTTTGTTCATGTTAGAAAGGGTCTCATGTAGTTTCAGGCTAGTCTTGAACTGCTGACTTTCCTGTCTCTCCCTCCCAAATATTGGGCTATCAGGAATGCCTACCATGCCAGGCAGGGAAATGACACAACATGAACAAAAATCTGCAAACAACCAGCAGAGTGGAATTTCCCTCCCTCTCAACTGAGCCACGTTAAGGTTTGGGTATATGTGTGCTGGAAGCTGGTCCTGGTGATTACCGGGAGATGGTTCTCTGAAGAGGCCGATGTGTAGCAGTTTCCTCCAAGGTTAAAACCTTCCATCTTGAAAGGAAACTTAGTTTTTTCCAAGACAGGGTTTCTCTGTGTGGCCCTGGCTGTCCTGGAACTTGCTCTGTAGACCAGGCTGGCCTCGAAGTTAAGAGATCCACCTGCCTCTGCCTCCCAAGTGCTGGGATTAAAGGCGAGTGCCACCACTGCCTGTCGGGTGTAAAAGACACAAGCACTGAAGAGGTGGCTCGATGATTAAGAACACTTGTTGCTCTTGCAGAGGACCAGAATTTGGTTGCTTGCCCCTACGTGGTGGTTCACAATCATCTGTTAACTGTAGTCCTGGGATCCAACTGCCTCTACAGAGGGCAGCAGACACAGCAACATCCATTAAAGTAAAACACCCAAATACACAAAATAAAAAAACAAATCTAAGTGCCAGGCGGTGGTGGCGCACGCCTTTAATCTCAGCACTCGGAAGGCAGAGGCAGGCAGATCTCTGGGAGTTCGAGGCCAGCCTGGTCTACAAGAGCTAGTTTCCGGGACAGGCACCAAAGTTACAGAGAAACCCTGTCTCGAAAAAACCAAAAAAAAAAAAAAAATCTAAGTTGTCTTTTTCTTAAGAGAAGTGAAACAACAGTATGTTTTAGGGCAGGGCGTTTACAAGGAGGTGAAGCAACAGGATATTGTAAAGCAGCAGCAGTTCCAATCTGTGGATTGCAACATCTTTAGAGGTCGAATGACCCTTTCATAGGGGTCACATAGCAAATATCCTGCATATTACATATTTACATTATGATTCATAGCAGTAACAAATTTATGGTTATGATGTCGCAATGAAATAATTTGATGGTTGGGAGACACCACAACATGAAGAACTCTATTAAAGGGTTGTAGCATTAGGAAGGTTGAGAACCACTGTTGCAAGAGGTTGCAAAAGTGTCTGTCCTCCAGGAAAACTCCTTAAGACAGGAAACCAACAACTCAAAATAGCTGCAGGAAGTTCCTGAAACTGACTAGATTCACTAGGCCCCTCCCTGCCCATGAGTATGTAAAGATTGTTGAGAGTCACTCTCAGACAAGACAAGCTGCAAAGAGGACCCTAAGACAAGCCCAGCTGCCTGGAAGAGGCAGAGACCAGCTAAGCTTTCTGGAAAGGACGCTCTCCAACCTGTCAGCTGCCTGCAGGCTGTGCAGTATGCTCCAGGTTCCCAGCTGTGTGAGGAAAGTTGCCATGCTCTAGTGGACTGCAATGATGTAGCTGTCTTTGAGTCTTTTCTGCTCCTATAAGTAGGCTCACCCACATGCCTGTAAGTAGCCCACTAAAGCACAATGGTTCTCCAAGTTGGGTTTGGTGTTATTTGTACTTTGGTCTGTCATCAGTCCCCTGTCTGTAGATGTTAGCTCACCCCAGGAAAAGTCTCATACAACAAAGACTAATGCTGGCTCATGGAATGATTAGTGCCCACAAGAATGGGTCACTATAAAAACAGTCTAAAACTAACTAACTAACTAGCTAATAAAATAACTACAAAGGGTGCGCCTTGCCAGGCATTTTGGTTCACACCTGCAGTTCCAGCACTTGGAGGCCGAGACAGAACAATCCTAAGTTCAAGGCCAGCTGGGGTGGGGTTATGTATGGAAACCCTGACTCCAACGACAACTAGCAGGTAAATAACAGAAGTGAGCCTGGGTCCTGAATAGCCCCGACTTCCTGTCACATCGTGTGCCCCTGCTGTAGTTATTCTCGGCACTGGTGATGACATCCATCATGAGCCCCTTACCAAAGGGTAAACTCATAAGAACACGCAAGCTTAGGAGTCTCAGCCCCTAGACATTTCTTCTTCATACGTGACCCAGTCCCTAGAATTTTCTTACAGTCAAAGGAAATAGAGTAACCCAGCCTCCTCCCCCCGCTTAAATGCTCCCCCCCCACACTTACATACATATGCATGCATGTACGCACATATGCACATATGTACACACTGCGACAGTGCTGTGTGACAACCCCATACAAGAAACCCTGTAGTAGTACATCCATGGCAGCCATGTTAACAATTAATAATAAATAACAGGGGACATTTATTTCACTCCTCTGAGCGACACCCTGTGCTAAGTGCTTGGCAGCTAGTTTCTCATGAAGAACCCAGTGAGATTAAGCCATTATGAATGAAGTCCTGGATCTGCTTCTTCCTCTCCCTTGGTAGGTTGCCAGGTACATCACTTGGTCTGTGTCATCTGTAAAATGGCAGTAAAAATTCTCTCCCTCACTGCACACACACACAGTGCACATACACATCACATAATACAATACACATGCACACATATATATGCACACACATCCACACATACATACACAGCACGCACGCACACACACAAATAAACCAAGTGAAGAAATGAAGGAGGTGCCTGAGCAGGAAGATCCTGATGCTGCTGAGCTCTGCCCTCCACATACACTGCAGACACGGCTCCATCATTTCAGGAGTGTGAACCTGGGGGCTGACTTGCACTATATCTGAACCAATGTGGGTGTCACGGGCATGCTTTGGGGACGTCATCGACTCCTGTCCACCCAGAGCTACTCGCAGTGCTGAGCATGTGGTCCGCAGTCCTGGGCTCTCGTCACACACTACCTGCCAGCCTCCAGAACGCTTGTGGGTGCCCTGCTGACTTCTCTAATAAATGTCTTCTTTGAAATAAGTTTAGATTTATAGGAAAAATTCCACTAGACAGCCAGGGGGCACCCGCCTGGTCGCCCTCCTCCTGCACTGTTAATATCTTACATAACCCCAGCACAGGGATCACAATGGAACCCCCAACACTACTAACTGAATTCAGACTTGTCCAGTTTCTCCAGTTTTCCCACTCAAGTCCTTTTTTGGGTCCAGAATCCAATCCAAGATCCCACACCGCACTGAGTCACCTCATTTTCTTACTCTCGTCTGCTCTCGAACAGTGTCCCCACTCCTTCCTGTGACCTTGACAGCCTTGAAGGACACTACTCGGAGTTTGTAGAATGCCCAATAGCTGTTTGGTTATGGAAGCCCTTGATTGCCCAGTTCTCTAAATGGATCCTCAGTCCCAGACCCTCCTACTGGTTCTTATGCCCAGGAACTTCACTAGGTCAGGGCTCAGGGGTAGAGCCCCTGCTTAAAATCCACCAGTGAGGGGCTGGGGTGTGGTTCAGGGGTAGAGCCCCTGCTTAAAATCCCCCAGTGAGGGGCTAGGGGGCGTGGCTCAGGGGTAGAGCCCTGCCTAGAATCCCTCAGTGAGGGACTGGGGCATGGCTCAGGGGTAGAGCACTTGTGAGCATGCACAGGCCTTGGGTCCCACTACCACTACCAAACCCCCCCCAAAAAAGTAAAATAAAGGGGGACCAGGACCCACATTCCTACACCCGTTTCATCTGTCTGCAGGTTCCCTCAGATGCCTGCTGCCTGTCGGCAGTTGCTGCGGCTGAATTACTGAAGGAACAAATTCCAGATCCACAGTCATTTAGCTCTCAGTCCACAGCTCCCTGCCAGAGGCCAGATCTAGCGAAGTTCACAGAGACATAAAAACGCCTGTCTTCTCAGAGAGATTCCGTTTTGATCCTTTTTGTGTTGACATCAAGGACTCATTTCTTTAATACTTAGCGGCTTTTGAACCAAGGATGGGAGCGCTAACTGCATTTGCATCAGACAGCTGGTTTTCCAGGTGAGCTACAAGGCCTCTCCAGTGGCTCCTCCTTCCACTCGCTGTCTCTGCTTCCTCCGGGTTTTCTCTGGGCTTCTGGCAGTGCTGGGCAGTCAGACTGAGGGTTCTAGAATTATCCACAGACTCTGAGGTCTTCTTTGCTACACAGACCAGGGAAGCTTCGTAAGAACTAGCAAGGGCCCAGGTTACCTGCCACAGCCTACTTAAAATAAGTGTTTCCAATTTTTATTTTATTTTTATTTATTTTTTTGTGTGTGTGTTTCCAATTTTTAAAAACGATTGGTTATTTTTAATTTGTGTGTGTGAGAGAGAGAAGGCAAGGGCTGGTACCTTTAAAGGCTAGAAGAGGGCAAGGAACTGTTGTGTGCCACCTGCTTAGCTGCTGGGATAGGAACTCAGGTCTTCCGCAAGAGCCTTTAATCACTGAGCCATCTCTCCAGCCCCTTGTTTTTAAAGTGGGTATTTGTTTATTTATTTAGTCATCCATTTGGGGGAGGGCTGTCATGATAAATGTTCAGAGGTCAGCAGACAATTTTGGGGAGGTGGTTTTGGCCCTCTGACGTGTAGGTCCCAAAGATGAACTCCATTCGGTCCTCATTTTTCCTGGCAAGTGACTACCAGCGAGCCATCTTGAAGATCCAAAGGAGCGGTTTCAAGTTGCATCATTGTGAATGTCTCCATATTTGCAATGGGGATCAAAAAGCCAGTCTCTGGGAGTGCCGAGCAGATGCCCTTTCCTAGCTGGCAACCGGAACCCACCCTTTAACCTCGCAGCCTGCAGATCCGGTTGCTTTCTCAGCCCTAAGAGGGTGGGAACGGAAGATAAATGGTGGTTTCTCAGCCTGCAGGGTCCATACTGTTGGAAGCCCCGGCTCCGGTTTAATCTCTCACCTGAAGTTTGTCAGAAGTAAAAATGAGCCCGGATGAGCTTTTTAGACACTTCCCTCGACTTACAGGAATTCAATTTCTGGCCAGGGTATAAATCTGCAGCCCTCAGTGCCCGCGGTGGGGGCTGGGTCTGAGCTTCGGCAGGGGCTGGAGTTCGGAAATCAATCCCGCTGCGCGGAGAGGTCGGCGCGGGAGAAATTTATCTTCCGTGGCTGGCGGAGGCGTTTGTACGGATAGCCAGGGACACCCGGGCACAAAATGAAACGTTTGCTGCAAGGAGGCTCCCGGGCAGGTTGGATACAGGCGGTGGAAGCTGTGCAAGGACAGGGACATGAGGGAGAGGAATTACCTGCTGCCCAAGGAGCCCCAGGCCAGCAGCTGCCTGCCGCTTGGGACCGCCTCCATTGGCTCCTGCTGAGTGCCTGGGGGTCCCGGAGAGCAGCTGGTTTGCCACCCTTCCACCCCCCTCCTCTTCTTTCATTCTGTGCTGTTCATCGAACACAAAGCTTGAGCATGCTAAGCCAGAGCTCTGCCACTGAGTCCCAGCCCCTCACTGGAAGATTCTAGGCAGGAATCTACCATTGAACCACACCTCCAAGGTGGCTACTTCCTTTGGGTGTCCTGAGCATTCAGCATTCGGGTGTACCCCTGAACTTAATGTTCCAAGGTTTCAAACAAATGTCTAAATGCATTCGGTCCTTTCAGCTGACTCTGGATCCGAGTTTTCTGTGTCCAAATCTTAGTTCTGCTGTGCGATGCTGGGCTAGTGACTTAACCATTCTGCACCTCAGTTGCCCTCCTGCAGCTAGAGGCTAAGAGTAGCAAGAATGTCAGGGGCTCTGAAGAAGCCGCTTGCAGGGTATTTAAATGGTTCACCTGCTGGCATAGCAGGGCACATGGGAGGCAGAGGTGTGGCGACCCAGAGTCCAAGGGCAGCCTGGGCTCTTTGGAAAGACCCGATCTCCAAAGAGGCAAACAAAAGCTTCCCTATGCAGTGTGGCACACAGGGAATGTCATAACTGCTTTCAAAATAAAAAAATAAATGGATGAGCCTGGGATTCAGGAGGCAAAGGCAGGCAGAGTCCCTATGAACTGGAGGCCAACCTGGTCTACATAGTGACTTGCAGGCAGCCAGGGTTACACAGAGAAACCTTGTCTCAACATAAACAAACAAACAAATAAATATTTGGGTGGGTGTGACCTAGAGTACAAAAAAGGAAGAGTCAGGCAGTCTGAACTTAAATGTTTTTTCCAGTTACACTCTATGCACGTGTGTGCATGTGTTTATCTATGTGTGCTTGCTTCTGCACACGTCATGGCCTGCGAGCTTGTGGAGGTCAAGGGCAGTTTGTTGGAGTCGGTCAGTTCTGTCTTTCCACCACGTGGGTTCCAGGGATCAGACGTAGGTAGACCAGCTTGGTGGCAAGGGCCTTTACCCACTGAGCCATCTCACAGACCCCTGACTTGGCTGTGCAGTACCCAAAGTGGACCACTTGTTTACCATCTCTGGGCCTCAGGTTCCTCATTTCCCAAAAAAAGAAGCTGGTGACAGTACAGTTGAGGGCTTAGGGATGCAGGGAGCTAATGTATTCTGAGTGCTTAAAGCCTGCAGTTCAGAGAAAGCTTACTAGAAGCCTGAGGCTGTTTTCCTCACAAAGGGGGTTAGGACAGCAGTTCTGGAGCTCCCCAAATTCACACCCAAGCCAAGAAGAGACAGTGAGGAGGCAATCATAAAAAGGGTGTGACAACTGCCAGATGAATGAGCAGGGCTGGCAGAGGGCCAGCATCCTGGAAGTGGCAGTGACTGAATAGAACGGGAGAACGAGCTGTGGGTCTGGTGGGCACAGGGCACCCGCTCATCCCTGGGACATCCACTGAGCACCTACACTACACCCAGTACTGTCCCAGGCTCTGGAATGCAGCTATGAATGAGGTCATGCCTTCCTTGGGGTTCTGCTCTAGTAGAACAATCCAAACGTTACCTAATGAGGGCTGAAGATTAAACTAGGGGTGAGGGTGGCGGTGAGGTCTGGAAGGTGAGCTAGGATGTTCTCCTTTTCCCCCCCAAATCTAATTTCTCCTCTGCTCCAGTCTCTGCTCGAGAGGCCTGTATAGCCACCACTTTTATTACTGTAACAGATTGCCTGAGGTTGACTAATTTATAAAGAAAAGATGTTCATTTCATTTTACAGTTGGGGAAGATGAAAGACAAAGACCTGTTGGGTAAGTTGGGTTAGCCACAAGGTCCCCATCACCACCATGTTAGCCCTGAACTCATTGCATAGCTCAGACTGGTCTTGACTCACAGCAATCCTCCTGTCTCAGCCTCCCAAGCACTGGGGTTACAGTTACACACAATACCACCCAGCACTTTGTTATTTTTGGGCTGCTGTGTGTTGACTGGCTTTGGAGCCCGCATCCATTCCCTTTCACAGGCCCTATCTCCACCCACAGGCACACTGGGTATTAAGATGTGTGCTTCTGGGAGGAGACACAGTTTATCCCACAACTGAGCCAAAGCAGCCACCGCAACCCAGTTCACACATTCCCTGCTCTTTCCCACCTCTTGCAAAGAAATCTGTGTCCAAGGCAGAAAGCTGTGGCCCAGCATTTGCCTGGCATGCACGAAGCCTTTGGTTCCGTCCCCAGGACACAAAGACAGAATGCACTTGCAGGAGAATGGGCGGCAATGGCCATCTGGGTCACCCGAGCCTTTTGTTAGTAAGAATAGGCCACTTGAAGGGAAAATCGATCCTGGCAGAGATGGGGAGCAGTAGCTCCCAGGCAGAGAGGCCCTATGCCTCTCTCCTCCTTTGCGGATGACAGCCAGCGGGAGCTTGCCATTGTTCTGCCAGGTGGCTAAGCCCAGAAGGGCCCTCAATCATCAGGCATTGTGGCCAACTGCACCTGTGTCCCGCCCGCTGAAGGAGCCCTGGCAGGCACCTCCCGCCTCGGCGTTCCGGAGACCAGCTCCGCAAGTGGTCATTGCATTATCACCCATGGGCCCGCCAGGCACACAGCCTTGCCCAGTGCTTGGGCAAAGAACTTTGCATAGCGCCTTCTCCTAGCCCTCTGACTTGAACCTTCCTGTGTGCCTCAGTGTCTCTGTGTGTAAAAACAGAGCTTTTGGTATGTCTTAGGTGACCAGTCTCCATTGCCAGGAGATGCTAGTGGCAGGGGCTTCTGTGTCCTCCCAGACGGGAAAAGGAACCACCAATGCTGGATGGCTCCAAGGAGGGACTTGAAGATGAGGTGAAGGGTGACTGAAGAGCTACGGAAGCCGTGAAGACTGGACAGGGGCTAGAGTCGTGGCTTGGCAGTTAAGAGCATTTACTTGAAGAGGACCTGAGCTGAGTTCCCAACCCCCACATCCAAAGCCTCACAACCGCCTGTAACTGCAGCTCCAGGTATACAACGCCCTCTTCTGGCCTCCATGGGTACTGCACTCACATGACATTCCCACACAGACACACACCCATACACATAAAATAAAAACAATTAATCTTTAAAACAAACAAAAAAGTGCTGCCACGCCAAAGTTGGGCAGGGAAAAGATGATATGCTGACTAGTTTTATGTCAACTTGATGCAAGTCAAAGTTATCTGAGAGGAGGGAGCCTCACTTAAGAAAATGTCTTCATAAGATCTGTCTGTAGGTGAGCTGGGTGGTGGTGGTGGCGCACACTTTTAATCCCAGCACTTGGGAGGCAGAGGCAAGAGGATCTCTATGAGTTCAAGGCCAGCCTGGTGTACAGAGCAAGTTCCAGGACAGGCTCCAAAAGCTAAGAGAGAAACCCTGTCTCAAAGGGAAGGGGGATATCTGACTGTAGGTAACCACTTAATTAGTGATTGATTGGGGCAGGCCCAGCCCACTGTGGCTGGTGCCATCCCTGGGCTGGTGGTGCTGGGTTCAAGAAAGCAGACTGAACAAACAATGAGATGCAAGTCAGTGAGCTGCTCTCCTCCATGGCCTCTGCATCAGCTCCTGCCTCCAGCTCCTGCCTTGCTTGAGTTCCTGTCCTGACTTCCCATGACGGTGATGTGGAAGTCTAATAAACCCTTTCCTCCCCAGCCTGCTTTGGTCATGGTGCATTGTCATAGAAATAGTAAACCTAAGATGGTGTAGCCAGAGTCCAAAAGTTTTAGCCACTGTTCAGGACACTGGGAAGTGGGAGACTGTGCTAGAGAGGAGGAGAGGGCCTACAACCCCTCCCGGTTCCCCTGTCCCCAGCCTGCAAACTCCCTCCGCAGCCTTCCCTTGCCAGAAGCAAGCGGAAAGCCAGGGAGCAGGGGCACTTGGGAAATGGTCTACTCTACAGAGCTGTACACAAAAGGGTCTGGCGTGGGCTCCAGATACACAGCCCACACTCCGAACTGACAACCCAGATTCCTGCCCTCCACAGTTGTCCCAAGCAAGTCACCCCCTGTGGGACTTTCACCCTTGTTTAGACACCCCAAACAAGACTCAAGACTTGGAAGGAAAGAAGATAATGTTCTATGTTTTTCTTCTTTTGTTTACTGTTGTTTTTGAGACAAAGTCTTTAGTTTTTGTCTTTTGGTTCGGTTTTGTTTTTGTGTTTTGTTTTTCAAGACAAGGTTTCTCTGTGTAACAGCCCTGGTTGTCCTGTAACTCACTCTTGTAGACCAGGCTGTCCTCAAACTCAGAGAACCATCTGCCTCTGCTTCCTGAGTGCTGGAATTAAAAGCATGCGCCATCACCGCCTGACTGAGACAAGGCCTTTCTGTGTAGCCCTGGCTGTCCTGGAACTCACTATGTCGATCAGACTGGCCTCAAACTCAGAGATCTGCCTGCCTTTGCCTCCTGACTGCTAGGATTAAAGTTATGTGCCACCACACCCCACAGTTCAATTTTTTAAAAATATTTATTTTCTTTTTACTTATATGTATATGTGTCTGTGTAAGTGTATGTCCCATGAGCGCAGGTGCCTATAGAGGTCAGAAGAGGGCATTGGATACACCAGAACTAGAGTTATAGTTGTAGGTGCTGGAAACCAAACTTGGGTCCTAAGCAAGATCAGCAAGCAGTCTTAGCTGCGAACCCATCTCTGCGGGCTCCAGCCTTCTTGTCCATAGTGAAGACCGAAGCTGAAAAGCCACCACCTCTGAGAAGCCCTCCTTAATGGTTTCCTGAAAGCAGACCTTTGAAACAAAGTATTTTATTGTGATTTAATTACAATTATTTGATTGATTGTCTTGTGCTTGAACATACACACTGCCTCTGGGTGTCATCACACAGGCCACAAATGGCCTGTGGAGATCAGAAGACAATTTACAGACTTGGTTCTCTCCTTCCACCATCTTAGCAGCCCCAGACCTTCTTAGTGTCCTTCTTGCCGGCCCTTGTCATGGTGGAATCTTTATCGTCACACTTGGTGAGTGTGGGAGATGAACTATGCTCTAGTTTAGATGTGGCTTCTTCCCCAAAAGTTTCTGGGTTCCCAGTATAGCGACATAAGAGGTGGGGGTCCCTTAAGAGATGGGGGATAGTAAGAGGTCGCGACCCAGGATATTATGGTAATTCTGGGGAGGGGTGCCCCCTCCTGTTTAGTATCCCCAGAAGGTTCTGGTAAGAGGTGATCTTAGAAGAGGTGGCTCCACGGTGGCCATCTGTGTAGATGAGTGTTCACCTCAGAGTCCTCATCCGAGCTCAGCCCATACCCTTGAACTTCTTGCATTGTGACCTTTCTGTTTTATGAAGTCATTCAACCTCAGACATTTCATTACAATCATGAAAGAGTAACACAGTTAATCAGGACGGAAGTAGCCAAGGACAGGAACATCCTGTCCCCGTTACTTCCCCCATGTCTAAAACACCTCTTTAGCACCTGGTAGTGATACATAATTATCTGCACAGTATTTCCAGAAAGGGAGAACCCTGAGGCAGTGCTGATTCCTCCTATGCCAAGTGGCAGTGCACGGGGCTGGGGAACTATAGAGAGGCTGGGCTCTGCTTGCTGCCCTCCTCCCATCCAGCCTGAAACCCTCCTAGTGCACAGAACCCTTCCAAGTAAAAACGTCAGCACCTCCAGGAGCCCTCTCTCATTTCCGAGGACAGATCAGGGCATACACCCGACTAGCTGTCCATACCTGTCCAGGAATTCTCCTGCCTCTACCCCACCTCCGTACAAGAGCCCTCGGATTGCAGGTGCTTGTTAGTGCATTGATCTTTATGTGAGTCTGGGAATCTGAAGTCAGGACCTCCCGGCTGCGCAGCCAGTCTTCCCTTCCCCACTGAGCCACCTCTTTGCCTTGCCTTCCCGCTTCCTCTCAGCCTTCATGACCTCTCCCCACCTTCTTTTATTCCTTCTTTCCTTTCTCCATCCCTCCGTCCTTCCTCACATGCTGGACAGAGCCGGTAGGCCCCAGGAGCACAAAGGAACTGAGGCATGCCTGCTTTCTAAGGTTTTCAGGGACCTTTTCTACTCTCCTTCCACCAGTCTGTCCTGCTCTGACAACTTCCTCTCTCCTCTCAGAGTGGACACACAACCCCACCCCTGTGCTTTTTGAGATAGGATCTCACTATTATATAGCTTGGGCTGCCCTCAAACTCTCAGCGAAATGTCTGCTTCAGCCTCTGGAGTATTAAAGGCATGAGTTGCCATGCCCAGTTTTGAAAGAGTGGCTAGCTCTAAGTTAGTGCAACTTAGAAACATAAACCCCAGAGTCAGCTTACTGGAGTTCAGAACCTGGCTTCTCCACTTTCTGCTGTGTGACCTTGGGCAAGTGATTTAACCTCTCTGGGCCACACTTTTCCCACCTCCAAAGCAAGAGCGGTGTCGGGGCGAGCGAACTGAAAGAGCTCTCCTTGGCTTTGTTCAAGGTGTCTCTTCCTCGAGGCTCCCCTTTGAAATCCCCAGGCAGATCAGGGAGGCAGAAGTCATCTCCTGCAGTGAGTTAATGAATCCTAAAGGGCCCCCAGCTGTGTCAGGAGCGAGTTGGCCTGATTTTCAGCCCCAGGGAACTGAGAACGGGGACTAGTGTCCAGCAACCACGCTGGGGCTGCACAAATGCTTACTGGCCCTCTGACTCTCCTTGGTAGGGCCCAGGAAGTTAGGAGCTGTTCTTGGGTTTCTGCCTGAACCCCACACAGCTGTGACCTCCATATCCATGGCCTCGGCTTGGGGAGCATCACTCTGGAGACGACTGGAAGACACCCCCAGCTCCCGGCAGCAGGTGACCGGTGGTCAGTGAGTTCTCACCCTTCCTACCGCTGCGGCCTTTAATACAGAGCCTCATGTTGTGGTGACCCCAAGCATAAAGTTATCTTTGCTGCTACTTCATAGCTGTAATTTTGCTGCTGTTATGAATTGTTATGCAAATATCTGTGTTTTCTTAGGCCACCCCTGTGAAAGGCTATGAAAAGGTTGCCGGAGCAAAGGAGTCACAACCCACAGGTTGAGAACCACTGGTCCAGACGGAGGACCCTGTAATACAGCTTGTGTTCTGAAGTCCACCCACCCACCCAGTTGTGTGTGTGTGTGTGAGAGAGACAGAGACAGAGAGAGACAGCGCCTGTGTGTGCATGGAGGCCAGAGACATTAGATATCTTCCTCAATTGTTTCTCTGCCGTAGGATTTTTTTATTTTGAGGCAGTATCTCTCACAGAACTTGGAGCTCACTGATTGCCCCTCTTGTCTCTGCCTCCCAGCCCTGGTCCTAGGCTCTAAGCGGACTCCAGGAGATGAAGCTCACAGGCTGTCATGTAAAGCACTCCCCACCCATGGACTTTATCTTATTCGTTTATTTTGGAACAGGGTCTCAAGAGGACCTCCAACTCTGTGAAGCTAAGACTGACCTCGAGTGTCTAAACCTTTTGCCTCCACTTCTCCTGAGATTACAGGTGTGCAACACCATACCTTGTTTTTTGTTTCGTTGGTAGTGCTAAGGATGAAACTCAGGACCTTGAGCAAAATAGGCCAGAGCTCTACCACTGAGCCACGTCCCAGCCCCTCACTGGGGGATTCTAGGCAGGGGCTCTACCACTGAGCCACACCCCAGCCCCTCACTGGGGGATTCTAGGCAGGGGCTCTACCACTGAGCCACATCCCAGCCCTTCACTGGGGGATTCTAGGCAAGGCTCTACCACTGAGCCACGTCCCAGAACCTCACTGGGGGATTCTAGGCAGGGGCTCTACTACTGAGCCACATCCCAGCCCCTCACTGGGAGATTCTAGGCAGGGGTTCTACCACTGAGCCACATCCCAGCCCTTCACTGGGGGATTCTAGGCAAGGCTCTGCCACTGAGCCACGTCCCAGACCCTCACTGGGGGATTCGAGGCAGGGGCTCTATGACTAAGCCATGTTCCCAGCTTCTACTGTACATATTTAAAAAATAACAAGAGGTTGTGGGGTAGCTGAGCTAAAGACTGTTTACTTAGCGGGCAAGAGGTTCTGGTTTCCTCCCCTCATTACACACTTACACACACACACACACACACACACACACACACACACAGACACACACACACACACCCTCCAAGAACCACCTGTAAGAGATAAGACTCTGAGCATGTCTTATATGCATATGGAAAAAGTGAGGCCCAGAGGAGGGACTCTGGATTTGGGTCATGAGTCAGGAAGGGGCTCATGAGCTGGGGGTGCCAGAGGGTGAGTGTGAGTGGCTGTCTTTGCCCATGTGTGAACAGAGGAGACAGATTCTGGTTCACTCTGAACAGCTGGGTGTTTACATGAGTGTGTGCAAGGGAGGCAGACTCTGGTGGGTGTGAATGCGTGTCTCTTTATTCATCTGAATATGAAAACGTGTATGTCATGAATAGAAGAATGCCAAACTGTGTGTCCAAGGGTCAGTGAGAAGGATCAGAGGATAAGGGCTTTTGCTGTACAAGCATAAGGACCTGAGTTCTAATCCTAAGCACCCCTGTAGAAATTGGGCATGGGTTGCTGTAACTGCAGTGCTGTGGGAAGCAGAGACGGGGGACCTTGGGTGTACTGACTGCCAGCCTAGCCCCCGTCTCTTTCCAGGAGTAGGAAAAAGAGAGTGACCGAGAGGGATCCCCAGTGTTCTTCTCTGGTCTCTGTGTGGATGTGTAAACTCCTATACACGCGTGCATACACCACATACACCTACATGCATACAGAACCGTGTATTCACAGTGGAGCTCTGTATGTTTATGTACACTTGTGTTCATGGAGGGGCAGCTCTGGGAGGCGCCACTAGATCTGGTACTGAACTTGACGCCCTCAGTGGGTGAGGGAGGTACCCCACCAACCACGGGCCTGTTATTTATAGATGGATCCAGCTTCATAAATTTCAAATGTTTTTTTTTTTTTATCTCCCTCACTGCCAGGACCTTATAAATATTCATGAGTTTCCTGCCTTGGAATATCTGAGTAGTTGGGAGGAGGAGGGAGCTGGCAGAGAGAGGGCAAGGAGAGGGTCCCTAGTGGCATCAGGCGGGTGGGTCAGTGGGGAGAACGGGGGCCCCTTTGGGTTTTTTCTCGCCTTGAGGCTGTCCTTCCAAGCCACAGCTGGCAAGACTGAGAAAGCTGATGCCAGGATGGAGTTCTTCCAGCATCTGGCTTTATTCTTCTGTGGTGACTGTGGAAAACTACCACCCACTCGGGGGCAGAGAAGGCATCCACACTGTTTTCTCAACTCGAGCTGAAGCTCCAGGTGGGAATCTTCCTACCCTGGGGTCCCTAGTTACAGACAAGCAAGGATCCACACAGGAAGGTATATATGACTTCCAGCTTTATCCCAAGGGTGGGAAGGAAGGGGTCATATACTGAGAAGGGGTCTAGCAACATGGCCCAAGATGGGAAAAGGCACTTGGTGGAAGGGGAAAATCAACTCTCCCAAGTCATTCTCTAACGTCCTAGGCCCTGGCGTGTGCAATCATGCACGCATGTGCGTGCGCACACACCATGTGTGTGCAGAAACACAGAATGAATAAATAAAGGCTATGAAAAAATAAAGCATGCATGTGGGTGGTGTGTGTAAGTGTGTGACATGACCACACATTTACAGGAGACTGGGCAGACACCAGACTGTGGACAAACCTTCCAGCCAGTGAGATGGCTCGGGGGAAAGGTACTTGTCCCCAAGCCTAAAGACCTACCATTTCCAGGACCCACATGGAGAAGGGAGAGAACTGACTCCCCCACGCTGTCCTCTGCCTTCCACATGCACCTCCCACCTTATGTTTGCTTCCCACAGAAGTATAAAAATTTCAAAACAAGTTGAACCCCTTTTCTCATGCCTGATAGGATACACTTGCCCACAGTGGCCATGTGCCTTCCCTCAGCCAATGCTGAGCATGTAGAAGTGAGTTGTAGGAGAAAACTTCAAACATTGGTGAGCTGGGGCTGAGTTGACTCAGTGGGTAAGTGCCTGCCATGCAAGCATGAGGACCTGAGTTCAAATCCCCAGAACCCACATACAACTGGATACAGTGGTACACATCTGTAATCCCAGAGCTTCTGTGATGAGGTGGGAGGTGGAGACAGGAGATCCCAGCCAGCCTGATATATATCATGAACAACCAAAGAGAGACTTTCTCAAACAGGGTGGAGCTACAGCCAATGTCGTCCTGTGCCCCCTGGTGTACATGTGCCATGGCCTGCATAAGAATGACAGAGCGCGTGTGCATGCGCACACACACATGAAAGAAAACCAACTAGAGGAGAAAAGATTGTTTCGCTTCATGGCCTCGGAGATTTCAGCCCATTGCTTTGGGTCTGAGATAAGATCAGACATCAAGGCTGTGGGACTGTGTGCCATGGAGAGCTGCTCACTTCACAGCAGCCAGGAATCAGAGAAAGAGAGGAAGGCACCAGAGACAGGAGAGTCACTTCTAGGCACATCCTCAGAGACTGCTTCCTCCAAGCAGGTCCCCCTACTGGTCAGCTGTGAGCATGGCTGGGGGTGGGGAGCATTTTATATCCAAACTACAAGAGCCAGGGTATGTGTGTTTGCATGCAGCGATGTAAATGTGGTTCCAAGCCAGACCTAGTGGCAAACACCTGTCATCTCAGCATTTAGAAGATGGAGGCAGGCCAGCCAGTGGTGGCACACACTTTTGATCCCAGCACTTGGGAGGCAGAGGCAAATTTCTGTGAGTTCGAGGTTAGCCTGGTATACAGAGTGAGTTCCAGGACAGCCAGGACTGTTATATAGAGAAACCTTGTCTCAGGAAAACCAACAAAAAAAGAAAGAAAGAAAGAAAGAAAAAAGGAAAATGAAGGCAGGAGGATATGGAGCTCAGCCTGGGCTACATAGAGAGTTTGAGGATAGACTGGGTGATGTGATAACCCTGAGTCAAACAACAGTTAAAAAAAATTCAAACGCTCAACAGTTTGTAAGAAATGGGTCAACAAGTAGGTAGGGGAAACATGGGCATCAACTTCCCCACATAAACACATTTTCTGGTCTATCTATACGAGTTCTGCTCTGATCTAGTTTAGGATGTGGGTTAGCCCCGTGTTTTAGCTCTCTCCACTGTCAGCCTGACACAGTCACCAGAGGGGCCTCACCTGGCCTGTGGGAATGCCTGTGGGTGACTCTCTAATTGATGACTGATGTAAAAGGCCCAGCCCACTGTGGGCAGTGCTATGCATGGGCAGGTGGGCCTGAGCACCCAGCCCACTGTGGGTGGTGTTGCCCTGGGCAGGTGAACCTGGGCACCCAGCCCACTGCGGGTGGTGCCATCCCTGGGCAGGTGGGCCTGGGCACCCAGCCCACTGTTGGCAGCACCATCCTTAGGCAGGTGAGCCTGGGCACCCAGCCCATTGTGGCTGGTGCTGCCCTGGGCAAGTTGGGCAACAGCTTTCCCCATTGGTTTCTACCTCAAATTCCTGCTTGAATCCCTGCCCTAAGGTCTCTCAATGATGAACTGTGACCTGGAAGTGTTAAGTCAAAGAGACACCCACCGCACCCGGTTCATTTGCCCAGAGTTATCACAGCAGCGGATACGCAGCTAACCAGAGAGCTGGCACTCAGCTCCCACCCGGTCTGTGCCAAAACTTACTTCAAACATGGTCTATCTCAAGCCCCAGGTCCACCCTGGTCTATGCCAGCACTCCAGTTACACCCTGGTGTATCCCAGGATCTGGGTTGCCTGGTTACAGCATTGCTGTGATCTGTGGAAACTTGGGTGTGTTTCTGGTCTAAGTTCCAAGGATCTGGGGTCTAGCTTTAGATGCATGCTCAGCCCTTATCTACCTATCCAGGGCTTGTGCTTGATCGGAATCTGGCAGAATCAACTCCAGAGCATCTTAAGACCTGAGGGTTGTAGAGGCCAGAGGTCAGCCTCAGGTGTTGTTCCTTGGGTGCCAACTACCTTGATTTTCAGGGACAGTGTCTCACAAAACAGGCTAGGCTGGTTGGCTAGCAAGCCCCAGGGATCTGCCTTACTTCCCCAGCGTGGGGACTACAAGCACAAGCTACCACAGCTGACATTTTACATGGGTTGTGGAGACAGAACTCGGGTGCTTGTACGTATCTGTGAAGCTTCTAGACTAAGTGAGCTATCTCCCCAGCCCAGACTTCAAGATTTTATAATGAATGTCCCCTTCCTTACTTAAGGGATTCACTCTGCTACAGCCATGTTGACCCCACCATGCGAGCTTTAGTCCCTCAAACGTGGAGCCGAAATAAGGCTTTGGGATAGCTCGTGGTCACTGCCAGTGACACAATCTAGAATCTTCTAGAGAAAAGCCTCTGGGCATATCTATGCGGGATCATCTTGATTGCATTAACTGTGGTGGGAAGCCCCCCTCCATCCACACACCCTCCATCCACTGTGTGGAGTCACTTCCAGGCTGGGATTTGCTGTGTGGAGTCACTTCCAGGCTGGGATTTGCTGTGTGGAGTCACTTCCAGGCTGGGATTTGCTGTGTGGAGTCACTTCCAGGCTGGGATTTGGGTTGTGAGCATGGGGAGAGTAGGAGAAGCCAGAAACGCACTTCCTCACGACTCTCTGCCTCTTGACCATGGACACGTGACCAGCTGCTTCCAGCCACTGTTGCCATGACTCCCCTGTTATGATGGATTGTGTACAGGAACCGTGCATCAAAAGAAACCCTTTCTCCATGAAGTTGCTTCTGTTAGCACATTTTATCACAGAACAGAAAAACAAAATAAGCACCTATTTCCCCAAAATTGGTTTTTTGTCAGGAATGTATTTCCTGCGAGAATAGTAACTAATGTGTGTGCTGATGTGTCCAGGTGAGGAGAGGGACTTGGGGCACAGAGTCGCGAAGGTTAAAGCTGCAGGCCCAGGGGCAAGTGCTTGCTGTGCAAGCATGAGGTGCTGAGATCAAATCCCCAGCTCCCATGGGAAAGCCGGATGTGGAAGTGTGCCTTTATAACCTCCATGACAGCTAGGCAGAAACAGGAGGATCCTGGGGCTCGCTAGCTGCTCAGTCTACTCAAAAGATGAGCTCTAAGTTCAGTGAGAGACTGCCTCAAAAAATAAGGTGGGTCTGTCCATGGTGGCACACAACCTTTATCCCAGCACTCAGAAGGCAGAAACAGATGCATTTAAGACCAGCCTGGTCTACACAGTGAGTTCCAGGCCAGCCAGGGCCACATAGCAAAACCTTGTGTCCATGATGATGATGATGGGGGTGGGGGTGACGATGACAGCATGGCGATGTTGATGATGTAATAATGATGATATGATATGATGGTGGCAGTGGTGGTGGTGGTGATGATGCTGTAATGTGATATGATGATGACATGATGGTGATATATAATGATGATATGTAATGATGATAATGGTGTGATGATGGTAATATGATATGATGATGATTAGGACGATGTGATATGATGATGACATGATGGTGAGATATAATGATGATAATGGTGTGATGATGGTAATATGATATGATGATGATTAGGATGATGTGGAGACTGATAGAGGAAGACACCTGCAGTTGACCTCTGGATTTTACATGTGTGCGCCACATATCCTAGCGCACACATGTAAGCTACAGAACTATGAAGCTGAAGAGTCGTATGAATTGGATCTGCAGAAATCCAAAGCTGTGGGCAGGCAACAAAAGAGGCATGAAGATGAGGGACCGGCAGAGGACGGTCGGGGAACGGGACGGGAGGAGCTGCATGGCTCCATACCCCTCCGGCCACAGCTTGGATACAGCACGACTCATTCCAGACATATCTACAACAGCTGGACACACGTGGGAACAGTCGTGGGCCTGTGTACAGAGCAGTGTGATTCCACAGTGGATGTGTGTGAGGGTACTTGAAACTGTGTGTAGTTCTCTGTTCATGAGCCTTCTGTTCTCAACAGACACTCCTTGACATGTGACGGAGCTGCAGTCAGATAAACACGCTATTAATAGAAAATCATTGGGAAAGGGTTGAGACTTGGCTTTGAGTAGCTCCGGCTGGCCTCAAACTCATTACGTAGGAGAGGCTGATCTCGACCCCCTGATCCTCCAACATGCTTCCGTCACAAGCATATGCTGCTGGTCAGTTTATCCCACGCTGAGGATGGAACTCAGAGCCACATCACCAGCCCCAGCCTTTGGAACGTGCTGTGTAGCTGAGGCTGGCCTTGAATTCGTTACCTTCCTTCCGCCACCTCCTGATGCTGAGATTACAAGGCCGCTCTCCCTGCCCATGACCAGTGTTAACAAACTGACTAAGTGAACTTGGAGAGAAAGGATTTATTTGGTCTATACTTTCAAGTCACAGCCCATCACTGAAAGATGGTTTCCACATCTCACACTGGGAAATGACATCTGTAGATACGGTGTCACCTGACCTCTTGGGCTGCTAACTAGCTCATTAGCAGTGCAGTCACTCCTGGAACAGGCAGAGCACTCTCAGACGTCAGCTCTGTGACCATATGCCTCAGCAGGAGCTGACCAGTAGACATGATATACTACAAGAGCTGTTCAAGAGGAGGCTCAGCTGCTAAAGCCTCAGCAGCAAGTATTAGGGCTGGAGCCAGAGCCCCAGAACGCACCTAAACACTGTGTGGGTGGTCGCCCACCTGTAATTCCAAACTTGGAAGCCAGAGGTAAGGGATTCCCAAAGCAGGCTGGCTAGTGAACTATGGGTTTGATTAAGAGACCCTGCCTCAATAGATACAGTGGAATAGGGATGGAGGATGATTCTGACATCAACTCTAGGCCTCTTCATGCACTTGCATCCAGGTGCACTCTCATGCGTACAACACACACCCACACCCACACCCACACATGCACACACACGCACACACGAGAAAAAGAAAATAGGGGTTTAAAAAGGAATGTTTATGGTTCCCAAACTATCCAGTTACTGTGTTAATTGACACATCTTGGGATCCCTGGTGGCGCCACTGAGGTCCTGGGCCCTGTTTGTTATAGTGATGGCTGAGCGACATCTTTGGTCCTCACATGAAGGATGTGTCATCAGGTCTGACTTACCCGAAAACACAATCATTTCTTTAGTCGAATCCCAAGAGCCCTGGTCCTGAATTGGGAATTCTAAAGGCTTTATAGCTAGAAATTAAAACCAAGAAGGGTATTTACTCTCTGATCTGGTAAGTCTTATGTGTGCAGTGCAAAGCCACAGGAGATACTGTGTTAAGAAGTTGCCTAAAGCAGGCCAGCAGGATAAGTCAGTGAGTAAAGGCACCGTCTGCCAAGCCTGGTGCCCTGCGTTCACTCTACATGGTAGAAGAAGAGAGCCTGACTCCTGCAAGTTGTCCTCTGTCTGCTACATATGCAAGTGTTCGTGCATATGCCACACACACACACAAACACATGCATATACACCACACACAAGAAACAGGAAAAACAACTGTCTCTCAACTCTCCTGGCTCCCAGTGAGGGGAGAGCAGGGCACATGCTGTGGGATTTATCTAATGTGTTTAGTTGGCACCACTTGCTGGATCTTCTGGAAGCTGTCGATGGTGCCATATCTCGGCCTGATGGGAGATACTTTACCTGCAAGCACAGAAATTTGCAGCAAACTGGCGATACACCTCAGTGGAGAGGGAAGTGACCTCGCACACCAGAAGCTCTGGGCTCTACCACCATGGGAAGGTGGACACATGGCCTACTACCCAGCCACTCCAGAGGCAGACGCTGAACTCAAGCGCCTCTTTGGTTGCAGTCACAGAGCCCCCAGGGTTACATGGGCCTCTTGTCTGAGAACAACACAGGGAACCCACAGAACACAGCCCACATTCTCAGGGGGCTCTCTACACAGGCTGCATCCCAGCACACTGACATGCCTGGTTACGTAGACATTCCCCAAGTGAGTGACAGATTCTGAGCACTCCAGCTTGTCCCAGAGCCTCCCACATAGCACATGACATCACATTTCACTTCTGTGTACTCTGCGGGGTGGTGGTCAGGCATCCTCCCATGACCACTTGGCCTTTCTGTTTTGTGTTTCTGTTTTTAATTTTTAGACAGGGTCTCACTGTATAGCCCTGGCTGACTTAGAACTCACTGTGTAGACCACGCTAGCCTGGTCTACACACTCACTGAGATCCCTCCTGCCTCTGCCTTCTGGCTGGGGGACTAAAGGCCTGTGCCTCCATGTCTTTCTGGGTGGACTGATGAGGTAGCTCGGAGCAGGCTGTGATAGATCAGACATCTAGGCAGTCAGAGCTGGACTCTCTGCCAAGCACTCACTGGCTGGTTCCTCCCAGGAGGCTGCAAGGACTGCGGGGTTGGGGAGAGGGCAGGCCAAGTGGCTCGCTTAATTAATTAGTCCTAATTGAGATATCTCTGCAAATATCCCTCTATTGAAGGTCATGGTTCATCGGTTTCCTGGGAAATCATGCTGTCTATGTGTCTGGAGTGCTGGTGTATGCCAGAAATAAGAAAGAGGCTGCCTTGCACGTTGGCCATGCTTCTGGTTAGGACCGTGGTGTCTAGAACAAGGTGGGGGTCAGGCTCAGAGATATTCAGAAATCCAGGTAGAGAGAGACAGACAGAGGGGTAGCAGCAGGAAGGTGAGGAGCAGTAGGAGACAGATTCCTCTTTGAATCACAGGGAGAGACACAGGCAGAGAAACTGCACAAGAGGGAGGACCAGAAGTGGGGACAGATGGACCAGCGGGCTGGGCAGACAAATGTCCCTCTGCCTTTTCCTGCCTTGCTCGCCTGGCCTCCTCATCTCCTGGGCACACGCCACCCCACCTGCTACCCTCCCTCCTGCAGCGGCAGCGGCAGTGACAATCAAGCTTGATTCCTCTTTGGCCCAGTCACCCTCCCCTCTCCTCTCCCTCCTCCCATCGTTCCCTGCAATCATCTCCCTTGTTCAAAATGAGCCTAAGCGGCTGGAGCCCGACAGCTGCTCCATCCTGGAACTTGTGCTGGGCGGCACTGGGAACAATACAGTCAAGGGTGAGGGGCACAGGGTGGAGAGGAAATTGGAGGCTCAGCTTCCACCAGGCCGAGCTACCGTTGCCACAGTCCTCAGGGGTCTAGACACCCTGAACCCTCGCTAGTCTTTCTTGGCTCAGGTCTGACTTCTGCTGCAGTCTTTCCCAGGGCCACATTCCATCTGCTTCTTAGGAGGCCTGGAGGCTGTGAGTTCTAATCTAATCCCACATCCTCCATTGCTATCAAGGTCCTATGGTCCTAGGGAGACACAGTCACAGACAGACAGACAGACAGACAGACAGACAGATGGCCGCTAAAGAGATACAGAGGGACTAAGGAGGTAGAGACAGGTGGATATCTGGGGCTCACTAGCCAGCCAGGCTAGTCAAATCAGTAAGTTCAAGGTAAAAAGTGGGAGACCCTGTCTCAAAAAAAAAAAAAAAAAAAAAAAAGCCATCAAGATGACTCAGTGGGTAGAGGCCCTGTCATCAAGCCTAAAAACCTGAGTTTGATCCCTGGTCCCTCACAGTAGAAAGAGAGAACCATCTCCTACAAGTTGTCCTCTGACTTTCTCATGTGTGCACTGTAGCATGAGCCCGCCCTACTCCCCAATAAATAAATAAATGTCATTTTTCAAAAAGCAAACCTGAATGATGTTCTGTGGAATGATAGTGGAGATTGAACTCAGGCCTAACACACACACACACACACACACACACACACACACACACACACACACACACGAAAGAGAGGTAATATCCAGAGACAGGAATGAGAGACGGAAACCAAACGCAGACATGAAGACGAGACAGGGACACAAACAGGACACAACAGAATTGGAGACACAGGGGAAAAGATGACAGACACAAAGAGAGAAATACAAACACATGCAGAGAGATGATTACTCTTAGTCAACAAACACAACATACTTACAGTGGGTAGTGGGCACACAGAGTATTTACGTGGGTAATGGGCACACAGAGTATTTACGTGGGTAATGGGCACACAGAGTATTTACATGGGTAATGGGCACACAGTATTTATAGTGGGTAATGGGCACACAGTATTTATAGTGGGTAATGGGTACACAGTATTTACAGTGGGTAATGGGCACACAGAATATTTACACTGGGTAATGGGCACACAGAATATTTACACTGGGTAATGGGCACACAG
>NC_022012.1:14826694-14828524 GCF_000317375.1 Microtus ochrogaster
TGGGTAATGGGCACACAGAATATTTACACTGGGTAATGGGCACACAGAGTATTTACAGTGGGGTAATGGGTACAGATAGAAGACAAGGAGAAAGACAACCAAGGAGCCAGGCTTAGTGGCATGTGTAGATAGTCCCTATTTGGGAAGCCAAGGCAAGAGAATTGCTTAAGTTCAAGAGTTCAGGGCCAGGATAAGCAACACACAGACCCCTGGGGATGAAGGGAGGGAAAGAGGAAAAGAAAGACCTAAGAAAAGAGCATTTTGTGCAGTTTTAAATGCACAAGCAAGATGATTCAGTGTGGGAGAGTGCTTGCTGCTTAAACCTGATGGCTTCAGTCTGCAGGATCCACAGTAAGCAAACAAGACACTGGAAAGAAGGCTCAGAGGTGAAGAGCACTGGCTTCTCTTCTGGAGGACCCAGGTTCAATTCCCAGCACCTGCTTGGCAGCTCACAACTGTCTGTAACTCAAGTTCCAGAGGATCTGACACCCTCACACCAGGGCACATAAGATAAATAAATTATTAAAAACAAACAAACAAAGCAAGCAAAAAAAACAAAAAACAAAAAAACAGACATAGAGGTGAACAGTCCCACCTCTCCTACAGCAAGGTGAGCGGTGAGGACCGGAATCCTGGAGTTCTTGGGCCAATTGGCCTGGAATACGAAGTGCGGGAAGCAAAACTCAGACTTTGCCTTAAGGCCAGGGGGAGCAGTGCACAATTGGAGCAATGTGAAGAGCTCTGTCACTCTTTCTGGGTGTTTGTCTGTTTGGTTTCCTGAGACAGGGTCTCACTGTGTAGCCCCGACTGGCCCAGAACTCACAGAGGGCCTGCCTCTGTCTCCCAGGGCTGGCATTAAGTGGTGCACTGCCACACTTGCCTGCACATCTCTGGCAGAGGACCAGGTTTTGGTTCCAATTACCCTACCTAGCAGCCCACAATCACCTGTGATTCAGATCCAGGGTACCCGACACCCTCTTGTGTCCTCCATGGGCACTGCACATGGGTGCTGAACAAACACATTCAGGCAAAACACCCATACTCATAAAAACAACAAATGAATAAACAATCAAAAAATTTAAAACAAACAAACAAAAAACATATTCTTTAAGAAGGAGTATGGGCAGAGAGATGCCTCCTGAAATGTCCTGGGACCACATGTGGATCATCATGGAACATGTGTGCACTCCCTCGTTTCCCACCTCAAACCATTTTTTTTCATTCTCTATTTTATGTTAAGGATTCTCACAGGTCCCAGAGTCTCTGTTTGTGATTCTCTCGGTGCACATCAGGAAGCGGGTGGCCCTCACGTCTAAGCCTTCCTTCTTGGTACCCCTTCACTCAGATAATTTCTTCCAGATTTCAAGTTTCAATTCATGGGTTAGGGATATGGGTCAAGATGTTTGGTGTACAAGCATGAAGACATGAGTTCAAATCCCCAGAACACATGTAAACTTGGACATGGTAATGTCCGTTTATTTTTTGTTTTGTTTCAGTGTGTGTGTGTGTGTGTGTGCATGTGCGCTTTTACTTGTTTGCTTTTCAAAACAGGGTTGCTCTGTGTAACCCTGGCTGTCCTAGAACTCTCTCTCTCTCTGTCTCTCAATCTCTGTAGACCAAGCTGTCCTCAAATTCACAGAGATCTGCCTGCCTCTGGGATTAAAGGTGCAAGGTGCTCACGACTACCAACAAGCAGTAGTGTCCCTTTGTAATCTGAGTGCTCCTGTGGTGGGGGTAAAGATGGAAGAATCCCCAGAAGCCTGTGGGGCAGCGCTCTCTCTCTCTCTCTCTCTCTCTCTCTCTCTCTCTCTCTCTCTCTCTCTCTCTCTC